>NW_026999210.1:0-315000 GCF_035044405.1 Drosophila montana
GAGTCTGGTATTTTCACTACCATGGATGCTGCCGTTAGTGCATACATCCGTACTAGTACAAGACTTACTGGTAGTGTGAATACAGTGATGTACTCTAAAAGAGGGAATAACAACTACCGCGGTAGTAAGAATCGTGGTAACTATCGTGGTAGAGGCAATGGTAACTACCAAAACAGAGGAAATAATAACTACGGTAATCAAAACAACAATTACCGTAGAGGCCGAGGAAATGGAAACAACAATTCCAACCGAGGCCGAAACAACCAAAATAATAATAATACAAACAATGTTAGAGTAACCCAGAACAATCAGGGAAACTCTCAACAACCCTCAGATATTCAGCAGTAGGAAATTATGCGGTTCATACCATCAATCTTAGTTTGAATATATTTGTAAACTTTTTCAATGTAAAGACAAATAAAAAACTTGTATTTTTAATAGATACTGGTGCAGACATATCTCTGTTAAAGGAAAATTCTGATATCTTTCATGATATCCAAATAAATAAGAAGATCAATATTCAAGGCATAGGCCAAAACATAATACAGTCCAAAGGACTGATTTCAATAGAGATACAGACAAGTAAATACATAATTCCACACGATTTTCACTTAGTAGATTTGGGACAACCTAATACATCATTTATAATATACCCGCTCCAATTGTAAACTTTATTAATTGACTCTTCGGGTTTGAATAATTCGTACAATCTTTTCTAAAACTGTTATTTGCCCCTCAACACAACAATTAGTTGGAAAGCAGGCAATAAAATACAGGCTGAAATCGACAATATCGAGTCGATTCAGCAAAAATACAAAAGCTCAACCTCTACGAATGAAAGCACTTTTAAAAATATAACATTAATAAACTCTAAAGTATTTCAACCAGTGCCACAGAAGAAACAACTAAACACTAAACCGAAGAAACAATGCCCAACGGACTGCCCTGGACCATTAGAGTCGCCGCACTGCAGCTATACATGCTTCAAGAGGACCAGCACCGGCGCCCCAACAGCCTGTGAGAAGACCAGCACCGGCGCCCCAACAGACTGTGCGAGGACCAGCGGCGGCATCATTTAGCGTTCCATGCTAAATCATCTTCGGGGAGCGCTACAGAGAGCGCGCAACTTAATTAAAAAAAAATATATTTGTTAATCTAAAAAAAAATTGTATAATAATTTTAATGTAAACACAAATGAAATGTAAAGAAATGTTTGTAATACTGAGCGATAATTGCGTTGCTCGAAACATTAGACAGGAGATCACTGCGTTGATCGAATAGAAATATATATAAGTTAAAAAAAAAAACAAAAAAAATTAATAATAAATCATACACAATATATATATATATTCTTTAAAAAAAAAAAAACAAAAACAATTAATCCGAAATTCAAATTTAATGCTTTCGAATGCAATCTCAAAAGACGATAATATATTAGAAGTAGAAAATATGTTAGACCACGAATCGAAAGTACCCGACCACGAATCAACCGCAAATGTAATTAATAATGTCGAAACTGTCCTCAGTAGATTTAAAAGTAATAACGGTTATGCTTATAATAATTGTTGTTCTTTTATTAGCAAATACACTAACTAAGCCATATAAGTTGCACAATAAGTGCATAAAGAAAAGATATGCAAGTAGAGCAGGCAATTTAGAAATGATATAATATGAAAAGCATAATAAACGAAATCTATAATAAAGTGTAGTATGCACATATGAGTTACATATAGCGAAGGCATACTGTACATAACATTTTATGTAAGCATGCAAATAGCAGCAACACATTGTGGCAATTAAGACAAACAAACAAACCAACCCAAGCGAGCGCGTAATATGATCGCCCTCTTACGAGTTAGGCCCAAAACGCTTGGTCAGCATTCTCACGCTGACCACTTATGACAAACACATATATACACATGTGCATAAGACTCTCTCTCGCTAAGCAATACATAAAGATATAAGCGCAGCTATGCGGCTTTATACATATATAAGAACATATATGTACATTAGGCTAAGAACGAACTTTATGCTGAAAGAATAAAACAGAATAAATCATGAACTCAAACTGCACTGACGTGCATGTCTATTTATTTTAAACTAAACTTCGCACATTACAATAAAAGAAAATTTTGATAAATCATACAAGTGTCTAGCACAAAATAGGAATATTTCAAACGAGACTATAAGTAGACACGCAACAATACTAGTTGCATGTTTTAACCAAGCTCGTTCCCTGATACACGACAATAAAGAAAAGTTAAATACGCAGCATTGTTCGTATGTATCAAGATTTTTGCATAGATTAAAAACAAACTTAAATAGCATTCAATCAAAATATTCGCTGGACAAAACTATACCTTCGATTTTGAATACTCCAATATTAGACGAGGAAGAAACAAACACAGATTTAGAGACAGTAAGCGAATCTGAAATCGCAAGCGGTTCAGATACACATATTAAAGAAGAAGATCTAGGCGATCTTACGATACCAGCGGTAATCACACTAGCAGAACTATGTATTGCCCTAGCAACTAAGTAGTTTCATATAAACAATGCTAAGTAAAGATTGTAAGATTCATTCAGACACAAAGAGCTAATCAATAAAGTTTGCATTGAAGCAGAAGCTCCAATGAATAAAAGAGTCTATATTGGAACTTTTTTCTACAAAAGATAAAATAGTCGAACCTTCCGTTTCAGAATACAACAGCCCATTGTTACTAGTACCCAAAAAAATCAATAGATATAGAAAAGAAAAAATGGCGATTAGTAATTGACTATCGTCAAATTAATAAAAAATTATTAGCCGATAAATTTCCACTGCCTAGGATCGACGATATCTTAGATCAACTAGGTAGAGCAAAATATTTCTCTTGCCTTGACCTAATGTCAGGATTCCATCAGATTGAGCTAGACGAAAACTCTAGAGATATAACATCTTTTTCAACGAGTAATGGCTCTTATCGCTTTACGCGATTACCTTTTGGTTTAAAAACAGCACCAAATTCATTTCAGAGAATGATGACTATTGCATTCTCTGGACTCGAACCTTCTCAAGCATTCCTTTACATGGATGACCTAATAGTTATAGGTTGTTCCGAAAAACATATGCTTAAAAACTTAACTGATGTTTTTGAGAAATGTCGGAAATACAACCTGAAGTTACATCCTGAAATTTCTGGGACACAAATGCACCGATAAAGGAATCTTGCCAGATAAAGGAATTATCCAGTCTCACGCGATGCGGACAGCGCTCGAAAATTCGTTGCATTCTGCAACTATTACAGGCGTTTTATAAAAAATTTTGCCGACTATTCTCGTCACATAACAAGATTATGTAAAAAAGATGTAAAGTTCGAATGGACAGCCGACTGCCAGCATGCCTTCGAACATCTCAAATCGGCACTAATAAACCCAATATTATTAGAATACCCGGATTTCAGCAAAGAATTTTGCATAATAACTGATGCAAGTAAGCAAGCTTGTGGAGCGGCTTTAACTCAAAACCATAATGGGCTCCAACTCCCAATTGCATCTTTGCAGCAAATTTTGCAAAACACCTTGAGGAGAAACCCCAAAAACAGAATTCGCAAAATTCTCAAAACTGGCGTCAGAACGCCCAACAGGGAAAGGAGGACAATTCTCAAAGCAAGAATCCCTGCTTCCAGAAGAACCAAGGAGACAAAAACGACCAGCAAAAACCAAATAGCACGAAACAGCGCTATAACAACCAAAAGTCCCAAGGGCGGGGGCCCGAGCCGATGGAGGTAGATCCATCCTCGCGCACTAGGCAAACTGCACAAGGCTACAGAAACAACCAAGGTAACGGGGACCAATCTATGAGGACCCAACAAAACCTAAATCATCTACCACAGGAAGAGAGTAACGGTGACTACGAGTCACGGTCACAGCAGGAAATGACACAAGTTGAAGACGATTTGTCCGAAAGTTGTAATTTTTTAGCGGAAGCTCCCTGCTTCCGTTTATAAGACGAATGGTTGCAGGGCGGGTTATCAGACTTTTGATGGACACAGGGGCCTCAAGAAATTATGTAAAACCCCTTCCCGAACTGGCACATTGGGTGTCAGTTAACAACCCTTTTCAAGTCAAATCAATTCACGGCCACACTAAGATTGAGCAGAAATGTCTCATCCACCTTTTCAGCGTAAAGTCCTACTTTTTCATGCTGGAGTCACTTAATGACTTCGACGGCATAATTGGCCTTGATCTGTTAAAACAGGTTAATGCCCAAATAGATTTGACAAACAACGTCATTAAACATGACCATGGGATTGAAAAAATCGAGTTCACTAAATGTCAACAGGTGAACCATATTCGGATTAATGACACGGATGTCCCTCCTGTTGTCAGATCCACCTTTGATAGTGTGATCAACAAAATGGCAAAAGCATTTGCGGACGTTAACGAATCCCTACCGTACAACATAAATACGGTTGCTACTATACGGTTTACTCAAATCTTTATCCGTATCCACAGGGCGTGTCTGACTTTGTCAATGCAGAGGTTAAACAACTTCTAGTGAATGGCATAAAACGACCGTCAAAGTCCCCTGTAGTATGTTGTATGTCAAACAACCATATGCTCACAGTATTGTAGAGTATACAATTTATGAAGTGGACATTTGCCCGACTTAAAGTAAGAGTATCATACTCATAACATGGCGGCACTTTGTTGCTAAAGAAGAGCGAGCACTCTCAAATAAACCTCAAAGCCAACAAGACGTATTGTTAAAACATATTATAACATGGCGACCGTGACAGGTGTCACGAACATGTTAAATATATAACATGTAAATAAATACGGTTTTGGATCTAATAAGAGAAATAATCCAAGTTTGGATTGAATAAAATATAAAGATTCAAAGCGGCAACATAGGCAGCAACGAGGCCGGCAGCTGGAAAATTTAAGGCGTGGAAATACGTACTGAGTGAGTAGAGGTGAGATGAGCAATGCCTAAAGGAAGGCGCAGTGGAGTAAACAAGCGGCTAAAAAATAGAAAAGCCGAACTCATAAAACTGCTATTTGCCCCCAACAGCACAACAATTAGTTGGGAAACAGGCAATAAAAAATAAATACATTTAATACAATATACTGTAGTGCGTATATGCCCTTACAGAATACCCTGTACTTAAATATAAAGTATGCAGCACTTTGTTGCATACAATAACAATAATATAGTAAACAAGCCCAGAGCCACATTATTTATTGGCTCTGTCTCCGTCTGAGCGCATTCCGTGAGCAACATATATATGCTCACTAATACAGGCATATGCGAGCTACTCACTCTCCCTCTCTTTGTAGCTGTTAACCAATAACAGCATAAGTATATAAGTTAACAACTAAGCATAATTACGTACAATATATTGCCCTAGCAACTAAGTAGAGTCGGCTTGCCGACCATGCTTTGATGGCGTAATGCATTGAGGCTTAGGGTATTTGTATAATTTGTTTGTCCCCTGTACTTGAGTTCTATATTGTCTCTCGAAGACAGCTAACGCTGAAATATAATTACTCCGGCACTTGGCCGTCACGCATTAACTCATTCTTTTACTACCGAGCCACAAGGCCGGTAACCAAAGGAAGGATAAACCCTTCCCAACGTAATCTTCGGGCAACAGCACCGGGATATCACCATTAGGAGATCACCACCAGGATACCACCACCGGGGGATCCGGGTCACCATCTTCCTAAAGGACGACTTAATATATAATTTATATGTATATCCATAGGCTAAGCGAACATTATAAAAACTGAATAAATTCATTCTGAACCAATATACTAAACAGCACTGACGTGCTGGCTTTTTCATTTAAAGAGTGTTCTTTTTACATGGCGACCGTGACAAGTGTCACGAACATGTTAAAAAGTAATAGTGCAAATAAATATAAAATAAAAAATTAATATATCAGAAGTAGGTAAGATGTTGGACCACGAGTCTAAAGTAGCGGACTCAACCGCAAACGTAATTAACAATGTCGAAACTGTCTCAGTCGATTTAAAAGTAATAACAGTTATGCTTATAATAATTGTTGTTTTGTTACTAGCAAATACACTAACTAAGCCATATAAGTTGCACAATAAGTGCATAAAGTCGACGGCTCAAAAGTTACAAACTGAGCTCGACTTTTTGATTGAAATCAAAAGCAATAAAATTCTCAACACACCTACTCACTCAAGAGATATAAATACCACATATAAACAAAATACTAATAATACTAATACTAATAAAAAATACCCCAAAGAAGCTGCCTGAACTAAAGAAGAGATGTCCCAACGACTGCAGAGGACCCCAAAATTAATTAAGAAATATATATGTCTATGGAAACAAATGAAATAAGTAAATTGGCGGAAGATTTTGAAAATGTTGCCAAAATGGGGCATTGTAGACGTAAAAACCGTAGACTCGACAGCTAACGTAATAAACAAAGTCGAAGTCGATAATACCGATCTAAAACTAATAACAATACTTATTGTTACAATTTTGATTATAATACTAGCACATCTATTATACAAATTGTATAAAAACCATAATAAATGCATTAAGAAGCGATATCAAAGCCAGGCAAACGACCTGGATAAAATTTAAAATAAAATTACTGATAATCAGCAACAAAGATTGCTTAAAAACATTATTGAAGAAACAAAAAAACGAATTAATATGTATGACTATTTGCTTATTAAATTTATATATGTTCTTGCAAATTTTATTGGTTATTTTATAAATCTGTCTGCTGTAATATGCGCACATATAGAGTACACACTGTACTCAGAATATATCAAACTGTCACACTGTAACACTTTGTTGCAGTGTTTACATATGCACATTTCAAGTGCATACATATGTGATATGACCACACATACTACAATACCTAAGTGCACATAATATACTCTCTCTCTCAGCGCGGCTCTCAATGCTGCTTGCTTACATATATAAGTATATAATCTAACCGCTCCGCTGCCGGCGTCGCTAGCTAAGTAGTATCTATATTGGAACCTATTTCACCACGCCATCAGTAACTCTCAACTCCCAAAGATGAGACAAACATGCCCAGCAGACTGCGGGGGAGCACTCTACAGAGCATACATTGCAAGTATATTGCAAGTTGGCAATGAAGAAGACCAGCACTGGCCCCAGTAAAGCCAGTAAAGCTGGCAAACCACAACCTGTGCGAAGACAAAAGGAGCCGTCGCCTGGCAGCGACGCAATTTGGAAACGATACAGCAGCAACGATCAAATCAAAAAGAGGTTTTTTCTCTGCATGGCGACCGTGACAGGACTACTTGTATTTCTGCGGCTAGAGCAGAAGAAACAACAATAGCAACATTGTCACATGGCAAATAAAGAATCAACAAACACCGACGTTCGCAGAGGGAACACAAATAACGCAAACGGATGCACCAATAATTGAGGAGTGCAAAAGAAGGCCTGCTTGGAACACCCTGTTGCAAAACAGGAAGAAGCGGACTAACAAATGTTAGTGGCTCGCTTAATTTCTTTAAGTACCCATCTTGTGCTTGCGCTAGGTACGAAAACTAACAAGTGTCTCAGTTCAAATAACTAACAAACACTTTGCAGTGTAAACTTATTCTAAGTAAAATATTGTAAACTTGACATTTGCTAATGTCAACTTGTAGTGTGTATATGCCCTAACAGAACACCCTGTATTTAAATACACTTTGTTGCATACAATAACAAACATTAAGCCAAAATCGCACCATAAACATATGTACTCACTAATCCATGCACTTACCACACACTCTCTCTCTCTCTCTCTCTCACTCTTTCTCTCTCTCTCTCTCTTTCAATTATGCTCTGCTGCGACAGAGCTTTACTATATCTTAGGTTTTGAAGCGGACAGAGTTCCGAATAAAGAACATTCCAAATATGATTACAAACCAGCACTGACGTGCTTTGAACTTTTTCTCTACACTATATAAAATATAATGAAAGTATAAAGTTCATTAACAATTTGCAACGATTTTCAAAATTTAAATTCAAATGAGCTCAAACGAGTCAAAGGTTGAAAAATCAGCCGCAAATGTAATTAACAATGTAAAAGTCATCGATCATAAAGAAAATTTAGAGAATATTACAAGTTTGTTAATCATAATCACTGTCGCATCTCTTGCATCACCAGCATTGAAGGTGTATGCAATGCATACAAAGAAAAGGTCTGAATATATTTCAATGAAATAAAAAACAAACCACAATATGTCAGAGCCAGATTTCCGTACGCGCACACTAAATGTACTGCGACTACATAAAGACTCCATAAAAGTATATGATTTCGAATATGAATACATGGACATGTTCAATACCAGTATGAGCCCATTGATACATTGTTCAAAATACGAAAAGGGAATCATTTTGGGACCGGCAACGATACTAATGGTGCGACTGCATCGGTAAGCATTTTAATAATAACATGGAATGGAGTATATAAGTGAAAAATATTAATGACTTCAAAGATCAATTCGACAGGTCACATAGGTGCATTAATAAATGCATATCTATAAAAGTAAAAACGCTAATATACCATGTACAAGTATTAATAAAACAATATAGCAACATAGTAAATTCACTTAAAAATAAACTTACACAAGAAGATGCCAAACAGTGTCTAAAAGTTATGCAATCTCTAAATACAAGATTGCAAAATATTGGCATTAGACAGAATATTGAAATAAATGTGCCAGAAGATCTAAATCTATTCGCTGATTTCAATGAAAGCCAGCTCAAAGAATTAGACGAGTCTAAACCATAAAATAGACACAGACATTGACAGTGACATAGAGAGGATTCAAGAAAACGACACAATGGCACAACAGGTAGCCTTGGCTGGAGAATATGTGAAACAAGTTTCATCCTCAATCCCTGGAAGGTGCTGATATTTCATGATGATGGTATTTCATCGATCCTAGCTAACGAATATTCGACAGTCAAAGCTTTTAATGGATGCCGGTTAATTATCTTCCAATTTGTCAAGCCGATCAGATACAGTTCAGATAAAGTATTATAGCAATCGGCATACCAATAACTATCGTGGAGGCAACAAGAGCAAACGCGTTAGTGGAAACAGAAGTTTCCGATGGAAACAACCAGGCAATAGTAAAAACAATATGGTTCAAGTTACACAAAGTAGCTCGGAAAGCCAAGAAACAACCAAAATGCATGTTCTCAATCTCAGTAAAAGCATCTTTATAAACGTTGCAAATGAATTTGTTTTATATTTATATTTCTTTAATCAAATAAAATTCAGATACTTTTACTGACACAGACCAAAACTGTGTTACACGAAAAACAGGAATCGGCGAAGGAATTTGTAAGCTACGATAAGCTAATTTCAAGTCAATAAAACTGACGTCAGTTTTACAAGGAATCGATTGTAATAGAACCTTTAATCAAATATGGATCTCAGAGATGACAATAACAATCTTGAAATTCAAGAAAATATAATATCATCAAGAACACGTGACATTGCTGATGATGATTATAAAGTGCCTGAAACAGATATTGAAGACGAACTAATGCCGGAAACAGATCGGGAGGACAACATGTATTACTACTCTCATATAAATTATTTAATAAAGATCATTCAATAAACTGATACTGCTATGGAATCTTTGTAGACGTTAAGTCCACGTCTGCATTGACGGATTGCTCCGGAAAATCTAGATGAGTCTCCCCGCCTCCTTCTTTCTAGTTCTGCGCTCTCATCTAATGGAGCGAAAGTTCGAAGTCAAAGTTATGCCAGCAATTTCTCCTGTTCGCAAAATGAAGGCGGGTCTACTAGACGCTGAGGCGTGGCAAGGCTCCAGCAGTCTGGATAGATGGCAGCCCCCTTCATTCTGGCAGAAGCAGCGGATACCTTGGAATTGTACTGGATAAGAGGCTTAGCTTTCGGGCGCACATCGACGGCCCAAAATGTGCCTAAAATAGAAATTATTAAAATAATAAAAAGCCTCCATCACTCGTCCAGCTGTGATAGCTCGCGCTGACGAACACGTACAGATTTATCATACCCTTCTTCAGCTATTTACAATAAGTACAGGGTATAAAAATGGCTGAGAAGTGCAAACAGGTGTTGAGAAGTGATTTTGTAGTGTATTCATCCATGTACATTTTGTAACACTTTGTTCCAATTACAAATATATCATACATATATTGAGCAAATGCGAAAAAAAACACAAATAAATAATACAATGTTAAGAATTATGTTATGAGGGTGAGAAAATTGACAAATTATGTTTAACAGCAACAAAAATAGTGTTGAGAAGTCATTAAAATGGCTATTCAAAAAACATTGACGAGAAGAATTGACAAACTGACATTTAAATAGTATTTGAGTTAAATGCAAAGGGAAGTTTTAAAAATAATCTATAAAAGAATTTTTAAACGCAAAACTTCACTTAAAACACCATAAAATATAAATACCAAACTGATTGAGCAATCGAAATGACAGAAAGCAGCGACACTCACACACACACACACACACACATATATATAGATGCATAGATTTGTTTATGGCTGTGTGTGCGTTTCGTACGTGAGATGTTGACGTGAAATGCAGCGCAAAGGCAATCCAAATCAGAATCAGCTAATTTAAATGTTGCCGTTTTTTCTCACACTCAAACATTTTTGTGGCAGCGCGAGGCACTTGAAAGCTAACACTCAACAGCGGCGGGAAATAAGAGAAAAGAAATAAAAAACCCAACTGAGAAAAAAATGCCTCAATAATAAATTCCTTGTGACGACTGGCGGTGCCGTCGCTGCTGCTGCTGCTGTTGCTGCTTGCGTTTGCATAAACAAAAACACCAGCATAAAATACACACATGCACACATGCATGCACAAATGCTTAGAAAGCACATGCACCTAAATATATACATACATACATACATACATATGTATATGTGTGTGTTGGGATTTTGTGAATTGCCATTTGGAAGTCATTTTTGAACAATGGCAACGCTTTGTCTTCCATTCTGTTATTGGTACACACATTCCTTTGCCGCCCACTCGGCTGGCTCTGCCGTTTTGCAACACTGCCGCCTTTGACTTTTCAATTAAGAATGTTAAACGTTCAAGCCGGGGCCTTTGCTCTTTCTCTCAATCAGTGCGCTCTCACACTCTCCTCCTCCTCCTCTCTCCACCTATCTGGCTGCCAGCACATATCCCATTGCACACCGTTATTTGTACAAATTAAATCATTTCTTTTGTGTTGAAGCTCAAGTTAAATACATATAAAAGTGCACACACACACACACACACACACACACACACAATGGACATACATGCATACATACATATATGTATGTATTTATGTAAGTAATTTGTTCGCTTTTGTCCGGCTGTGGCTAAAAACTGATTTTGAAAATCACACACACACACACACATACACAATGCTCACTTAAAGTTTTGCTCAATACACTTACATTAAGAAAAAGCTTGGCCAGCTCGGCCTGGGCCTGGGCTGGGCAGTTGATGCCCGCTCGGTCAATGCGCGTGCTTGAATGTTGTGCTTATTGCCGTCGTTGTTGTTGTTGTTGTTGTTGTTGTAACAGCTATTGCGCAAGTCTGGCCGTTTGCCGTTTTTATTGTTGCTGCCTTCATTGCCATTGTTGTTGTTGTCGTTGCTGCCGCTGTTGTTGTTGTTGTTGTAGGACTCGGTTTACTTTCGCATTGTCGCTCGTCTCAGTTTTCTGCAAAATGTGAAGAGACAAAAGGGCAACAAATGATTACAAACATATTGAGGTTCGTGCGAGGGTTGCTTAAAAAGTTATTCGAAAACTTAAAACTTGAAAAGTAATGCATATAAATAATATTATACAACATATTCAGTCCAAATTCAGTTCAGTCAATTCTAAACCGTTCCAGCGCGAATATAAATAATAATATATAATATAAATAATAATATATAATATAAATAATATATTTATATACGCTCTTGAATTTGTTAACAGTTTTCAATGATATACTACAATGATCTTTGAAAATTAGTTAGAAGTCAATGGAATGTTGAACTTTAAATTCTTTCACAGCGTTTTCCAACTATTTTTCTCACTTTTTTTGCTGGATTTTTAAAGTAAAAGCTGACACTCCTGCTTAAACGCTTACATTATGTGAAAATGTGACTTCCAGTGTTAACCAGTACTAAAATAATTTACAGTTTATGTATATATTTTACTCTTATACTACACCGAAGCAATTGTTAGTTTTTGAAAAAAACCCTGCAATGTTTATAAACGCACCTCGCTTGCGAAACACAGAACAACTTCGACGACGCGCTTGAGCCGCAAATTGAAAACGGACTTGAACGAACTTTTAATGCTCTAGCGCATTAAATGTGATATGTGCATAAATATATTATAGTTTGATCTGGATTATAAAAACATTTTAGTAAATGATCTAAGTTGCCAAGTTTATAAGTTATTCAGTTGCAGAATAAATATGTATGTATATATTGTATATACATATATATGTATTTTTAGGGTACATTATAGAGAAATATTTGAGTGTGTACTTTGTAAGGGTATTTAAAATGCTGAGCGTAAAATGTAAATGGGCCACATTGCAATTATTACTTGAAAAACTGCAGAGCGTACAAATTAAAATTGCCGCTAAGCTCGATTAATGAACGGAGTGTGCGTGTGCGTGTGTGTGTGTGTGTGTGTGTGTGTATGCTGAAAGTATCGCATTTTTGCTGTATTTGCTAATTTGACAAAAAGTACTGAAAGATACAGACACGTACTCCGGCTGCTCGAACTCAAACTCGCTGTCGTATCCGCAAGATACATTCGTATTTATAAGATACAAACACACACACACACACGCTCAGGCAGACACATGTGTGTTTGGCATTAAAATGACGCTGATATGCGCGTACCAGTTGACGAAAGATGCCCCATCCCCATGCCCCTGCCACCGACCCCTACCCCTACCCCTACTCCTCCTCCTACTCCTACTCCTGTTATACCTCATTTAGAGCGCAACTCCAACGTGAATCGACATCATCTGCGGATCGACTGCTGCACGGCTGCTGAGCGTGACGGTGACACGTTGCGTCGGGATTATGCAAAAACGCAAAAGAAATTGCAGCCGCAGTCGCTGTTGCAGTCGCTGTGGCAGTGGCAGCTGCAGCTGCAGCTGGGAGACACGTAAATTGCACGCATTTGCACGCTGCACAGTGGGACCAGTGTTGGGGAAGTCATGCTTCAAATTTGTTTTAGTAAATGAAAAATCTAAACAAAAATGCAAAATATTTACATTTCAATGAGGAAATCGAGGTGTTGCAATTGTTTATAAACATTCAAATGAAAACAACAATAACAAACAAAAAGACGACACAAACACACAAACACAATTAAAATATCCCAAGTAGTCGCAGCTCTCTATGGTAAACAATTGTACAACATTTGATTACAGTAAACAACAGTGTTGGAAAGTCAACTGACAACCACAATTGCTTTTAGGTACAGTTACAATTAACTCGGCTAGTTTACTTTTTGCCTGCCACAGAACTAAATCAACGAGTTTAAAATATAAATTATATATTTAAAAAAAAAAAATTGTAAACAAGACAAAATTGAATATTGTGGGAAAGCTGCGTTCGGAAACTAGAATAAAAGAACTTTTTGTTTAACTATTTTATAATATTATTTTAAATCTCAGTAATTTCTATTGAATAATATTTAATTGAAACTGAACTTTAACTGAGAAAACTTTTTGAAAATAATTTCCAATTTCTCAAAGTTGTTTTGGACATGTTAGCACGTAAAGTTTCTCTACAAATTAGCACTTAAGTAAGTCTTGGCTTATCAAATGTGATAAAGATGTTTCTATACGCATTTTGAGCAAAAATTTATATTTGCCCAAGATTCGATTGTCTGCAGTAAACAACTGAGAATCGGGAAAATCAGAAGAGAAAAGTGTATGAAAATTGGATAAATATTGAGCTTAATGAAAACAAATGGCCGGGAAAAAGACTGCCTTAATGAAAAATCTAGAATATCTATCTATTAATAGAGCCCTTTAATTATGAACCGCGAATAAGAGATATCACATGATATCCCCCCCAGGCAATAAAAGACTCATGAATAGCTTTGCAACTATGTGATATGCATGCTAATTCGAGAGTTGCTCGAGAAGTTGAACGAGTTCTTGACCTTATGCGACATGTGCTCGATAAGAAACAGCTCTTAAGTATCCAAGTGTGTGTGCGTGTGTGTGTGTGTGTGTCGTTAACTTGGCTGTGACCCGGCACAGTTTTAAGCCCGGTTTTTTGTTGTTCGTTTTTCTTTCTTTTAGATGCGTCGTCGCTGGCATTGCCCAAAATGTTGCTTGCGTAACAGTCGAGAGCGACGATAATGGCCCAAGGGGCAGGTTGGAGCCGGAGCTGCTGCTATGTTTGTGTGTGTGTGTGTGTGTTGACCGAGAGCGTTTCGGGTAAAACCACCTCAATAAACACACACAACACGCAACACACACAACACACAATGCACACACACCACGCAAAGCCATTTCGGACCGCGTTGATTATTAGCTTGGTAAACATGCCAGACGCCCCTTCCCACCCCGCACCCCGCGCTCCCCACGCAACGCGGCCTTGCAGCCCAACATCTGTTTCTGCAGGCTGTGACGCAGTCAAATATACATACATACATATATTTATTTAACAACAACCAACAAAAACATCATCAACAACAAAAAGAAAAGAAAAAAATCAATTTTGCATCATTTTCATTTCGATTTCGATTTCAATTTCAATTTCATTGTGCTTTTCCGCATTTTACCCTGAGTTCAAATGCGGGCAATGGGGTATAACAAACTTGTGTAAATGTATGTAACATACACAGGGGGAGATTGAGAGAGAGAGACAGAGAGAGAGAGGAAGAGTGAGATGGAGAGAGAGACATATAGAGAAACAGGGGGATAGAGAGAGAGAGCGAGGGAGAGACGGAGAGAGGGAAGAGTGAGATATATAGAGAAAAAAAAGAGATATATAGAGAAAGAGAGAAATATATAGAGAAAGAGAGAGACATATAGAGAAGGAGAGAGGGAAAGAAAGAGGGGGAGAGAGAAGAGGAACTGATGGAGAGAAAAATAGAGAGAAAGAGATATATATAAACAGAGAGAGAGAGAGAGAGAGAGAGATATAGAGAGAGACAGACAGATCTCTCTCTCTCTGTATATTATAACTATTATGAGAAAATTGTAATAAATTTCTTTTCTTACTCAATAAATTGAAAGAATTTTAGAGTTTACAATGAGTTATAGCTGCCTGCAGGGTATCTGGCAGTCGGGCACACATGATAAGTTTCTTTTTAAATTTTATATTTTATATTCGGGCTGTTGTGCAATGTGTCAGATCATTGGGAGTTGCGGGCGGAGACTTCGGGCTGTGGGGCTGTGGGAGGGCTTCTTATGTCTTATCACAGTGTGTAAAACGTGTGTCCATTTGTCGAATCAATATTCGTAATATTTAAATGGTCTCAAGAGGATGCCACACACACACACACACACACACACAGAGAGAGAGAGAGACAAAGAGCCCGTGTGTGTCAAGGGTTGCGCTGATTATTTTATGGCCATGTGGAAATCTACAGGAAATGTCCGAATAGCCAGCGGCCAACAGCGATGTGTTTTCCAGTGAAAACCAATGAAAAACATTTCACATTGCGCGCGTGTGTGTGTGTGTGTGTGTGTTCTTTTTTTATGGCACTTTCAAGTGGAAGAGAAGTAGAAGCAGACGAGATTGTAAACTTGGCGCATGGCCGTAAAGCAATTAAACAGTGCAACAAAAAGGGCCAGACACAAAACAGGGTATGTGAAATATAACCATTTGGCCGAAATGGTAAGGACGGCCCAAAAGAACCCAGCCATAACAACTGGAACCGCCAGCACTAGGTTAACATGCGTTAGGCGCCGCGGCGCCGTGTCCAGCAGCAGTGTTGCAAAGTTTCCCATTTTACAAAACGAATACCGAACCCAACACACATGTGTGCGTGTGCGTGTGCGTGCTGTTTAATTCCCGTTGTCATAGTGCGCATATGTCCCTTAATTTCCCTTTCGATTCTGGGCATTTGCACCGTAATTCCCGTTGATTTACCCAGTGAAAAAGTCACATGCTCGGGCACGCATTCCGGCAGCACTTACTGTGGCCTGTGGGCGTAGCAAATGGCTCACGCTCATTAAATAAACACATTGCGAATTTCGATGGGCGATTAGTCAACACTAAGAACTGCCTCTCGCCAATTAGGGTAATGTAAAACAGAGCCTGGGAACAGTTTTACTATATATAAAACATAATTTGTAAGCTACCATTCCTATGGAGACTATGTATATCATTTAGTAAGATGACGTTGTATGTGGAGTCTGTACATCCAAACCAAGTTTCGTCCGACTAGCTATGAGACTGACCGAGTTCACATGGGGTGTTCGATGGGAATGGGATCTATTACAAATCAGAAGATTACAATTTAGTAGAGGGAAAAGGTATTTTTTCATGTGCATGCCTTTAATGAGAATCTGTGCATTTCTTAAAAATGGTTTTTAGATCTATCAGTTATTTCTTATAGACTTGATTCATTTTTGACAAATGACTAATTTGCTTGGCTTTTTTGTTGGGTTTTGAGCAAGTCTCAAGACTTTCGCCAGATCGTATTACCTCAACTGATAAAACTAGGTACAGCTGCTTTATTTGATTAGAGACGCACACGATGAGTAATTCGCCGCATGAGCAGCACCTGACGAAGGTAAATTTCAGTTAAAGTAAAGATATATATATTTTCTTTGGATTTGCTTTTTTCTTGTTCGTTTCAGGTTCTGTTTGCGCTCGAGAGAAAGTGAGGTAATTGACAGCTCTATGGCTGCATATTTGTGTATTTGTTTGGGGTGTGTCTCGATTACGAGATTTACCTGTGCGTCTGTTTATTTGAAGCACATAATCTTATCAGCTTTAGGTGCGCGCACAGTGCTGGCCACATCATTAGTGACACTCTGAATAATTGCTTCGTTTTTATAGTGTTGGAAAATATGTGAAATGTTTGCATTTTTTCATAATTTCTGTGTTTATTGTCCGATTGAATATGGCATTGAGATACGTTTATATACAAAAAGTTATCGTTGGGCGTAGATATCTGAGAATCGAAATATTTAAATTAACTAGAACTTAGAACTTAAAAATATAATAATAATAATAAATAACATTAAAAAAAACTAAAAAATCGATATATATCGATTTTGATGACATGATCAAATACGAATACAAATTGATTGAAATGTGTGTGTGTGTGTGTAAGCGTCCCCATTTATGTGACCACCAGTGTATGTGTTTATTGGACAAACACCTACCTTAGCAAATGGTCTCCATGGGTATCTTTGTGGCAACCTGCCCGCTCGGACTGGCTGCAGTTGCGGCTGGCTGTGGGCCATCCTCGGTGATGGGGCTGGCTGGCGACATGGCTGTGGCTGTGGCTGCTGTTGTTGTTGTTGTTGTTGTGATGTTCATGGAGGTGTTCTGGGTGAACTCGGTGCCATTGGCGAGGGAGGGCAGGCCCTGGGAGCTGCTCGAGTGCTGGACACCGTTGGTGGTGTTGGTGATGTCGTGCCGGAGACGCGGACAGCAGATGCGCTTGCAGGCGGTCCACACCTGCGGCTGGCAGCCGACGACAATGAATATGAAGACGCCCTGGAGCGCATTGATGAGATCCGTCAGCAGCCAGACATCGTGCGGCCCGCCGACCAGCCACGAGATTATGTCCCAGATCCAGGTGACGCCCATGACCACGACCAGCTTGAGACAGACACGGCCCAGCGCCGATTTCTCCGTCGTCGACTTGACATCGTCGCGCTTCCACAGGCCGCACGTCAGCTGATGCGTTGTCGATATGAAGAGCACTATGTTGGCGCAGAGCAGCAGTCCGATGGGTCCGTAGAAGTAGGCGAATATGGCCAGAGAGCGATTGTCGAACCAGCAGTACAACTGGCCAAAGCCCGGACGCAGCAGCGCCGTCTCCGTCTCCGGCAGCTGGTCCACGCAGGCGGCAATGGCGCAGATCAGGAGCGGCAGGCCCCAGGCGTATGCCGAATAGAGTCGGAGACGCAGTGACTCCTGATTGCGTTCGAGGGAACTGGGACGAAAGTCGCGGAATGTCCACCAGATGTTAAAGCACATCGTGTTCAGCCAGAAGAAGGCCGACAGAAAGAAGAACTGCATCCCGATGGCCAGCAGCAGGCAGCTGACGGTGCCGGGCACCAGGGCCGTGCTCAGCTCCTCGATGGCCAGCAGAATCTTGCCAAGCAGCAGGCAGAATACATAATAGATCTGGCAACGCCAGTGCAGCGCATGATGCACCGCGGGCAGCATATAACCAGCGACCAGCGTGGCAGCCAGAAAGACAATCGATATGAGTATGCCAACGTCCAGGACAGCCTTCTGGAGGCTGCCCTCGACACCGCCGTACGGCACATTGTGATGCCCGCCGGCAAAGTGCTGGGTGCAGGCAATTATTTTCACCTCGCCCGCCCGCTCCGTATGCTCCAGGCAATACTGCGAGGCACTCAGATTCGTGTGGGCCAGCCGGAGCGAGCCGCTGCTGCGATTGAGCGTCGCCTCGTGCCAGTCGCCGGCAATGGCATAGCCGCTGCCATTGCCCCCCCCCAGGCACTCGGGCAGGCCGTAGCTGGTCTGGTAGCTGCCCGGCACCAGCTGCGGCGCCAGATGCAGTTGCAGCTGCCCGCTGTCCGCACGCTCGGCGGCCGTTTGCAGGCTGCAGCCCTTGGTGCCGCTGTCGTAGCTGCCCCATTTGCCGCAACATTTGCGCAGGCGCAACAGCGACAATGTGGTTGGGGCTGGCTGCGGTGCATCTCCGTCTGGATCTGAGCCGGGCGCACGCTCGCGGTCCGTGGCGGACGGCGCTGGATCTCTGTCCAAGCAGACCAGGGCGACATCCTGATCCACACAGTAGCTGGCCGGCTCGACGAGCAGGCCGCGCTCCCGCACCGACATGGTGCCATTGGGAAAGAGCACCACGTTCGCCTGGCGGCTGCTGAACAGCTCCTGTTGCTGGCTCTGCGCCTGGCAGCTGGGCCGCACATTTGGCTGGAACTTGATGAAGCGCGGCTTGGCGCCCTTCGGCTCAAAGAAGCGCTGCTGCTGCTTCAGATACACCAGCGGCACCCACATCTCCGAGGAGCCCGCTATGCACTCCAGCGTCGTTCCATTTAAATATTCACCCTGGTGGCAACACTTGTTCAGCAGAACTCGCGGGGGCGGCGGTCGTCCCGAGGCGCTTGCTGGCGCAGCTGTTGTTGTTGCCGATGCCGTTGCTGCGCTGCCTGTGACTAGCTCTTCTTCTTGCTGACTGTTTGCTGCGCAGATCAGCAGCAACAGCAGCCAATAGCTGTTCATCTTTGTGTGTGTGTGTGTGTGTGTTTGGGTGGGTGTTAATTTGTTTTGCAAGACTTCGTTCAGTTGGGTGCTTTTTAAATAAATTCACACTAATTGCCGCACAAAACACTGTCTTCGACTTCTGTCTATGTATATTTATATATGTATGAGTATTTACGCTAATGTACGTACAATTGCAGCTGCACACAACACTGTTCTACGCTTATAAATCAACATTTGCTGCTGCTGCTGCTGCACACAACACTGTTTTGGTTTGAGCCTCCTTATTGCTTCCTGTGCTGCGCACGAAACTCACAACAATTGCATTTGCTGCTGCCGCACACAACACTGTTTCCGCTGCTGCTTTTAAGACGAACTTCAATCAAGCTTTGCGGCTGCTGCAGACAGCGCTGTTTATAGACTGACGCCTGTTGCCTCCTCGTTGAATGCAGAAAAGCTTTCAAGACACACCAAAGATTTGTACATACAAATACATGCATGCAGACACATATTTAAGATGCCAATGCTGAGCGGTTTTTTCTGCCCTTGTTGTTGTTGTTGTTGTTGTTGCCGTTGTCTTATTTTCTTCGTCTAATTTTCTGGCTCTCTTGTGTGGCTTCTTGTGCGCACGTTTGCAGGCGCTCGTTGTCAATTATGTGGAAATACAAATACTCTGCTTGTTGTTCTTGTTGTTGTAGCTCGTTTCTCGTTGTCTGCCTTGCATTGTGTTTGGCACTAGTTGTTGTCACCCTCTCCCCCCCGCGTCTGATGCATGTGGTGGCGTTGCCAGCGTCGTCGTCGTCGTCGTCAAGCACGCATGATCTTTTCTCTACTTCTCTTCAGCTATTCGCTTTCGTCTTCGTCTTACAATTGTCTTGTTTTTCTTCTTCTTCTTGTTGTTGCTGTTGTTGTGTGTATCGTTTCGGTTCTCAGGCGTAGCAGAAAATGTTGCTTTTCACTTTTCAGCTCTGTGCTGTGGCTGCTCAATGCCGTTTTTATATTTTGTTTATCATTAATATATAAACACGTTAAATTGCTTTTTTTCTTCTTTACTTTTCTCTTGGCGTCAGTTGAACGAACCACAATTGAATATCAAGCGCGTCAGGCAAAAATAATTCGAAAAAAAATTCACACACACAAAAATTTATGCCGAGCTGCACGTCTGCAACGAACGAATACAAAAAACCGACTGCCGGACTGTTAACTTAACAGGCGTGCATTAATGTTGTTGCGGCGCTGTCGTTCAGGTATCGATACTGTCTAACAGAACACTGTTGTTGCTATCGATAGTTTGGCGCGTTGCTTCTGTTATTTTACAGCACTGTTAGCATGTTAACAGGTGGTGCAGTTATTTAATAGAAAATGGTTATATGCTTAGCTAAGGTGGTTGCACCTAATATTTAAACGGCATAGCATACTTTCAGGTGGCGCTTGTTAAGTGCTGTCAAACTTTTGTTATGGGTTAGTGGCACTGCTAAAAGCTTAAGGCGCATACTGTTCTCACTATTTGAGCTTCTGCTTGCTATATTTATGGGTATAGTTAAATAATATGGGCTAGCACAGACATGAACCGCTTGCAATCGAGAGAGAATTTTCATATTAAATTTTATATAAAAAATAAAAGAAATTCAAATAATATTTAATGCTAACAATTTAATAATTTATAATTTCAATTAAATTAAATGCTCGCTTGTTTTTGTTTTTGTTTACTTTTTGATATATTTTTATTTCTCCATAACTCTATATTTATCTATATCTTATCTTTATCTTTATCTTTATCTATCTGGCAATCGTGAGCTATTGTTGCACCTAGGCCAGTTAATACCCAGAGAGCTCAGCTAAAAAAAAAACAAGACCAATAAATCGTGTGGCCCTGTTGACACCTCTCGAAACTCTCGAAGCGCTCGAAACTCTTGAAGATATTGAAGTAAGCGAGAGGGGGAGGGGGGGGGGGGCTTGGAGGGTGTCGGGGGTTGCTTTGATTGGTGGCTCTTGCCCTACGAGTGTCTATTTTAGGTGGTGGGGGGGCATGGTGCTGCCCGGCATGAATATTGGATAGTAAATGGAAACAAATCCATTTGATTAAAAGTGTATAGTGTAGCTGGGGTAGGCGGGCGGATAGGGTAGGGGAGGGGAGGTGTAGGTCGGCTGGGCTGTGCGTTGCGCTGGCTCGGTGGTTCGCTGGTTCGCTGGCTCGGTCCCGTCTGCGGGCTGTGTGGCATTAAGACATCACAGACTGCACAAAAGCAACAGAAACTCTGACAGCAGCTCAAATCGTTAAGCAAGCGATGTGGAACCGGGCGACGGTCGCAAATTCACCACGGCCTTGGGACCTGCTGCTCGACCTAACCACCCAATCCAACCCAACCCAACCCAACCCAAGCCAACCCAAGCCAACCCAACCCAAGCCAAGCCAAGCCAAGCAGCTGCATTTTGGGCTTTGGGTGCTCTCTGGTGCTTGAAATTAGATTTTTGACTGAGCGACTGGTGGGGCCTGGGGAGCTGCTATTGCAAATTGGCCAGTGTTGCATAACATTCGTTGCGAGTCTTAAGTGCGCTACACGTGCCCAGACGGGGCGGGTTTTTGGGGCTCGCGAGCTGAGCCCAAGCAAATCCTTCAAAAGAGCATGTGATTTATAATATGCTCGCTGATGGAGAGGTGGCCCACCTCTATGCAACTAACTAAAAGGGGGAGTGCTGCAGAGTGGGTGGTTAAGGAGAGGGGGGGGGGGGGGTGGGGTTTGAGGCGCCGCCAAAGCGGAGCAACAAATAAATGTTTATGAGCGGATTATGTTTGGCTTTACCGAATTCCATTTGAATTTAATGAGCCCAAAGATTACGCACATGATTAACATGCTGGCAGCGGGTATGCGCGACCAGCAGCTACCCTGCAAATGCAAATGAGCAAAGCACTCGGAGAAAAATCAAAAGGTTGCTGCACAATTCGTGCGGAAAAGTCATTTGTCGAACAGAGAAAATGGTATTCAAAAAAAAAGCGCTGCTTTTTATTTCTGAGTTCCCAAATGCTCGCACTTCGTTGGACTGCCCCATCTCTGCTAAGTAGAGGGTATTTCCCAGCTTATTTTCCTATAATGAATACCTTTCTTGCTTTACTTTTGATTTGGAATTATTCCACATATTTTAAGACCCAAACGAACGGAATGTCGACTTTCTGAGTCGATAAAAAATTAAATGCATATAAATATATATATATATATAGTTATATATTTATTGGGCATACTTCAGGCATAACCCATTTAAGCCTAGGCCCAGGCGCAGATCCCGCCCTGCTCGCTGCAAAGGCAGCTAGCCCAACATAACTTCGGTGTTCACGAACTGATTGATCTGAAAGTCTGTCCAAATAGAAATACTATAAAAATGTGCCTGCATACCAAAAATGAAGACAGGAACTCACACAATTGCCCAGATGTTGAGATTTGGAAAATTGGCCTAATGCCTGCAGGAATTGAAAGTGAATGAATTAAAGTGAAATCTTGTTCAATTGGCGTCAGTCTTTTTGTCTGGCTGCACGTGCCGGGCGTAGCCATTTTACAGGGTATATGCTATGCTCTGCGAATGGGAAATATATCGCGAGGCTGGCGCATTTTTAATTGAAATATGTCGCCGCGACATTTCATACACATTTAACAATCGATCAGACGTTCTCATTTGGCTCCATCTCCCCCTCATAATAATATCCCGCCTCCGCAGTCTACTGGTACAACCACCCCCCCTTCCCCCTCTACCACCCTCCACCCCTGCCCCACTCAACGGAATCCACTTAATGGCACTCTTGTTGTTCGGCCTGTTGTCTAATTTATGCCGGCATCGTTGCCGCCTTGTCTTCAATTAGTCGCTCGGCAACTGGCAACCGGCAACTGCAACTGCCCCTCGGGAGCGCAGCGGCTTCTCTTCTTACACAGCTCTACAAGCGGGGGGGGAGAGAGAGAGAGGGAGCGGGAGGGCGAGATGGATGTGCTCCCTCTTCGCAACGAAAATCAAACTTCAAACTATTCGTCTAGCATTACTTGATACTTAACCGACCTTTATTTATGTCCCTGTCAACGCCTCTCAGCTGCTCAATTTTCCAAATACGCAAAAAAAAAAAAATCAAATAAACAACAGCTCACAAAAAAATGAAACAACTCTCGAGTAGCCGAAGTCCTTGATACTCTAACTCGACTTTAAAATGCGTTTTGATATGTTTCTTCAATAAGTTTTCTTTTCAGTTTCAAACTGCTTTGGGGGAATGTCCCTAATGTTTTCGATTGGAGCAAAATAATCTTCGAGCTATATTTCGAAAGTATTCCACTTTTGCTAGGCATTAGTTTAATATGATAAACCAGCTCGATTCGTTTAAGATTTGTTTAAATAACATAAAGCTGACAATTTTTATTTTTTTTTTAAATGTGCCTGTCAAAGTTAACATCCACTTTAACATTTAATCTTGTAGCTTGACGAAGTCGAAGCCGTTTTTGTACAAGTTAATAATCTGTTTGCAGTGTTGCCACCCTGTCATTTTATGGCACATCTGGCAGCACTGAGGAAAGCTTATGAAGAAAGTTAGTTCAAATGGAAAATCATGTCAATAGAGATATTTATACACATGCATATCGATAGGAACAGTTTGTTATGATTTGCACAGAGTGCGGCGTTGCCAGCTAAGGCCATGGCGTTGCCACACTGCACGTAAATCTTAATGCTTATGTATATTTGAATACTATTTAACTGAAGTTTTACTTTTGTTTCTTTTCGCTTTGTTACACAATTCACAACAGAGTGAAAATACTCTCGGTTAGGGCATATTTTAATATCTTGCTGCCTTTGGGGGGGGGCTGGTCGGGCGTCTTGCAGTGGCTCTTTGTTAATTGAAACCTGTTGTAAATCACAAATCATATCGACTGCCGTCACTTGTCCCAACGGCAGCAGCAGCAACAGTTGCAGCAGCAGCAGCAACAGTTGCAGATGTCGTCGGTTCTTCATATTTGAGAAGCTCGAGAGGGGGCGACTGCAACAGCTTGCATTAGATTTGGGGTCCCATTTTGGTAAGATCATAAGTTCACGAAATGCCCAGACAATATCCGAGTGAGTGTATTCATTATGAATCAAGCGAGTGCAACAACTGAGTGCGTGTATTCATGATAGATTCAAGCGAATGCAACGCAGAACAAAGCTAATATGGCCACACGATCTTTTCATGCATTATGATTTCAAAGCGAAGCGTGTGACAAATATAAATCACAAGTTTGGAGCATTTATCTCTTCTCATTTTAGAGTTATGCCCCAAAGGAGACGTCTTCAAATCGATATCTATCGATTTTAGGCTATTTCAGACTATCGCCTGTGAGCTAGAACTATGAATATGATTCCAGTAAAATCGAGACAATATATACTAGGCCATGATAATTTTCAATTTTCCACCCATTTTCCGCTCGTGGATATTTTAAATCTACCCTGTTCTGAACTGTTCATCTTCGACCAAAAACCTTTGACTAGCACTTTCATCGCGTGGATTCTGGGAAAAGTGTGAAACACTCTTAAGATATACTTAGATAAAGATACTTGAAAATGAATGTCGCAACCGAAACTTTGGCCAGCTTGTCTTTGACACCCATTTCCACCAAAAACGTGTGGATTTGCCGAAATGTGTGGGACAACTTTCACACGTGCTTGAAAAAGAAAATATATATATATATTTGTAAATGAGTTGCAGCTTAATCCTGGAAAGGCTAACAAAAATGTTTGCAAACTCTTTTTCACGAATTTTTCACGCTTGCCGGTGGAAATTGACAATTTATAGAGATTTAATATTCGCTTAATGTTTGGGAATACCCTTTCCTTGCCACGCACAAGAGCTGTTAGCTAAAGGAGCTGAAAAGTATATAAATATAGCCGAGAAGTGTTGAGAGGGTGATTGGAAGGGGGGGGGGGAGAATGTCATAATCGATCACAACATTGAAATGGAATCAGACAACTGTAAACTAATGACATTTCCAGTTCCCTTTCGCAAGCTAAGCAGGCGGCCCTCAAGAGCGGCTGCCGTCCATGATCCTGCCTGGTCGTGCTGTGCTCTGTTGTGGGTGTCCTTTGCAGAGTGCTCAGGGGTTGATGCGACTCGACTTGATGCGGGCAGTTGGCTCATTTGTTTGTTTTGAGCGGGTCGCTTGGCTGTCCAAATATGCGGCAGCTTGTAACAATTACCAAATGACACCCTCTCGACAATGGGAAGTGTGTCCTGTGCGCGGGTCGAGGGTCGAGGGTCGAGGGTTCAACTCATCTTCCTGCCAGACACAAATGCGCAAAAAATATTCACTTGTCGCAAAATCAATGGCAATAATTTAGCCATTAGTTATTGTTGTTGTCGCAAATGAAGTAATCAAATGAAATCAACTTAAAATTCAGTGTCGAAATTTATGAGCTGGAAGTATTTGGATTTGGATGTCCTTCCGCAAAGCCATTTGCCCGCGCACTTGTCACTTGCCTTGGGGTTGATGACTCCGGATGTGTCTTTGGCCAAGCGCCTGGACATCTGCATCTGCAGAGCTGTGTACCTAAGTTCATTTGGCTGAAAGTCCATCTTATTCTAGGGTTCATCTCACTTAGCTAACCTAGAAGTTCAATTTCCTATGCAATTCTTCCTTGCAGAAATTCTTCTTCAGATTTAGTTTGGACTGCATTAAGAAGAAGTTGAAGTAGTACCCAAAGCTAAAAAGTGAGACAGGAGTTGAGCTCGGGCTAATTTGAATTCAATTGATAATATTCCGAGTTCCAAGTTGACTTCGGTTCTTTTCACAGGAATCTTGCTTAAAACAAAGGCTTGCTTTAGGTTAAACGTAAAGTCTAATGAGATCTTAAATGTAAGCTTAGTTTAAATTTAATACTTTGAGCCATACTTGAGTACTCAAGTCAAGAGATTATCAATTCTAGACAGTCAGTTATAGTTGTGGGGAGATTAACCAAGCATTCGGGAAATTGAAATTGCGGCTCGAATCCCAGCCCAATTATCAATTCGAAGCTATCGGAGCTAAGTTACAGATAATTGTGTGAAACATATATAATAAGTATTAAATGAAGTACTGAAGGAAAACTACGTCACAATAATTTGAACTGCATAAAATGGACTATGGACTGTATATAGAAAAATTTAAATTAATTAACATTTTTCGACATTTTTCTATTTCTGGCTTTCCTCGTATTAGACGTATTAGTTAATTTTCTTCTGCATCCTTTAACTGTATTAATTTAGCTCTCTCCAATTGAAGAACTCCTCAAATATTGGGCTTATCTTATAGTTAGCTGGAGATTCAAATGAATTCTAGTTTTAATTTCGTGTGTTTAATTAACCAAAGCCTGGAATTAAGTTGAACGGAATTCTTCCATATTCCATGGAAGTGTCCTATGAACCAATTCTTGACTCATTTGTGTTGCGCGGGGAGAGGAGCTAGGAGGAGGAGGAGGAGGCCAGCCAATTCCCAGACAACTAATTTAAGTAAACT
Organism: Drosophila montana; assembly: GCF_035044405.1. NCBI lineage: Eukaryota > Metazoa > Arthropoda > Insecta > Diptera > Drosophilidae > Drosophila > Drosophila montana. The sequence goes on from NW_026999210.1 coordinate 26,907, forward strand.
GTCTGCGCACATTTCCTGCCAGAGTTGCCTAATAGCCCGACAGCGGCAACCCTCAAGGATGTGCCGAGGTGGAAACAGAAGCAACATAATTCAAAAAGCACTTAACCCATAAAAGTGAAATAATTCGATGGAAATAACAAACGCACTTAACAAATTACAGATGTGAAAATTTCATTTTCAGTGTCAGTGCAACAACAACAACAACCCAAAGAAGAGGAAGCAGGGGACAACTGTAACCCAGTGCCCGTGGGGACGTGCGCGCAGAGAGGGAGAGAGAGCGAGAGAGCGAGAGCGAGAGAGAGAGAGAGAGAGAGAGAGAGAGGAGAGAGAGAGAGAGCGAGCGACCCTCTTGGGCCGGCGGCGGCATTCCACTCTGCCACACACTCTGCATTCCACAAATTAGAAAATGATTAATGGACTCAACCGGTTGCACAAAAACCCAACCTCAGCCCCCGACCAGCTCCTTAGCTGTAACTCCAACAACAAAAACACACACACACACACAAAAACCAAGCCAAACGGCGCCGTCGCAGAGTCAGCAACTGGTAGCGGGGAGCGGGAGGGTAGCTGGAGGGGGGGAGGGTAGGGGGGTAGGGGGGGTGTGTGTGTGTGCAGTTGGTCTGTGTCTGGCACACTTCGGCATAAAATAGCACTCGAGAGATTTGAGCACTCCGTGCAGGACACCCTCGCATCCTGCGGCACGCCCGGAGTCGAGGCCAAAATCCATCTAGCCATCGACCCAAACCCCAAGCCGTGCAATCCGATGCCAGACCATGTGCCATGGCAACCCATCCCTTGAACGGGGGGTGTGTTTGTTGTCATTTATTGGTGTTGTCCTTGCAATCATGCCTGGATACCCGCTACCCGCTACCCGCTACCCGCTACCCGCTACCCGCTACCCGTTACGCGCTACCCGGTTGCGAGTACCGGCTGCTGTTGTGCTTGTGTGTTGTGTTTTCTGGGGTCACGCTTTGCTCTTTTGATCGCATTTCCTCCCACCTCCCCCCGGCCGACTGGGTAGAGCCAGCTCTTGACTCACCCATGAATCAAATTACATTTTAAATCCTTGATTTTAATCTGAAGGGGCTGACAAATGGATTTTTATGTCAATTTTTCCTAAATTACACTGCAACTTCCACTTCTCATCCAGCTCAGCCTCCGCCGCCTCCACCTCCTTCCAAAGGGCTAAACAATTGAATTTTGCATTTTGACACAACGCAAACATTACGCAACTCAGCGGGTAGACGAGAGGCTGGGCGGCTGGGTGGCTGGGCGGCTGGGAGAGGCAGGCGGAAGCGTTAAGTGAGTACGGAAGGAAACAATCAGTGGGCGTTGCTTCAATGGGGGCGGCTTTTTAATCTCTGATTAGAAAAGCAACTGTTGACGCTGATGAGGTTGCGCATTTTGACACGTCCAACAGATAGAGAATGGTTCCGGCATTACCGGACATAACGCAGTTACCGGGCCCGGCAGAGCGCTACTCAATTAGCGCGTCAGGATAAATGCGAGAGATTTCTTATTCATTTTTCAATTATTCGCAATTATTCATTAGGAATAATCCACGCATGATGGAATATCAGCATTATTTAGACTGCAAAACAGTCTTCCTCAAGGTAGGTAGAGAGAGAGAGAGGGGGGGGGGGGATGATATGTAGAGTAAGTCCACATGGATCTTAATAATAACAATCAAGTCTGAAAGTTAGTTAGGGAAGAGATATGCAAAAAATCCTTGAGACGTTCCAAGATATTCCATTCTTCTTTTAAATCAAGCTGAGATCCAAACTCTACAAAAAAAACCTAATTAGATTTCAGGTGTGATTCGAGAATACTTTTTAGCTTGGTTGAAATATGACAAAGATGAGGCGAGCACTGGCTAAGGGGCTAGTTTATAAGTGGAAGAAGTCACGGGTAACGGCAAAGGAAGCTCGGACAAGCATCGATACTGGTTGACTAACAACGTTTATCAACACTAGTTGCGTACAGCCAGTGTTAAAACGAATCTCTGAGCTTAGAATTGGCCCGCCCAAAAAGAAGAAGAAGCATTCGTTTAGTGGAAATTGTTAAACTTTTTACGTTGATAAATGATATTTGACATTTCCATTGTAAAAACACGCCTTCCAATTGGGATTAATATAGACAAACTATGGCGATCATAACAATAAAGCTAATAACAACAAAAGTTATTAAACCGACAACAACAACAAAAATAATATTAACACAAATAATATTAAGTCGGAGGAAGAAGCAGCAGCTGGGACAGCAGCATAAAGAAAGACGTTGACCAAATGAAGAGTGTCGTTAAAGTTCATAATAACAATAACTCAATGTCGCCGCAGGAGGCGATTGTTGCCATGTTAACGCGCTCTCTCTCTCTCTCTCTCTCTCTTTGTTTATATTTTGGATGATATTTGGAAAAATATTAAACCAGAAGAAAGAGAAGAAAACACAAAACAAAATAATAAGAGAGAGACATAGAGAGAGAGAGAGAGAGGGAGGAAGAGAGAGGGAGAGAGAAACAGGTTGAGAGGGGGGTAGAGAGAGAGAGAGAGAGCGGGCGCATTTCGCGGTATTGTTACGCTTGATGCAACAGAACGCACAAAAAAAAAAACAATTGAGAGTGCCCGACTAGTGGATACCCTGCACCATCTTCTCCCAAACCCCAAATGCATTTTCAAAAAGTTGCTTTCCCGTTACCGGTCTCGAACTGGCAACCCCGTTCAACCCCGCCTTCGTCTCATACTCGGCAACCATAACAAGAATTAAGCGAGGGGCAACAATATAAATTTTCTCGTTTTTAGATCGGCGGAACTATGTCCCCTTAAGGACGGCATAATCTCGCCTTGATCAGCGGCGAAGCTATGTGGTTAGCCAAAGAATTAAAGATACTTGATCTACATATACTAAAACTTTATATTATACTTATATATATATATATGTCTATATATCTTAAAGCCAGATTTCGATATTGATTTTTATCGATTGCTAAGAAACAACGAAAGTTATCGATTATCGGTAACAAACTCGTACTGCGCGGTCAAAAGTCTCAAGTCTCTGAATTCCATACGGACAGATAGACGGACAGACGGACGGACGGACAGACAGACGGACGGACAGACGGACAGACATGGCTAGATTGACTCGGCTATTGGAGCTGATCAAGAATATACATATATACTTTATGGGTTCGGAGATGTCTCCTGCTATACGTTACACATTTCATGACAAAACTATAATACCCTCTGAAAGGGTATAATAATATGTGTGTATATATAAAAATACCTGAGGATGGGTTCTGGCCTGGCTGCTGCATTTTCGGTTTCAGATTTCATTCAAAGGAATAAAAACATTTTCAGCACACCGTTACGACCTAAAGATACCCTGTTTTGCGTCTGAAATTACAAATGGATGTAATGAAATATGAATTTGATATTTTCTGATTAAAATTGAAAGTAATAAAATATAGTTTTGGCATTTCTTATCGATAAGTTTACGTATATCGAGCTGTAGCCTAAGTTTTGAACTTTGATGACACGTTCAGCAGGGACAAGCCAATATACCCTCTATGCCACTCAGCGTACAGGGTGTATCGAGTTGAGGCAGCAGTCTGCGGATTAAATTGATAAAAAGCCTTTTGGCTGGAATTCAGAATCTGGCTTTTGGCTTTTGTTTTCAGCGCGCGATTCATTGGAATTCGGCTCAGGCCCCGCGCTGCCCTCGGTCCGCTGTTCCTGATTTTTCGGCAGCCCTTTTTCCTAACCGAAACGCGCTTTCACGCTTGAATTTCCATCGATTGTTCCACATTGATCGCCGAATGCGACCCTGTGCGATGGCACCACATTGATCGCGATATCTAAACGCATTCAATTAAATGAATGGATTTGCGCTCGATTCTTTGAACTCGATTTTATGCGCTTATTATGCTTACATCTCGCCAAGCTGGCCCAGCCGCGTAGTTCCCCCCCGGATTTAACGATTTTCGAATCGTTTTCGAAACAACTTAATTTCAATTTTTGCTGTTTATTTTCTTTTTTATGGCTTCATCTTGTGTCCGGCAAACTTTATGGGACATAATTAAAAACTTTATGGCCAGCCAGGTGATCTCTTCTACTTCACTCCTTGTAGCTCCCCCCCCCCCTCCCCCCTCCCCCCTCTCCACTCCCCTCTCCATTCCACTTCTCTAGCTGGCGCCAGGCTCATAAAAAGGCATTAAAATCACAGCAGAGCATTTGCCTAAAAACAAAACATGCTCATTGTGTGGGAATTCTCAAGTGTGTGCTAGTGTGTGTGTGTGTGTGTGTGTGTGTGTGTTTGGGTGTGTGTCGTTATCTTTATGGTTCGTTTCACTGTTTAGCAACGCATTCAGATACCGTTGTAGTTCTTGATAGCAGAAGGAGACATCAGCTGCTGTTCGGGCATGTCAGAGTCGCGCGAGTTTGTTTTGGCAATACCCTGTAATTTCGATTTGGGTTACTTTAAATTGCATTTTTCTATGGCTAATTTAATACACAGTATGCAGGTGTCATCTGTCCGACCCTTACCCCAACATTCATTCCCAATTTTGCAGAAATTTGTGCATATAATCCAAATTTTCAATTGCTTAAATAGTTTAATGCCCGAGCTCAGATGGTTGGGCAGACGGACCTCAAGGATTGTGCCTGTGCCTAAAGGCTTAAAAGTTGCCTGAAATGATCAAACGTTGCCCCATGAAACCCCGTTCGTTCATTAAGCTTTAACAGGGCATAGAAATCTGCATAAATCAACTTGAAAATTGGATGAATCGTTGGGTGTCGGAACTGACCCCCGTTTGACTCCGAGCGAGGGCGTTGCCAAAATGTCAATATACGAGTCGCCCACCAAAATAATAATAATAAGAAAAAACAATGCAAGGGCGCTCAGTCGGGGTCGGGTTCGGGTTCGGGTTCGGGTTCGGGGGTCGCAGCTTGGATTTGAAGCTGAAGTTGAAGTTGAAGTTGAAGTTCGGGAGTCGGTTGCATGATAAATGACTCTGGCGCGTGCCGAGTACCTTGGGTTGGCTGCTAGCTGAACTGTTGGGCTACCTGATCGCACCGCTGTACCTTGTACCGCTGGCTACCTGTATTTTTTGATCGACCAGGTGCTATTTTGATATATGTGCGACGGGGCGCATCCATCAATTAGCCGCAACACTCAACCATCGCCAGTCCAATTGATTTTTGCTGCCCCCGAAATTGATTGCGAGTCATTTATAATGCTCGATGCCGATCCGGCAGCTAGCGGGATCGGATCACTCTGAGCGAGTGCATCATTTGATGGATTACCCCATTAGCGGCTAATGATATACATAAGGCATAGAACCCCCCCCCCCCACCACCTACTTAAGCTCTATGCCCCGCATGTGGCATGCATTTCCGCTTTTAATTATTGCAACGTTGCAATGTGGCAGCGCGTCGCATCGCGTCGCATCGCATCGCATCGCATCGCATTGGCCTGGAATGACATGCAACCAAATTGCTGGCAATAAATTTCACACATTTCAGCACAGAACAGAACAAAACAGAAAAAACAACAACAGAAATTAAGAATGATTCGAAATACTTTAAGCGACGATCCTCAAAGCAGCTTCAGAATCGCCAACTCGACAGCGCAGTTTGTCATGCGACAGCAACAACAAATAAATGAATACAAAATTGGGTAAGATATGAGAGTGAGAGCGAGAAATACGAGACTGAGAGCAACTGCATCTAGTGGACGCATTCCCGATTACGAAAACGCCAAAAAAAGGTGCGATTTTCGTTAAATCGCCGAGTTTCAATTGCCTAATACATTGAAATTCTGTGAGCAATAATATGGCTTTAAACTTTTAAATAAATCTTTATAGATGCTGCAATAACAATCGATTAATTAATCGAATTCAAATCTTTACACTTATCGATAACTTATAGTAGAAAATTATGCAAAAGGCAGAAATGATTTGCTAACTGGCCATGGAAACATTTGAAAACCTTTAAAAAGCAAAAGTTCCTCAAAGCAAATCAGAATTAAAACATTTATTTATCGATAATAAATAGCAGGAAATTTCGAGTACAGCTAAAAAGGCAGAAGTTATCGGAAATGGAAACATTTGAAAGCCTATTGAAAAGATTTAAGCATCTGTAAAGAAGAGTTCCTCAAACCAAATTGAAATTGAAACAATAGCTGATCGATAACAAATAGTACGAAAGCGCAAAAGTAATCGGAAATGGAAACATTTGAAAGACCTTAAATACTGAAATGATATAATCAAATCAAATTGGTATTGAAATCTATATTCAACGATAATAATTATTAAAAATTTCGGAAATGGCTGAAATTGCAAAGGCGACCGATAATAGAAACATTGTGAGTCTTCGGGAAACACACATTTATCGATAACTATAAATAACTGTAGAAGATTTCGCACATGGCTTAAATTGCAAAAAGAACTCAAAATTGGAACATATGAAATTTCTTAAAATAAAGAGAAGTTTCCCGAAGCAAATTGAAATTAAAACGAGAGGCTATCGATAACAAGGAGTAGAAAATTTCCGATAAGCCTGAAATTTGAAAGGTAAATGAAAATGGGAACATTTGAAAGCCTTTAAAAGAGCCAACTTAAATGATGTAAGAGCGTGAAGGGAGAGGGCGAGAGAGGGAGAGCAAGAGTGTAAACAGTGGCAGTTGCTTGAATGCAGTTGCAATTGGCGCAGCAACAAATTGCTGGAATAATTACGCACACATTGACAGCTACAGATTGATATGTTTGTCGGCAAGGACAACATGAAGGACCATTGGACCAACTGACTGACTGACTGACTGCCTGCATGACTGACTGCCTGACTGACTGAGCGAGCGAGCGAATGAGTGAGAGATCTGGTCTGGTCTGGTCTGGGGTACAAGTGACATGCCACGCGGCTACTTCTGTTGCCCATTGATGAACGTGAGGTGTCAAGCAAATTGACTGCCCAGCTAAGCGACGCGTCCAGCGGCGTCCCAGGCAGCAAAGCGATCCAAAGGGGGGGGCGTAATCGAGTTTCCAAATGCAGTTAAACAGTTGGTTTTTATTACCTCAGCGATTGTCAGCTCGATTTTTTGTTATCGATACATTTGTTTTATCTTCAAATTGTTATTTTTTGCAACACTTCACTTGTGAATAGAAATTTGTAATTAATTTGCAAGCCATCGTGATTGGCATTAGGATAATCGACTTAATCAAAAAACTCATCGACCTAATCAAATCGATAAATCGCAGAAGCCTAATAGCTTGGTATTCAAGTGTTTAGACTTTCAAATGCATATTCCAAGCTAATTATTTTCTCAAATTCTCGAATAGGTTTTAAAATATCGAACAGTTGGATATGGACAAATTTGGGATAATATAAATTGGAATATAAATTGCCTGTTTCTGCAGAAGCTGGTCAAGATTTGGTTATTGGCTCGCATTTGATTTATCTTCTTAAGACTTGTCTGCACCAAGTGATCCCCCTGGAGCGACGCCTCTGCCTGCTGCTGGCATCTGCAGCGTCGCAGCATCGGAATTCGCTGTTTACGTGAATTACGCTCAAATTACAAGACGCCGCGAATCGAGAAAAACAAGATGAGAAAAAAAAGAGAAGAAAACTGTCAGAGTCGCAGAGCCTGAAAATAGCTGCGCAGCAATGGGAATGCATTGCAAATTAAAATTGCTAGCAAAACGCTTCGCGATGAGCTCAAGAGTGGAGAGGGGGGGGGGGGCGCAACTGCGACAGGGTGCACTGGGCGCGCACAGGGCGACACACGCGAGCTGTAGGGCTGTTGTCGCTGTTGCGCTCATTGAGCTCGTTAGGCGATAACTTTATGCGGCATTAAATTTTATGCGGCCATAAAACAAACAAATTCGCCTCGTACACGCTCATTCACAACACACACACACACACACAGCATTACGGCGACTGAGCACGACATGAGACAACACACAGGAACAAGAACAGCAACAACAACAACAAATAAACAACAAGAGCTACAAAAACAATTACATGCAACAACAATAACAATAACAATACCAATGGACTTGCGCGTGGAATGCATGGTTAAAAGTAACAGGCGCCCGAGCAGGGATCCGGGATCAGGGATCACTGGCCGTACCGGCTGCAGTAGCCCTACCGGTAGCCCTCATTGTGTGTCTGCGTGCCTCCGTGTGTGTGTGTGTGCGGTATGCGTGGCGTATCGTTAAGTGGAACAAGAACATGTCGCTTTACGCCCCGATACAACTCAACTTGTGGCTTTGTATATATTGTACCCAACCATATATGGGCCGTACCCGAATGCCTGGTCGCAGTGCTGAGCTTAAGTCTTGGACAGCAAGTGCTGAAATGCCATTAAAATCATGGGCACAAGCAGATATCACACCTGAGTCATAATGCCAAGCCAAAAAACCTTAAGTTATCTTAAACATAGTGTAGGGTAGCTTAATGGACGCCCTCAAGGTGTGCACACCCTAAACTGCATAAGGAATAGAATGTGAGCGTTGGGTGGTTGAGTCGGAGGGTGACGCTACTTCAAACTGGATGTTTTCTAATCACGTGTCAAATCTGTACATCATTTTGATGGTAACTTAAAACCAAAGTTCAAATTCGAGTACGGCCAGAGGGTAGACAATCGCAATCGGCATCGCAGATGAACGGAGGTTGACGGGAGAGAGGCTGCTGGGTCTGCAGGGTCGGCAGGGGCTGTGCCTTGAGGTATTGAGCAAAGTCAGCGAGCCCGATGTAAACTGATTAACAAGCCCGATAAGCGGAATGCCTCAAACAATTGCCGTGCACTCGCATTTGCCACTTTTTCTGACGCAGCCTCAATGGCCACAATGGACCATTGTTAGACCTTTGTTCCGGTACCCCTCTCTCTCTCTCTCTCTCTCTCTTTCCGTAGCTCGCCCTCTCGTGTTGCTTTGTTCGGATCGTACGGGCGGGGCGTTGCTGTTGTTATTGCCACAGCTGTTCTAATAAATAGCATAATGCATTGAACAGCTTAACAATAGAGCAGAAATACTTAAGACATCGGCGAATATGTTCTATCGTAACTTGGCAACTATTTGAATGTAAATAGCCAAGATTCGCTCAAAGCGGAATATCTAAGTTATCGGGTTCTCATGCTTGTGTCTCTTGTGGCTTAAAATATCCCTTTCTTGCCTCACACACTTTTAGCTTGATCATAAGTCGAGTTCTATTGGAATTGTCTGCAATTTAGGCATACAGCTAACAGAGTTATCGTAACGAGGGATCCATTTCGGTCTTCAATCTGAAGATTCGTTTTATTAATTAAAAAATTCAGCTTGAGATCTGTCAAGGATTTCGATGTCTACTGAAGAGAGAGAGAGAGAGAGGGAGAGAGAGAGAGGAGGGGGGCGGGAGAGAATAATTAACTGTATCCCCACATAAGCACTCAACAGCAAACCCTCGTCTCGGAGTGTGTATAAACAAAATTAAACAAGTTGCATGCACCTGCGGCTCACAACGGGAGCAGCGCTCGGGCAATTGAGCCAAGCATCTAAGAAATGATGTGGCAAGTTAATTTCCGAATGCCCCATAACAATAGATTAATGGCCATACAATTCACAATGTTGTCGAGCTGTTGTGCTGTTGTGCTGTCGTGCTGTCGTGAGCGTGAACCGTGGCCTAATGCTACTGCAGTCTGGGCGTGGCAGCTATAGAAAAGTCGAGGGTACCCAGGTCCAGGTAAGAGCGGCGTCTACGGGCTGCCCCCTAGAGGGCTGGCCCATTAATGAGCGCGACAAACTAACGACATTTGTGGCTTCTCGAACGATGATTTATGCGGCTGTTCATTAGCTTCATTAAAAGTGAAAGGATGAACTGAAGATCGGACGGACGGACCGACAGACGGACGGACGATCGAACTGTTCGAACTTTACATGCGTCAGGTGGTTTTTTTTTTTTTTTTTTGTCATGTCTCATGTTCGGACTGTTTATTTGTTTTGTGCCTTCTCCAAATGAGCCGTAACCAATAAATGTTTATGACCCTGCGGGCAGCGGAGGCGGGCCGGAAGACAACCGTGACAACGCCCCTGGTTTAGGCCGCAGCCCAAAACTTAAAGAGAGAGAGAGAGAACAGGCGAATGTCCACAATAAAAATCATTTTGAACAACATTAAAATGACACATTGTTTTTGTTGCGGGCCACAAAACTCCAACTAGCCATATTTACCAACTTCAGTTCCAGTTCCATTTCGACTTCCACTTCCATTTCCATTTCCATTTGCAGAGATCATCGCGTGGATCCAGGCGCCAGTCGCTTATCAATGGATAACGGCGGGTCATCAGGGCGGACGACCCGCTGCGTTTGAAGACAAACAGAGGAGGCAACAACAGCAACAACAGCAACATGCACAATGAGTACAAGAGTTGAGTTGACAAAAGGCCAACCGAATCTTGGGAACAGGCATCACCGAATTGCGAATGCCTCACATTAAAAGCCAAGGCGAATTCCATTAGACGAACCTAAGGAAGCATATGCTTAGACTGAGCTATTGATAAGGTCTGTTACTGATCAAGAATATATATATATATCTAAGAGTAAGGATCTCCTAGTGTCATCCGCTGTGAGTTGACAAAAGGCCAACTGAATCTTGGGAACAGGTAACACCGAATTAGAAATACCCTACATAAAAAAGCCAAGTCGATTTTCATTAGTCATTGATCAGATCTGTTACCCATCAGGAATATATATCGGATACATCCTATTAATACAAACGCTTATTCTCATTATTTTTATATATATCTGCTTACATACACAATACAACAAATTTTGATACACTTAATCGAATTCCAGTGTCGACATATTACAAGGTAATCACTCTGTAAAGAGGAAATCCTTGCGATTAATATATAATATAATATCCGGTTGAACTTACCTCCATAATCTGAGATTTTGCCACATCCCTATCAAGCGACCTAACCTAGCCTAGACCTATCCAAGCTACGGCGGAGACTGGAAGCACGAGTTTACAGGGTATATCGAATAGATTAGTCCAGCAAACTTACGTTTAAGAAGAAGCATAACTTTTATGCGGCCATCACAAATGTGACTTGAACACCTCAAATTTTCGTATATCTGTTTAATTTTTGTGTTTTACACTCTTTCCAAAAATATTAACGATGTGTTTTGTGCATAAGAAAAGCATTGAAGAATTTTCATTTTAGATTTCCAATGAAAATCTGGTTGAAGGGAAACAAATCGGCTCGGGCTACTGCGTTAGGCTAAATTGGGGTTATTTTGGATTAGCTCATGGAATAGCTATGCTCATGGTATTTGTAAGACAAGGAAGTCATCTTGAGCTACTTAAAGTCTAGGGTAATATAATTGGGAAGAATAATTGATGTCAACAGAGAAGCACAGTTGTCTTTAAAGCAAGATATATTCTAAGAAAAACGAATGTAAGTCTTTGACTAAGTCAAACTCGTAGCTGCTGAGCCCCAACAAGAATGCATTCAAAAGTATTAGCAATAATCAGGCAATCGTTTCTATGCTATATGCTATATGATCTGGGGACTCAATCCAGCCGACCTAAACTAGCTAATTCTTTTAAATGCCATGGAGAGAGGCTCAAAGAGAGAGAGAGAGAGAAACAACTGAGACCTGCTCATATACAGTTTGCAATTCTTCCGAGATACGTGGATACATTGGAAAGAATTTAAGGACTAGCCGACCTTTGGGCAGAGTTTTGGGCGAATAGTCCAACAGCTACCAGGCCAGAGTTGTCCACAGTTCAGCCTGACCCAGATGTATCATTTCGACTTATCTGAGGACCAGTTGGATGAGTTTTTATTTTTTGTCAGGCTAAACAGCTTGGCCCGCACAAACGACAAGTGCATAAATCATATGCTCATCGAAAACCCAACAAAAAATGTCGGTGACAGTTTGTTTCTTCTTTTTTTTTTTTTGTTCCTTATCGGATGCACTCGATCAAGCGAGCGATTGCCAACTGGTGCAGGTAAATGAATTCAGCTGCTCTGACGTCACAGAAACCTGCCTGATGGCATTTTAATTATTGCGACTGAATGATGATAAAGCGCGCAGCGTTTATCAGAGCAAACAACAAGCAACAGTTCCAGAGCTGTTCTCTGGTTGTCTGATACCACGCACAAATCCGATATACAGGGTATCATTGGGTAAGAAGTAAGACTACAGACTCTACTTTTGGTATATAACTTTTCCTATTTATATGTCTACTTTAGATTTAGTGAGATCAATCTAATCACAATCTACTCATAATAAATATAAAAGTTATTATAAAGAAGTTTTTTTAGAGCTCATAGCTGAATCGTGCGTAGACAATTGTTATGTCTCAAAGGAATAAATATCACTTAAAATATATATGATATTTAAAGCTGGATATAAGAATTGGTTTCAAGTCTCTTGAAAGATCAAGTCTACGAGATTAGGACTAAGGCAACTAACTGTCCAGGATCCTAGCATATTTGGGCTTAAAGGAACATTGTTACTCTATGCAGGGTATTTGCCAGCATGCCAGCTTTTGTAAGCTAGATCCGTTTGAGCTGTGATTTTGTTGTTGTTCGTCGTTGTATTCATTTTTTGCAAATAGCTGCAAGGCGTGAAATTTGTACGTTGCGGTGGGTCTCTGGCCACCGAGTGGGACGGCAGGTGAATAAACTGCGCTGCAACTGTCCGCCCTTTCTTAAAAAACACTTTGTGCATGCTATAATTATGTTGGGCTCGCTATTTGTTTAACTCTGGCTTCCCCGGATCGCACAGTGGGTCAAAGCACAAGCAAGCGATGTCAAATCGCTTGCACAAGAAATTGAAGGGCCGCAATTTATATGGGCCCTGGCATAATGTGAGAGGTCAGCTGTTGAAGAAAATAATCAAAAAACAGTAGCTACTGTTGTTTGTTGTGCGACTTGGTACCACTGTGCCTGAGCACTTGTGGGTACGTATCGTGCGGCCCGCACGCACATTTCACTTATTATTTATGAGGCGTGCGCTGTGGGCGTGGCACGCTTGTTGATCGGCGCTACATGAGCGTACCCCAACAGGCCCCTGGCGCAGCAGCTTGAACGATGCCGGACAATGCCGGACGGAACGGGACGTTTTCAATCAACGTTCAACCGGCCGCTTGGCCTGCCAGGCGAAGACAAGCGGGGACCACCCTTTTAATGAAGCCCTAATTACAGTGTTTATAACAAAAGGTGATTACCAAAGCAAACCAACAACACCAGAGACCAGACACCAAGCAACCAAGCAACCAAGCAACCAAACCAGGCAGCCAGCCAAACGGCCAAACAGCCAACCAGTCAACATCCACAGGCAGGCAGGCAGGCAGGCAGGCAGGCAGGAAGGCAGGCCCCGGAACGCATCAACAGCTCTTTAGGACAAACCAGCGACTGACGTCGCAACCCGCTCGATAAACCGCCGTACCCGCCGTACCCGCCGTACCTATCGTACCCGCCGAGCCGCTGTCTCCCAAACATTGAACGTCAGCCGCCTTGGGGCAATCGCCTTGTTTATTTCAGATCGCAGCACGAAAGACGCAGAACACAAACTCAGGCTTTGTCAGCGGTCAGCGGTATCTTAGGCTCTCAGCCTTTTTGCAGACGCTGTGCATTGACTCGCCCCCCAAATACCCTGTAATTAACACTTAGAGTGAGTAGGAGCGACAAGTATCGATACCTGCATGTGACAACTGAAAGGAAATCGGCAAAGTTGCCAGATATCGATAATACATTTACTATCGATAACATCAAAGCTATCGATAGTGGCTACAGTGTATGCAGGAACAACTTTGTCAAGAATTAATTAGAAAAACATACGTACCAATATTAACCCAACTCTCGATATTATCTAAACCATCAATAGCATCTAAATGAAGCTAGCATCTTTGAGAAAATACTATTCAAATATCGATACTATCGTTAATACTTTACAACCAAGTACTTCTATTTTATTTCGCCACTCGCTGTTCTTGCGATTTGATAAAAATCCATTAAAGAAATAATATATAATATTATGAAATATGTATAAAATTAATTTACGCGGTATCTGCAATTCATGCACACCCAATTACTGTATGTGCGTGTGTGCGTGTTGTCTCCGTCTCTGTCATCGTCACATTATTTATAACTTTTCATGTTTAAATTCGTAATTTTGGCCTCGTTTGCCCCACCCACCTCTCCTCTCGCACCGCACCACCCGTCGCCCCCGTCGCACCCGTCGCACCCGTCCCCTGCCTAGGTGCCTCAGCCACCCAGGCTTCGTCAAGAGGCCTTCCCATGGCGCTCGTGACTTGTAAATATTGATTTTAATCGAAATTGCCCCAAATTGCTTTGTTTTTTCCATGTGTTTCGGGTACGCAATTTAAGACACTTTTGCTGTGAAGAGGCGCTCCATGCGATCACAGCCAACTACGATCGTTCATCATAAATGCATATGTACTTATATAGATCAATCTTCTCTCCCCCCCCCCCCCCCCCTCTCTCTCTATCGATCAGTTGCTAAGGTGCTAGAATATTTGTGCATACTTATTTAATTACAGCTCTACTGATCGTTGAGAGATGTTCACAGAAAGCCATGGATTCCTACTTTACGATCAATACAGTAGTTATTCGATTTAATTGACCAAAAGGGTATCTTTAAAGAATTAGTATACATATATTAGACTAGATCATTGATCACAGTGATAGCTTCCCAAGAACTCAAAGTATCCAGTTGACTTGGGCATCCGAGTCTTAAAACTACAAACTCTATAGAAATCGAATGAAAGCCACGTATTGAGAATGTGATCAGATATTCCAGATCCAGATTAATGTAAAGTAAACAAGAGCGTGTGCGATCAGTAGTGATCAGCATCAGCTCTTGAAAGTCTAATGAAGATCCGTAAACATGAAAATAGTTACTGATCAGTGAAAGCAATCAGATGCTCTAGATCCTTATGTGAACTGCATAGTTTGATCTGAACTAAACTAGGTTGCGGGTGATCAGTAGTGATCATCATCACCTCTTTAAAGGCTAATGAAGATCACCAATTATGAAAATAGTTACTGATCAGTACGAATAATCAGATATTCTAGATGGTTGATCAGAAGTGATCAGTAGTTACCAGTTGTTAATGAAGATCATTAATTACTAGAATATTTGGTGATCAGGGAAAGCAATCCAATGCTCTAGATCCTTAAGCAAGTTGTATAGTTTCACCTGAACTATGCTAGGGTGTGGATGATCAGTAGTGATCATCATCAGCTCTTGAAAACCTACTGAAGATCACCAATTATGAAAATAGTTGATGATCACTGAAAGTAATCAGATGCTATAGATTATCAGGCGAATGGTTGAATAGATTGCCGGTGATCAGAAGTGATCAGTAGTAGTAGAACAGTTAGTGATCACTACAACTAATCAGATGCTATAGATTATCGTGCGACTGGTGCTGTTTGATCTGCACTAAACTAGAGAGTGATCGATCAGTAGTGATCATTATTTGAACTGATCACTAATATAACACAGATCCTAATAGCGAATCCGACGGCGATTTCTACAACTACTGGGGGCGTACTCGTTTCATCCTGAGTATGATCAGCATGACCAGCATGATCATCATGATCAGTGGCGCTCTCTCGCTCGCACTTGCTGCCAGTTGGCCAGTTGGCCAATTGGCCGAGTAAAACATCAATTGGATTGTAAGGACCGAAAAGACTTGAAAGGCAGAGCCGACCGATGCCGGCAACGCCGTCCGAGCAACTTATCATGTCCAAATTAAGCTCAATACCAAATAAACAAGTCGTACGACTGCGTTTTTTTTCTTCACTTCACGTTTTTTTTTTTTATTGTTTTTTTTTTATCCTTTTCTGGCCGCCGGGAATCCAGCAATGCCTGTGTTGGTTTTTCCTTCTGCTTGTGTGAGTTTATTTTGTTGCTGCTTTGTTTTTCGAATACCCCGGTGCCTCGATAATGCCAACTCTATTTGCATTGGGCGCGGCGAGGCAGAGTCGCCAGCACCGAGTCTTTCCGCGCTGCAGTTGGAGGCGAAGCGGTCTCAGCTTTGCGTTCGCCTTTGTTTGAATTAATCGAAGTGATATTTTGCTTGTCCCGAAATAATTTATCCTATGCAGGGCCGACTGCACCGATATCTGGCTGCAGCTGCAGGCTGGACCAGAATTGGTTTTTTTTTTTTCGCTTTTTTTCTTTGCTGGCGGACCGCGTCGAAAGCCGCGCAGAAATATAAATATTCTCCATATGGGCCCCATTGATACATTTTGACATGAGTTGTGGCCTAAGCGCGCGTTAATAACCGCAATTTATGCGATTTTGAAGACGGCGGCGCCAAAAACAAATCAAATAAAAACAAAACAAAAAATAATCACAATAAAAACAAACAATGCACAAATATGATAAATATATATATACATATACTCGCATTTATCTGGCGGGTGCCGAAATTTTAATACCTTGGCAATGAAATGAAATCAATTACGTTCAATTTGATTTTGCTTTTATTGTTAAGCTATCGGCTGATTCTATAGCTATAGATATAGTTAGTCCGATCTGTTTGATACTAATATATATACTATCTGCTTTTATACCAAGTCGCTTAGGCAGGCGTAACTAAGCTAAGCTAAGTCTGAATCGGCTTAGTCTGAATTCAATATAGCCAAACGATCTGGTTAGTAAATATTTATTTACAGCTTGCAGCTGGAAATATTAGCCGTTTCTAGCTACATAAATAGCTTCCTTTGGGGCGACTTGCTTGGAGACCTCTGGCGAATGGAAGGGCAAGGGTTATTATGATAATATTTTCATAAGCTGCAAACAATTTTATTATTTTGTAGGTTTTAGTGCTTTGATAATAAGTTCACTTTTAATATGTTTTTTAAATAATCTCAAGTTTTAAGAACTTGAATAACTTTTTAATAAGTTATTTGTCTTGTAAAGTTTTCGAATTTAGGCAACTTTACAACACTTTTTTCACAATATTTTGATAGGCAAAGGGTTTAGCTTTGATAATATGAACTAGAGTTCAGTTGAAAGAGAATATTTAAATTATCTCAAGTCTTAAGAGCATGATTATCTTTTTACAAAGTTGTTTCTCTTTGAAAAGTTTTCGAAGTCAGGTAACTTTTTTTTGTCAACATTTTCACTTTAAATATGTTTTTTAAATTATCTCAAGTCTCAAGAACTTGATCAACTTTGTATAAAGTTGTTTCTTTTTGAGAAGTTTTCGAATTTAGGAAACTTTGTTTTTGTCAATATTTTGATAAGCAATTCGGTGCAGGCGGGTTCTGGTTGCCTTTGACTTTGTTGCTTTCGAGTTGACAGTCTCTGTTGTTGCAGTGCTCAATTTCATGGTCATTTGTGCCACAGCATTGCATGCAGCTGTCTGTTTGTCGCGAGTTCGTTGCCTAAGTCTTTCGTTTCATAAGTTGCGTGCCGGTTGCGTGCGTGTCCGCGGCAAGGTGCGAGCGGGACGCGGCTCGGGCTTGCGTAGCCGAACAGACCAAAGCGACGGCAACCTTATGCACATTTAACAAGATTCGCATAAAATTACAAAACTGACATAATTCAAGATAGCAGCGTGCACAGCTCTCACAAAATTATCTCATTCCGAACTCCCTTTGGAGCTGGAGCTGGAGCTGGACTTGGACTTGGACTTGGATTTGGATTTGGAGTTGGAGTTGTAGTCGTCGCCGTCTCCTAAATGGCCTGCTAATGGCCTAAAGTGTACTTGCCGATAATATTTAGCACATACGCATCACTTAGTTCTCAACAGTTTTTGTCTTCGCTTGGACCAACTTTCGAGCTTGGACTCTCCTCTGGCTGTGCTCTGGCATTTCTCTGTCAGTTTGGGCGCTTGCTTGAGCCATAAGATCGTTGACATTACGACTGTTGGCAGATGAAATCAATTTACATGCATTCAATTACAAATTGTGAGCCATTTGTAGACAAAAACGAGGAAGAAAACACATGTACACAAAAATAAATAGAAATAACTTGGGTTGCCGACTGCGAGATATTCTGTTTTCAGCTTAGAGAACAAACAAAAACTAGAAAATCAAAACGTGCAAAAATATTTCAGCTTTAATCGTGGCAG
This sequence comes from Drosophila montana, assembly GCF_035044405.1. Lineage (NCBI taxonomy): Eukaryota > Metazoa > Arthropoda > Insecta > Diptera > Drosophilidae > Drosophila > Drosophila montana. Next base: position 44,994 of record NW_026999210.1, read on the forward strand.
ATCGACTGCAAATCTTAAAGATGGATCCGATCCTGATATTGAGGTAAATTATGGGAGTTATTTCTGATTTTACGAGCTGTCTTCAAATCTTATGTACATAAATCTGACATACACGATAAGTGTATATCTTTGTCTAGATATAATTATCTATCTAACATATACGATATGAGCATATGTATGTCAAGATACATTTATCTTATCTATATCTATGTAACATATAAGATATGAGCATATCTATGTCTATATCATATCTAAATAGATTTCCATTTTTATCTATATATGTTTATCTTACATTTACGAGAGTGCAAATCTATCCATATACTTATATATTTATCTTATCCGTATATCGTACATATACGATAAGTGCAAAGATAAGATTCGGTAATATAAACATATTTCATTTTCATTTTGTATCTATCAGGAAAAAGCATAAGAAAATAAAAAAAATTTGCAATGTTTGCTTTGAGGGAATTGCGATTAGTTTGGTCAAGAAGATCTGTAGCAGATCGTAAGTATATATCTCACATATAATACAAGCAGTTCTCAGTCTAGATATAGGCGACGGCAAACTTGATCTGGGCTATATACAAAATATATGTATATAGAAAACAAAATCGAATGAATGGACGGACACTTGATCCGCTATAAGCTATATACGTATATACATATATGGAGAAGAAGTCGAATGGATGTGGCACAGGCACATCATACCCGGCCAAGCCGTTGGGTGGAACAGAGTAGAAACGCCAAGTTTCCAGTGGATGGAAAGGAAAGACAAAAAAAACTTGGCCAATCAGTTTATTAAGTTTATGAGCCAACTGCCAACTGCCAAGTGCCAACTGCTTGTAACGGCGCGTTTTTACGAGCCAATAGAGCATAACCCATACCCCCCTCTCCCCACTCCCCCATCCCCCCGCCCATGCCACCCTCTGCTGATCATACCAAGGCATATCGATGGACTGATCGCTGCGACAAGTTTTGTGGCGCTGTTAAACGTTTGCATGATTTTGATTTTGATTTTAACGATACGCGTCGGAGCTGAAGCTCGGACCTGGACTTGGACTTAGAGATTGGACATGGAGCTGAACTGGTCTGGGCTGGACTGGAGCGGAGTGGAGTGGAGGGAAGTGCAGTGGAGTCGGGCCGTCGTGCAGCACGTCCTAATTAGCGCCCCGACTGTGGTGGCCATCAAAATAAACACTTTTAGAATACGAGCGGAGACATGTTTTTATAGTCATAAATTCGTTGAGTTTATGTTGGGAAATCTCAGATCTGGCATTGAGATTATGGCTTAGCATTTCTCTCCCTCTCTCCGCATTCCACTCGCTCACTCGCTCATTTTGATGGATATTCAATGGAGCCTCTAATTGAATAAACAAATACTTGCTTCATCTTTTTGTATACCCTTTGAAACGGCCTTAACAAGGGTATATCGTTTTTGTGCAAGTGCATGTAACAGTCGGAAGAAGGCATTTTCTGTGTGTCTGTCTGTGTGAGCTCCGCGGAAATTACAAAATCTAGAGATTTTAAATGTATACGAACTTCTAATTTTTTTCGATATCTCCTCCTATTTTCTAACTATCGATAACTTTCGATTTTGAGTCATGCTTTGTTGGTCTTAAATCGAACATTGTCAAAGTTGGATCCATTAGACGTGTGATGGAGAATATTTTACTCTTTGAAGACCTCACCCATTTCCCCCTGAAATTGGAAAATAAACCTATTTTATATACTACTTCTTATAAACTACATTGAAGTCTAGAAAATTGCAAAGTTTATCAAGGGCAGTGGGAAGGAGAAGCACACCAGCCACCAGGGTATCTGCTAGTCGAGCACTCGCCAACTTGTTTTTCTTAAGGCTTCGTTTAATCAGCGAGGATAACACCCAAAGTGCTCTTACGGCCTGGCCATAATAGCATATTCATGTTTATGGCCAACTTCCAGCTTATCGGCGAAGCGCCCTCCTGAACGACAATCAGTCTCTCCCTCTCCCTTCCTCTCGCTCACTCCTTCTGCTCTCGCAAGGGGCGCCTTAACAAGCAGCCAATGGCTAATGGCTCATCCATGCCATGTCAGACGATCCGAATGCGATGCTGGCTAAGTTATCACACGATCCATCCGAAAATGGTTCCATCGGGAGACGCGCGCAGAATTGCATTAATAAGCCACAGCTTGGCGGAGGCTGTCGTCGATTTCGCTGCCATAATTTAAATGCGGGACAAGATAAGCGACAGACAGAATGCGATGCATTGGAAGCATTGGAAGCCCCCATTCTTTCATTTTGGGCTCATCTGCAGGCCATATTAAAGCGCGGATATTCTATAAAACCTATAAAAGCTGTTCATTTAATTAGTCAAGTGCATTTATAGACTTTTATCTATTCAAACTGAGACAGCAGGTTGATCAAACTCTCACAAGTGGACATTTGGCTGATGCCCTTTTAAAGGGTATTTAATAACACAATCAGCCAAAGTAGAAGACTTAAATATATGCTCTCTACATATCGCACATACAACATTCTATTGGAAATAAATCTATAAACTTACATAGACTCGAATATCGTGGAAGGTAGAATCAGAATACCTTGACTGAGTACTCATTGCATCTACCTAGCATATTCCCCAGCTAAATTTACCCGAACTCAATAAAAACAAGTAAGAGGTTCAAGTCGGGAGCTCCCGACTAGGGGATACCCTTCTTCCGACAGGCGATAGGTATAAAATGAAAAAATACTTGATATATACATATGTATATACTATTCTAGAAGCAACATGTCAAGTTTGGTGACTCTAGCTCATATTATTTGCCGAAATTGCTTTTAATCGATTACTTGGAAACGGAGCAAGTTATCGAATATCGGAAACAAACTCAATCTGCGCGGGCACTAGGAGGACCTACAGCTAAAATTTCAAGTCTCTAGCTCTTATAGGTTCCGAGATCCTTGCGTTCATACATACGGACAGACAGACGGACATGGCTAGATCGACTCGGCTATTGATGCTGATCAAGAATATATACACTTTATGGGGTCGGAGATGTTTCCTTCTGCCTGTTACATACATTTGCACAAATACATAATACCCTTTTTAACCATTTTCAATGGGTTCAGGGTATAATTATTTGAAGCCCGTTTCTTTAGATTCTTTAGATTGCCAACAGATGCCGCTTGGAAACTTGCTCTATCAAAAATTATATCTTTCCTTTGGGCAAGAGTTTTACATTGAAGCTCTACATTATGTAAGAATTATCTTTATCTGATTCCCGGATTCTAAGAAGTTCATTTCCAAAGATCTTTGTTAAAGCCCATCTTCTGGCTAAGAACGAAGGGCCAAGGCTTGTCAAAGTCCTGTCCGATCCGCTTTAAATTTCAATATGTTTAATCGAATTTGGAAAATCCTCGAAGAAGTCGCAGAATTCCGTTCCATGATATTTCATTTGATCCGAAAGCACTTTTTGGGATCTATGTGAAACTTCCCTTTTACCAACATTAACGCCCCTCAGAGCGGGAAGAGGGAAAGCAAAAGGAATGTCTAGAGACGGGCAAAGCCGGGTAATGCCAGCCAGCATATGCATCTAGAGAAGAATCCCTGAGCACTGATTACAGGCCGATGACATGCAGAACGCCAAGTGATTGCAATTGTTGTCATCTGGGATGAAGGCGAATTAATCAAATGGTGCAACCAGAGCAGAAACAGAGGAAGAGCGGGAGAGCGAGAGTGGGAGAGGAGGAGAGAAGGAGGGGGAAGTGGTACAAAGGCCTAATGGCCATAATGAATGGATAATGGCCAAGGAGCTGCATTAACTACATGACAGCAAAGGCAGAGAAAGAAGCGCGTTGATATTTGCACAGAGCCAAACAATATATAAATTAAGGTAACCGCATGGGACGCCAACTGGAGCCTGGCACCTGGTTCTGGAGCTCCAGCCCGATCACCAGCAGCAGCAGCAGCAGCAGCCCGAGCAGCAACTGTTGCGCTGTGGCATATACTTAATTTCAAGTTGTCCGCGGAAAAACTTAAGCATATTTAAACGCATGTCGCTGAATTCTAGTGTGTGTGTGCGTGTGTGTGTGTGTGTGTGTGTGTGTGTGTGTGCGTCACAGGTGGGGGGGCTAAGGTGCTGCAACTGCGGTGGTTCTCAGTCGCCGTCGCCGTCGCCGTCGCTGTCGCTCGACTCCGAATCCGATTCCGGCGCAATTCTCCAGGCTGGAAACTGGCGCTGATTTGAATGTCTGGACATGAAGCTGGCGCTGGCGTCCAAAAAGATGCTGCGACTGTTGTTGTTGTTGTTGTTGTTGTTGTTGCTGCTGTTGCATGCAGCTTGTGGCCGGTTGTGTGCCCCACGCTCACGCATATTCCGCATATGCAGACAACGCGCGACGGGATGCAGGCGCCACTTGGCCAGGCGGCAGACAGGTAAATGTTAATGCCAATGCCCTCTGCCTCAGTCGCTGCCTCAGTCGCTGTCGCTGGCAGCGAGTGCTTGCAACCGGCTGACCTTTGCACATGCCACAAGCAACGGCAACTCACAAGCAGGAGGTCAGATGTCGCCAGTTGGCCCAAAAGCGCTATGCCCCGTGTCGCTGCCCCTACCTGTGCCCCTGCCCCTGCCCCTGCCCCTGGTCTCGCTGCAATCGTCGCCTTCATCTTTGGGCTGCTGTCAGCGTTGCCATCATATCAAATGACAAACTCGACTGCACAATGAAACGCAATGCGTGCTGGCAGCTCTGCAGATTATCAGAGCTCGGCCAGCTCAATTGGAAAATGATCGATGATCGGTACGAGTGTGTGTGTGTGCGTGTGTGTGTGCTGAATGTTGTGGCCGGCTTTGAAATGGGTTCGCTTCCAACTGACATTGCAACAACTTGCCGCTTGCCTCCTCGTCTCCTCGCCTCCTCATCTCCTCATCTGCCATCTTGCGATATTGTCAATAAGTCGGGTTTTAGGTGGCATTTCGGGCACAGCCCTAATTAAGGTTCGCTTCTGTTTATTTTTCGTATTCTTCTCAGTCTCCGCATCTGATTCCAGAGAACTCTTGAGTGCCCCAACTGCAGATTAGAATATGGCATTACAAGTGCCACAAGGAGCTGCCTGGGCCTGCCTCTAGCCGGGCGTGCCGGGCTAGACGATACACTGTAGATTCTCAGTCTTCTTCCTTCCGCTTGCCACGCACTTTACGCAGCAGCTGTGCTTCTTCCCATACAACCGAATGTTCTTGAATAAGATGAAAACGAAATATGTGCACAAAATATTTTATATATATCTATACTATACAGAGAACCTTCATACCAAGTTTGGTGTAAATAGATCAAAGAATTCTCAAGTTATGCGCAAAAAACAAGTCTGGAAATCGATATTTATCGAAATTTGTGCAAGTTATCGAACAACAAAATGATAGATCCTAATCAGGGATGATTTTTGGGCTCGCAGTAGCTTCCTTTTGCCTGTTACACACATATGCTTAATACTCTTTTGACATGAGTCCATGAGTTTGGGTATAAAAAGAAGAAATCTTTTAAAAGTACAGGAAATTTAGAAAGAACAAATTGAAATTGATCTCGTTTTGAGCGCAATGATCGATTGTCTTAGACTTTTCATAGAATTTCTTTCGCGTATCGTGCAAAATATGGATGAAGAAATCTTTGATAATATGCAGAATATATATTCTTGAACAGTATCTTCTGCTATACTAATTACATGAAAAACCAAGTGTTAAACGCTTTTTGTTTTGATTGGAAGCGCAAGTGCGAGATAGCTGTAGAGTGAAATATTTATTATGCCGCAAAATGTTGCATGGTGGCAAAAACTGGCAAAGACTAGCTGCGACTTGGAAACTGTTATATTCGTGTGGCACATGTTGCAGCCACAAACAGTGCTTCAGCTGGCGGCGCTGCGCCGACGCGAACAACACAAATGAACATGTCGACGTCCAAGTGTCACCGCAAAGATGTTGCCAAGCAGTTGTTGGGACACACAAAAACCGTCGAGAGGCACAAAGGTAAACGGTGCGAGAGGTGGGAACGCGGGGACGCGGGGACGCGGGGGCGACATGTTGTATCCATGTATCCATAGCAGCTGCAGCTGCCGGTGTCCAGCAATGAGAAGGGCATCGGCATCGGCATCGGCATTGGCATCGCCGGAGCTGGCAGCGATTGCAATCTCTCGCTCGCTCTCGGGACCGTTGCAGTTGTCGCAGCGAACTTAATTTTCCGCCATTTGCTCATTTGGCCTGGCCAAGAACCATAAAGCGTATGTGGCCATGCCAGGAGTCGGGAGTCGGGAGTCGGGAGCTCATCATGGCAGATCTCGTGCCGCTGATAAGGGCAACCGCCGCGAATGAAGTCGTCGCGTCAACGGGCCAGAAACACACACAAACATACACAATTTAATTAAACGGGACGACTACCGTGCAGGCTCCACTTAACGGATCGCCACATATGTATGTATGTATGTATGTACATACCCTGCGCCCCCATTGAACCCGAGCGGCTCGATCGGTTCTGCGTGACTCGCATAAATCGCTGGCCATCGATTTGGTTAAATCCGAACGATAAAAAGAAAATAAACTAAGCCAGAGCCGAGCCGACCTTGAGAGCGACGGCTAATGAAGATCTTGGCGTCTTATTGGAAACGTTTCGAGCGTTTGCATAATTCATTTTCAATTTATATGCCCATTTAAGACGATAATGGACGCAATTAAGTTCGTGTCCCTTTGATAATTTTCCACATTTACGCGGCCATTAAAGTGATTCCCAGCGCATTTTTCTCGCACATTATCAGCTCCTCATTTCCATAGTCGATGACATGCAACGACAACGACCAGAGATCCAGGTTCCATCTACCCATTTATTCTCTCCCTCTCTCCCTCTCTCCCTCTGCCTCTCTCTCCAACTAGTTTCTCTGCTGTCCATTCCGCATTCGCTTATCGCCTATGTAGTCAGACGAAGAAAAATGATAGACGCATGTGGTAAAAAAAAAAACAACATCTTAGTCTTGAACTTATGGGCGGTGGCTATTAGGGTGCCACACGGCAACGGGCCTGTGCCCCGAGGGCTGAGGTGTTAATTAGCTTTATCTTAATGCAGGTTCCGGCACACAGTTCAAACTGAATTAAACATAATAATTTGTTTGCCACTCTCTAAAGTGACTCTTAATGTTGCCCGACTGTGCATAAAAAGCCAGATATGACAACCATCTTTCCCTCTCTTTCGCTCCCCCCTCTCTCTCTCTCTCACGCCAAGACGCCACCCACTGGCCAGGTCCATGCCAGAGCCACGTTGGCGGCTCGTGTTAAGCGACCATTAATCACATTAGTTATGCATTAATACGGTACTGCTAAGCAAAAAATGTATATACTATATGACTTATTGAGGAGGATGTTGCTTTGCCTAATGGCTGACATTAGCAGAAACATGGAATGGCACGTCGAGTGTACTGTAAATTTAACGCTCACCCTCAAGATGTACAATAGTTGAAATATCCCATTTTAAAATTTAAACTCTGCTATCTATTTTCATACTATGCGCTTTTTTAAATTTATAATTAAGGCTTGCTTTGAAATGTTGCTACAGTATTAACATATGTTAAGACTCTGTAAAGTTGTCTAGTATTTAAGTTTTAATAACATGTGTATTTGATTTGGCATATCTTTGATTCATAAATAATATTGCATACAATATTAACAGTTCCGGGTTTTTTTTTTAAATTTTAAACATATATACGAATAATGATTTATGTTTTGATAATATATAGATGTATTTAATCGAGCATATCTTTAATTTATAATTAAGGGTTGCTTATTGCATTTTTAACATAAATCACATATTTAAGGGCCCTTATAGATGAATGTACATAGAATGTATGTTACATAGTATATACACAGTGGTCGCTCGATAATAAGAACGATTCGTTTAACGAGGCGATACCAATTGCTAAAATATTATATTTACAAAAAGTATTGAGCCTTGAATACAATAATTTAATTACTTATTATATGAATGCAAATTCGAAAGAAATTAAAAATGCACTCTTGAATCTTGCAGCCAATTAAATGTATATTTTACTTAATAATTATTTAAGAATATCTACTTGTTTTTCCCTTTTAGCCTTGCTAATTTTTGTAAGAAAACAGAATTAAAGTTCTTATATTATGTTTATTTAACAAGTATTTCTTGTATTTACGCTCTAAGCAATGCCTGCAGCATATTAACATAAATCACACATGTTAATGGCCACTGTAAGGCCTCTGTTGCTGCTACATATTTATTTAACTGCGAAAGCCAGTCAACAACGGCAACAACAAGAACAGCAGCCCATGCCCAACCACCACCCACAAGGCAACCCCAAGTAGGCACACAACTAAAACACTGCTGAGCGCAAAGCCTTTGCCTGTGTATTGGTGCTTATCTGTGTGAGCGCCGCATGCCGGCTGCAACGGTGTGGGTGTGTGTGGTTGAGCGCATGAGGGGCGGAGCCAAACGGCAACGGCAACAGAAGCAAATGAAAACTTGCAGCGACAGCACACGGCAAAAACGATAGACTAGACGGGGTTGCATTTAAGGGGTGGATGGGTGTGTGTGTGTGTGTGGTTTCAATGAGTGAAAGTAAAATTGCAATAACAATAGACTAGCGCTCTCTCAGCAGACTCTCACTCTGCTCTCGCTCTCACGCAGTGTGGTCGCCATTATAGCGCTTTATTAAACAAACAAACAAACAAACAATCAAAAGAGCATTAAACAAACACAAGAAACCAACACAAAAGCGAACGCACACACGTACACGCACACGCATATACACGTAAGAGTTGCTGAGCACGCTCAGCCATTATGCGCGCTCTCACCACCACTGCCAGTTCAGCAGAGAGAGCGAGAGAGAGAGAGAGCGAGAGAGGGAGAGCTCACTAACTGGGCAGCACACAATTGAATGCCATGTATAGTGCTGTCTCGCTCACACTCGTTGCTGCTGCCGGCGACTCGTTGGGGAGTTGCGAGATGGAGACTGGGCAGCGCTGCGACTGCGGCTGCGACTGTGGCTGCGGCTGTGGCTGTGGCTGGCAAAGATACTTTTCTTGCGGCGTGCACGCCATACGAAATCAGTCAATGTCTTGGAGTTGATGGCGCGAGTACACGCGACACGAGTTGACTGCGACTGTGACTGCGACTGCGACGCGTGCGAACTCAACGCAAAGCTGTGACTTCACGTGAAACCGTAACAGTAACAGTAACAGTAACCGAAAGCCGCCGCCGTCGTTCGCAACGTGAAAAATAAAAAAATAAAATTGTATTAAAGTACATATTAGGAAACAAATTTCAAAACAATTGCATTTTGTTATAATTTTTTTTATGGTGTGCCTAAGAAAACAAAACATAAGATAAGCAACAAGAAGAAGCAGCAGAAAAGTGTATCTAAAATATGCAAAAACTGTTCCGTGCCACATTAAGCAAAGATATATTCAAATAACAGCTCCCAACTAAAAGTAATCGATAATAACACAAAAAAAAAAGAAGAGAAGTGAAGAGGGAAAAGAAACCATCACGACGTCGTCGCCCGGGTCAATAATGCTGGTGCCGTCGGACATGATCGCGGCACAGTCCAAGATGGTCTATCAAATGAACAAATATTGTGCGGATCGTGTGCAGGTGCGCAAGGCGCAGATCCACAAACAGATCCAGGAGGTCTGTCGCATCGTTCAGGATGTGCTCAAGGAGGTGGAGGTGCAGGAACCCCGCTTCATATCGTCCCTGAACGACTACAACGGCCGCTTCGAGGGCCTGGAAGTGATCTCACCCACAGAGTTCGAAATCATCATCTACCTCAACCAGATGGGCGTCCTCAACTTTGTGGACGACGGCACCCTGCCCGGCTGTGCGGTGCTCAAGCTGAGCGATGGCCGCAAGCGTTCCATGTCCCTCTGGGTGGAGTTCATCACCGCCTCCGGTTATCTGTCCGCGCGCAAGATACGCTCCAGATTCCAAACACTGGTGGCCCAGGCCTGCGACAAGTGCGCCTATCGTGACGTAGTCAAGATGATCGCCGACACCACCGAGGTGAAGCTGCGGATCAGGGAGCGCATCATTGTGCAAATCACGCCCGCCTTCAAGTGCGCCGGACTCTGGCCACGCTCGGCCTCGCACTGGCCGCTGCCCGGCATACCCTGGCCGCATCCCAATATTGTTGCAGAGGTTAAGACTGAGGGCTTCGATATGCTTTCCAAGGAGTGCATCGCGCTCCAGGGCAAGAACTCCGCCATGGAGGGCGATGCCTGGGTGCTCAGCTTTACAGACGCCGAGAATCGTCTGTTGCAAGGTGAGTTCTTTCGATGCTTCTCCAATTCTCAGTTACCTCAACTTGCCGTCGGCAAAAAAGAAACCCAACTAATACTCCCGAAGTTCTTCATAATAATACTGTTATCTTTTAAAGATATTTTAGAAAGTTTTTCAAATATTCAAATAGTTTCCAAAGTTCTTTCAACTAATTGTGCTTCTATTTCGATTTTGGATATTTAAAAATTCCATAAATATAAATATTAAATTATCTATGTATATCATAAATAGAGAGATCATATTAATATCCCTTAGGCAATGTTTAGTTTAAACAAGTAAGAGGTTCTAGTCGGGAGCTCCCGACTAGGGGATACCCTTCTTCAGACAGGCGATAGGTATAAAATGAAAAAAAATACTTGATATATATATACTATTCTAGAAGCTACAAGTCAAGTTTGGTGACTCTAGCTCATGTTATTTGCCGAAATTGCTCAAAAAAAAGGATTTCGATATAGATTTTTATCGATTTTTATGCGCGGGCACTAGGAGGACCTACAGCTAAAATTTCAAGTCTCTAGCTCTTATAGGTTCTGAGATCCTTGCGTTCATAGATACGGACAGACGGACGGACGGACAGACAGACAGACGGACGGACATGGCTAGATCGACTCGGCTATTGATGCTGATCAAGAATATATATACTTTATGGGGTCGGAGATGCTTCCTTCTGCCTGTTACATACATTTGCACAAATACAATATACCCTGTTTACCCATTTTTAATGGGTTCAGGGTATAAGAAAATAGCAAAAATTGGGAATCTTATTTCGAAAGATTTCATTTGCTTTTGATTTTCGATTCCCGAATATACTACCTACTATTATGTTTTCGATACAAATTTATTATAGATTATTTCCCAGCAAATTATCTTATTTTAATAAGTAATCCTAACTGGCACATACATATATAGTTTGAAGTATACTTTTTCGATTCTAAGCCCATCTCTATCTAAGCTTCTCAATATTTTTGGGATCTCAAAGTGTCTCTTGTTTATTCGCTTATAATTCTCGCAATACTTCAAGAATAGATTTCATTCTGTTTATAAATGTCACTTTACCTATTATATTTCTACCCAATGCTAAAGTACACTCCAATTTGTGCGTATCTCTCATAGACCTATCTACGTACCCCTAAAATAATAATAAAAAAAAAAGCCCCAATACCAATTTTTTGGTTAAACCAAATAATAGCTCTTTAAGACCAAGCCACAAAAATAAATGTTAGCCGGTTGTAAATTAATTTAGAAATCGGCACTACAAATTCGGGCACCTCGTACTGCCCGCCCCTCTCCCTCCTCTCCCACCGCTCCCTCCGCTCCACCACCAGTCACAGCCAAGAAGTCAACTCCCTGTCAACGGCACGGCTAACGTTTTTACAATCAGTGACACACTTAAATTTAATTGATTTATTTTCAACAAATCAGCGACTGTAGTTTGATATAATTGCTTGTAAATTAAGCATTCGGTCTGGCAGCACGACACACAATCAGGTGGCAATGATCGTACTCAAAAGATATGTACATATATGTGCCACTGGGCGACGTGAATCTTAGCTGCTTGTTTCCCAGATCCATTCGATAAGCTCCTTCCTTGCTGGTCGAACACCTAAATTGACTCTCACGTTAAGTTTGATCCCAAGTCCAAGGTGTTAACTGCAACCGATCGCAACGACACGATCAAATGAAAGTATCTTATTGATGATCAGTTGACAATTAAAATAGTTCATTTAATGATCGCAATGCCCTGATTCTTATTCGACCTATTGGGCTGCAAAGATCAGTCGCTGAATGCAACTGATCGCAACTACATGATCGACAAGTGATCAAATTGAAAATCTTCCATTGATTAGTTGACAATTTGCATAGAATTTTATATATGGTTTATTGAATGATCACAGATCACTTTGAATGGATCTTTGGATAGCTGATCAGCAAATGATCGCAATGCCCTGATTTAGTTTTGATTTAGCTTGATTACAAGCGCATAATCGCAAATCCAATTGAGATATACGATAGATCAGCTTGCACTGTTAACATTTCTATGGATAGCTGATCGCATGGGCTAAGCAGATGTTAATTAGGCGCGATCATTCTTAAGTTCTCGATCAGTTAATGCTTTGAATGATGCTTGCTAACAAGGCCATGATCGCAAGGGCCTGATCAAATTGTGATCATGATAAAGTTACTTAAAAAGATCACTTGATAATCGGGAACAAGTGATCAAAGTGTAGATTATATTAAAGTGGAGTTTACAGAGTAAGTTCTTAGTTACGATAACAGAGTCTTCGACACTGTTAACAGATATCTATGGATGGGTGTGAATATGCCGATTTGTCTACAGATCAGCTTAAATATTTAAATATTTCTAACGATCACCGGTCACCGATCTCCGATCGCCGATCACCTGTGCTGTCAATCAAATTCAATTAAGTCGAGTTGCTTAAGCAGTCAATCGACTGCACCTCGCCGAGCAAAACGCATCTGTAAGATAAGAACTGATCAACGATCATAAATCGGACTGAAACTAATCGAATGGACAAAGCTGGACTATTGGATAGCCCATTCGCCCGCCTTTGGGCTGATGCCTCCGCTGATCTGAGTCAGATAAACGCAGTCGCAGTCGGAGTCGGAGTCGCAGTCGCAGTCGGAGTCGCTATCATCGCTATAAGGCGGCGCAGCGGTTAGTTGGTTAGTCAATAAACTGGTTTTGTAGATATCAACATTGCCAATGCCTGAGCCATAAATAAATTTCTAAACGATTTTATAAATATTTTAAATCTCGGCGATTAGATAAAGTCAGCAAATAAATAAAACAACGGCGCGCCGGCCGCAAGCAGCTACCCAAAACAAAAACTAAAACTAAAACAAAAACCAAAAACCAAAAAAAAGCCACCAGAGACGACAAAGCGAATACCAAAGACAAGACAAATATAAAATAAATAAAAATCAATATTTAACTATAACCGAAGACCCCAAATCGAAATCAAATCTCAAGCCCTGCTCACATTCATTTCGTGCGCCTTGTTGTCATCTCCGTCTTTTGGGCGAAACTCTCTCGGTCTTCGATCTTCGATCTTCGATCTTCGATCTTAGTCGATCGTCTTGACATTTAATTTAATGCGCTGGCGCATAATAATTTAGCTGCGATCGTGCTTCGACCAACTGTCAGTGTGGACTGTATCTATTACAATGTCGTTATTGCTATCGTATATCGATTACGCTGCTGTCACGCTTATCAGATCTCTATTGTCACATTCGATGAGTCTTTCTCATATTCATGTTTGGCATCTTCTAGAAATTCTATAGCATGTTAATGAGGCGGTGTTTCATTGTGCATGTATCTATCAATTTATCGTTATCGTATATCGCTTACTCTTATCGGATATGTAATCATCTCTGGGATGTTCTTAAGATTGTTTCGAATAAGATCGAGCTCTATTATGAAGCGACTGTGCCTTGATCGTATAGACGACTTTTACATGATCGATATCGATAGAGGACTTTTACATAGTCGATATACGATAACATTATAAATATATCGTATATATAGTATATATAGAATATAGAGAACTTTTACATAGTCGATATACGATAACGATATACATATATAGTATATATCGAATAAAGAGGTTTTTTATATGATAACGATATACCTAAAGGACTTTTACTTAATCGACTTACGATAACGATATACATATATCGTTTATCGATTATGTAGAAGTCCTCTTCTTTGCATCAATCTTCTGTATTTGTGCATTCTGTAAGCTTATATTTCTGTTGTTTGTTCTTATCTAGAAGATTTTTTCTTAACAAATATTTTGCCGACTGGAAATCGATTTAATTCATTACTATATTATTGTTATCGTCTATCGCTTACCCTGCTTGATTTTATACTTTCTTTGTTCTATAATCTTAACTGATTCCACGATTTAGTTTGTTATCAATATCATATATCGCTTGTCTTATTAGATTTGTTGCCTCATATTCTATGAATATCCAAAATCTGCGACTTATTTAAAAAAGCTTTCAAAATGTTTAAAAAATGTGCTTTGATTAAAGCGATTGTGAATCGAGTGTATACATTATTTTATTGTTATCGTATATCGCTTATTATGATCTAATAGGTACTCCCACTTCCGATAAGTTTTTCTTTTTCAAGTGTTTACATATTTTTAAATTTTTCTTAATAACATTAGCGGATCTTCGTTATCGATATCGTTATCGATATCGACATCGTTTAAGGGGTATACCCTTATCTAATCTGAATTTTGTTGTCTCCAAAAAGTTGAATTTCTAAGAGTAATTAAACAGAGCTTCATTTTAATTCCCAGTTGAAGTATAGGTCCGAGTAGTTCTTTAGACCTAGCCCCGTTTGCGAATCATTTAATAGAACCCCATTTCCCAGACACCAAGTATTCCAGTCTGAAAAACTTGCATGTTTATTGGGTATTGCGTTACGTATATAGCCCATAATAAGTGCACATATCAATGTACTCAATACATGATTATCGGGCACAGTTTGAGATTAGCCGGGCTGACACTCGAGGTCTATGATTTATGTGCTGCTTGACGTCTGTTGCGTGGGTTGATCAATCAAACCGGTTCACAATATGTTCGAGGCCTAAATTTGGCACCTTGAAACTGATTGTTAGGGGGTTATTTCGATCAATTATCAACAAATTAAAGACAACTTTTTTAAGAAATCAATTAGTCAGCGGCACAATTATTGCTCGTACTTGAAGAAGTCGCAGTTATCAAATTTGATAAATATTCTCTTTACTTTTCAAAACATTCTGGACACTTGAGTGCCATTCAAATGAGTAATTGGGCATAAACATGCTTGATCAAAGGTAATCTATTAAACGGGTATAATGCCAAAGCTCGAGAAACTACATCCTGCCTGTCAAAGTTCATGTTAACAGACTTGTTTTTGAGCTCTCGTCAAGCAAATGTCTAAATTTGTGTAAGCATGGCAACGCCTTGTCAAGAAGCTGGCAACCCTAACGCGTCGGATTGCCTAACATTACAGCTGTAACTAACAGTCAAACAAGCCGTTAAACGCTTGTCAGACGTTACGTTCGAATAGGACTACATGCTAAAGTGCATGTTAACATTAACAGGCGGTTGCCAAACTTAGATTATGATGATATTGTTATATTTAGCTTTCAGCTATGAAAAGTCTAAGATCTAAAGTCTAAAATATAACTTTAAGGCACATAATTGAACTAAAAGTTAGCTTAGTAACTATTATTATTGATTATTTTAAATGTATTCTATATTATTATGTCAATTGTTGCAGGTGCAAGTCGCCGTCGTTGCCTTAGCATATTGAAGACACTGCGCGATCGTCATTTGGATCTGCCGGGCAATCCCGTAACATCGTACCATCTGAAAACGTTGCTGCTGTACGAATGCGAGAAGCACCCGAGGGAGATGGAGTGGGAGGAGAACTGCATCGCGGATCGGATCAATGGCATATTCCTGCAGTTGATCTCGTGCCTGCAGTGCCGTCGCTGTCCGCACTACTTCCTGCCCAATATGGATCTCTTCAAGGGCAAGTCTCCCGGTGCTCTCGAGAATGCCGCCAAGCAGGTCTGGCGCCTGACGCGCATCATGCTGACCAATGTGCGTTGCCTGGAGGAGTTGTAGGGATCCCATCAAATTTGTGAGATGGTTTTGCACAACGATTCCCTCTCTCTCTCTCTTGCTCTTGCTCTTTTCTTTTTAATTTTGTTATTTTCCTGCTTTTTTCATTTTTTGTTTGTTTGTCGGGGAAACGAGCTAGAAACAAAAGCAGCCGCACAATGCGGCCCAATACAATTAGTTGGTAGTTGTCGTAGTACGGGGGCTAGCGAACACGGGGGTATACGCTCAGAGAGGTACATAATTCGGAAATTTTAACCCAAATACTATTTGATATTTTTATAGATAGTAAGTTGTTTAGTTTTTAGGTGCTTTCGAAAAGTATACGCCGCTTACAGAGTTTCCTATATTTAATTGACATAACATATACATACATAAATATATCTATACTTATAATACCTAAATAGATCCTATCGTATAATACAAATAACAGCAGCAAAAATACGCACAAACCTAGGTACTTATATCAACTGAACTACACTTAAATACTTATATCTAGATATATATGAATAATTTTTTTTTCGCAAATTTTTTTGCCAAGCGGCAAATAAAATTAGCTAAAGTACTTAGCTTAAGCTAAGCAACAATTAAATAGCGCTGCAAATTATATAAAATGAAGACGTAGAAGACGAAGTGAAAACATATTATTTTTTTTTGTCTGTTTAAATTATTTATTTGTGTTTTTTGCTTTTCTTGTGAGTTTAGTCAATAAAAAAATTAAGTTTTTTTCAACAAACTGCAATTGAGTTTTAATTGTTAGTTGAGTTTAAATCTACATAATGCACTTTTTTTCAGCTAACTGATTTTTAATGCGATAATTCGACCATTTACTAGCGTCTACAGCTGCTTAACATAGTTAACTAACAGCGTGCTAACATAGATAGGTTAACAGCAGTGGCTGTTAACAAATAAAAAGTTTATGCCCTAACTTAACATATAATTGAAAATTACATTTACTGACCATGTTACTGTTTATCATAACATGCAAAGGACAATATTTGCACGCTTTTTGTTATCAACATGTTGTCTATTACTGTTATGACAAATTTAAATAACAGCGCGTTTAACAGCAGCTATGCTTAACATATAGATGTTGCAGACAACAGCAAATTAACATAACATGTAGTGCATAACATAATTTACTTATCGTAATAGCTTGTCTGTCAATCTAACAGCTGATTAGCTGTGAGTTGCTTTTGGACAGCTGTCGAATCTAGTTAATTAAAAAGCACGGCATAAATAAATGCTGCCAGACATGCTATGTCAATATCCAACACCACTAACACTAACAGCTGCTCTGCTTAACATATAAATGCTAATAACAACGCACTTAACAGCTGCTAAACATACAGTAGACATTAACAGTGCCATTTCGATTAGGTTCACAGGCAATTGGATAGAGACTTTTGGCATTAAACAGAGCTTGGCGAAGACGACGTGCTTTGATCCATGTAATAGCCATAATATACATAATATATTAGAGGCTGGTCTCATAACTATAACATGCCCAGTTAACATTGCCATTTGAATAATAATCGAGCTCCGGGTGGCTCTGGGGCGCTACTTTGAAGTGCTTCGTCTGGCGACGTGCGCCAATTTCGGCAATCGATATAAATTTCAGGTCGATATTGATAAAGAAGAAAAAGAAATAAACAAACAAAACTTGTGGCTAGGCTTTCAATTGTCGAACATGTCTGCGGCTGACAGTCAGAGGTTCGTTTGTCAACACGTTGCGCATTTTAATGGCGCATTAAAGACATTTTTCGCAGACCGAAGCAAACAAATGCCCAATAAACCTTACATCAATTGTCGCAAAATGATCGCCAACATGGCCATAATATGCAATATAGTATATGCTGAGGCGGCGGCCCACTTTGAGCCCGCTCCAAACAGCCATCGGAGTGGACAATCGGACAGAGACTGACGACGACTGACGGCGACTGACGGCGACTGACGGCGACTGACAACGCATACAGCATTTGGATCACGTGTGAGTTTCGTTCTCAGGCAACAGACATAACAGTCAAATTAAATTGAATGCCATTCATAAATTAAATTATTTAACTTCTCCATCGTTGATTCTCTTCATGTTTATGATACCCTGTACTTATAAACTGGTTGGTTTAACATACATATTTAACATGCAGTTAAATGCAGTTAAATTCTATATGAAGTTCCAGTTGACAATAGTCATCAAAACTATGCACAAATTAACAGATATTGCTTTCATTTTTGGTAAACGTTCAGTTCCTCATCTCAACTCGCTAAGATCCCAATCGACGTAGTTACTTGGCACTTGCCTAGGAATAGTTCAGTTCTTCATGTCAACTCTTTGACAATCCAATTTCATGGCGATCGGATAATACGGACACGATTTACTTGAACATAATATATTGGTACTTGCTCAGGAATTGTTCCACATTTTCTTTAGTATACTTATAGCCCAGCTCGCGCCTAACTACAGGGCATCTGCTAGTCGAGCAAGCTCGCTTACAATCCGTAAATTGGGTTATTGTTGACATTGCATTTGCTGTCGCTTCTTTGCTTTTACATGCTCGTACATACTCTAATATATTATTATTTTTTATTGTTTTTCTCTTGATTTATGCATGTACGAGCCTTGATTTTATATTATTCAAAAATTTACCCATAACACGTCGCACTTTTATTTATATTGTTCTTAAATATAAGTATATATGTATATACATATATAGATGAATATATATATTGTGAATGTTTCAATCTATTGTTAGCTCGAATAATGCAGGTTTAACAAGTTCATCAAGCGAAATGTTAATAACTGAAACACGTATTCTCTCATTGCACCGATAATATTCTTTATATTGTATTTAATTATTAAGTTTATATATCTACGTGAGGATATATTTTAAATATGGCTCAATTACGGGCTCGAATCAGGCCTGATTAGAGGAATCAGATCACGGGCTCGACAAATTTCAGTTGCTTTGCGTCATGAATGGGCATGGAAACAAATTTATAAAGTGCTGTTAGTTTGAACCAGCGACCTGCCGCTTGTTAATTCGACGCTCAATTACAATTACGAACGTATACAGTTCCATCTAAATTGACAAATTAGATATCCCTTACGCATATTAACATTTCGAAGCAGCAAACATACAAATTGAAACTGCCACTGAATTTGAGCCGGCGACCTGCCGCTTGTTAGTCCGACGCTCGGGCACTTACAGGCTTATACATTTCCACTCAAATTACCAACCCACTACTATACATTTCCCATAATAGGCAATTAACTCGCCGCTGAGTTTGAGCCGGCGACCTGCTGTTTGGTTGTCCGACGCTCAATCACAATTACAGACATATACAGAGCCACATTTAATATATGTTAACTTATCCATATTTACAAATTATAGAAATACATAAGTATACAAAATAAAAAACGTTCGCTGAATTTGAGCCGGCGACCTGCTGCATCTCGTTTACATTTCCACTTGAATCGCCACTCGAATTGACATTTCCCTAACCCATATCAACAAATTAGCTTGCCGCTGAGTTCGAGCCGGCGGCTCGTCGCTGAGTTCGAACCTGCGACCGGTTGCTTAACCAAATGTTCGCAAAGCACACTGCCATACATGGCTGCGCTCTTCTTCTTGTGTTTCATATAAGCTTTGAACACCGTTTTCCAACACTTGAAGGCGCATTTTCAAGCTCGGCTTGCAGACTATGGATTAAATGTGTGAACGGGGGACTCGAACCCGGACCCGTACTTTGTCTGAACTGTGTCGCTGTCCCGCCGTCTGTATCGCATTCGTGATCTGAGTTCAGCCATAAACTGGACAAACCACAAACTATTCTTTTCACCTGTTTGTGCCACTTGACTAATTTTTGTGGGCGGTCGATCGCTTTTAGCCAATTATGCGGCAAGCGGCTCGGCTCGGCTTGGCTTGGCTCGGCTTGGCTTGGCTTGGCTTGGCTTGGCTTTGGTTGGGGGGCGTCAAGATTGGCGGCGTCTTGCGGATCGGGTCGTCAGCCGGCTGGTTGCGTTTTTTAATGAGTTGTTGTTTATTGGATTCCATTTGCATTTAAACATGACCAACAAATATTTATTATTTGTTGCTCTTTGCGGTCGTCGGGTTGTCTTTTTTTTTGTTTCTCTCTTAATTTTATTAGTTGATTTTTGGGCTTCTTTCTTGAGAGAGGGGAGCAGAAAATGCCATTGCTTCCCACGCAAATTAAAGAACAATTAATAAATGATAATTCCGGCAGAACAGCAGCTGACTCCTTTGGGCCCCAGCAGAATCATTCGAGCTGTCGCCTGTCCATTGGCATCATCATCACCAGATGTCAGTTGGGGCCAATTTGTTAGCCAGCTTTGCTTCGCTTTCGCTTTCTTCTTCTTCTTCTTCGTCTTCGTTGTTGTTGCTTTTGTTTTTGGCGTCTTAATGAATTCGATGCAATTTATATTCATTTAATGGCCAGAAGCAAATTTTTATGACCATCTCATAATCACATTTTGAACACACAATTTGTTATTCCCCGATACGTAATGCGTATTACGCGTTTTTCGGGAACGTGCAACAGATTCATGTCCCTGTTTCTATATCAAAGTATCTGCATTCTACTTCCTAGATCTTTTATTATGTTGTTTCCCGTTTATAGAACATGCTTATCTCATTGCTCGATTACTTCACACGTTTTCTCAAAATCGATAAATATCGAAAGCACATATCGGAGCTAATGATCTTCAGCTTATTCAACTTTTTGAATACTTTCTCACCTGCCTCATTCAATTCAATCAAATTTAGAAGTTACAGCCATGATTTTTGGTACATACGCAGAATTGGATAATATCTAAAAGCTACTCAAATTCGAAAACAATCGAACGATAAGAATACTTTGTCAGGGGTAAATTCTCAAAAGAAAGGGATCTCTTTCGCTTTCTGAAGTATTTAAAGCTTGTTTGTGTCTTCCTCAAATTTTTGCAAGTTTGAACAAACTCAGACGACTTTATCGATAACGATTGACAATCGATCAGCTTTCGATAATCAGAAGAATTTTGATTTTTGTAAGTGGAAAAAGTCCTCTAGCCAGGTTTAATTGATTTGAGCCCAGATTAAAAATATCTATTGTATCTGCCATGTCATGGGATGAATGTACAGGTAAGGAACCTTAGTTTTCGGCAACTTGAACGGCGACTGATGATTCTTCAGCCACGTTGGGCTAAGTACGAGTAAATGCTGTGATAATCTGGAATTAAAGTTGGAGATGGAGCTCGAGCTGGAGCTGGAGCTCTGTTGAAGCGGCTACCAGGCGGCGAGGAGGGATTTGTGTGTACGCCTGTCAACCGGCATCAGCGTACCCCATTTGGCCCGGACTTGGCTTAGCTTTTGGCATTCATTTTGCTTTTGTTAGCGAAAATCAAAACAAATGTTTTATTTAAATGGTTAATTTGATCAGCCGCCGCTGCAAACCGGACTTGGAAGCTCACAGCTTGAGCCTCGATTTCCGAATCTCAAATCTGGCATCTTGACTCCGGCATCCCGTGTGTGTCTTGCAACGCCCAAATGAGCAGCTTACACGATGATGATGCTGCTGCTGCTGCTGCTGCTGCTGATGCTGCTGCTGATGCT
The DNA here is from genome assembly GCF_035044405.1 of Drosophila montana. Taxonomy (NCBI): domain Eukaryota; kingdom Metazoa; phylum Arthropoda; class Insecta; order Diptera; family Drosophilidae; genus Drosophila; species Drosophila montana. Next base: position 66,564 of record NW_026999210.1, read on the forward strand.
GCTGCTCTGAGGAACACACAAATGAAGAACAAATGACGCGTCTCTGCCAAATCGTGAGAATTGCATTCGAGCCACACCAAAAACAAAGCAAAACAAATCGAGAAAGAATGATTATTGTCATTAAGCCGACGATTAAATACCCTTATAGTTGGCAGACATGCGAGAAGAACTCATAAATGCTGAGCCTGTTCAAGATATCTGCGAAAACAACAAAAGAACTTAGAACAAAACCCGATTCCATATATATAGTGCTCTATATGATATAGCTATCATATATATAAAGTGATCTATATGATAAAGTGGCCCGATGTGGAAGAGATTTTGTTTTTGGGTAACGATTAGTTGACACATCTTAAGGATACTTAATACTCCCGATCATTCATCGGCCAGCTTTATGATATAGTAATCCGATCCAGTCCAGCCCGTAATGCAACTGAGAGACTAGCAACAGACAGATGTACGGCTGGCTATATCTGACTGATATCGGCTGATCAAGAATATATACAAGTATATCTTCTGCTACTCGTGACCAAATTTCGAATACCTTCCACAAGGGTATAAAATCCAAGCAGCTTGGCAATTTTAATTTGCGGGCTTCAATCAAGCTGCAGTGCCTGACAACCAACGTGCTCGTGGAGAGAGTGAGAGGAAGAGAGGGGGGTGGGGGGAGGGGGGGGGTGGTGGTGATGGTGCATTGCCTTAAGCCCGCCAAAAGATGAGCTGCTGCGCATCGCATCGGCGCTTGCCACTTAGCATAAACGGAATGGGGCACAAACGGAGGCAGCCAGTTCTGTTGGGTGGAGCGCAGCTGGCGTGAGCTGCAGACGAGCCGAGGAGCCGAGGAGCTGAGGAGTTGAGGAGCTGAAGAGTTGAGGAGCTGAGGAGCTGAGGAGTTGAGGAGCGGGGAGCCGAGTGAGCCCGCGACCTGTGTGGCCGTTGCATCAGGTTAACAAGCTGTAATTAGAGCCCCTTAGCCTGTCATCGCCAGGGTGCTTGATTATACCCTTTTGACAAAAAAGCAAATATTAATTTAATACGCTTCAGCCACAAGCGCCGCGAGCCAGCAATGCGCAACGCGTCCGCTTGACGAACAGAGCGGGAGAGCGGGAGAGCGGCGCAGCGAGGGGCGAGGGGCGAGGGGCGCATCGGAGCGGACTTCAACTGCAAATCGCTTACATGGCAAGCCGTAATTACCAGGGTATACGAGCCGAGGGAGATCCATTGAAACCCAAAAATCAGTGCAGCGTATGTTGAGCTGCAACTCTGTGCAAAAGGGCATGCCAAACATAATTATACCCTGTAAAATCGCATCAATTGAAACAATGCACAAGCTATCGGAAGAATTGGAAAATATTAACGCAATGCGAGCAAGGCCTCCATTTGAACAGAGCCGGGCTTTAAGACAATATGAAGTACAATCCCCTGAAACACATGCCAAAAAACAATAATACCCTGTAAATTCAAAGGATTTAGCGTAATAGCCCAAACTAGCCAAACAGAGAGTTCTTTTGATGAGAGTTCGTTCATTGAGAGTTCTATGAACGAATGAATATATGAATGTGTGTATGTGTTTATGTACAAATGTATGAATGTATGTATGTATGTGTGTGTGTATGTGTCTTTGAATCGCATTTCTACCGTGCTTGGATTCGGCGAAAAATGTGCAACACGTCTCAAATAATTTTTCATATAGATCTTTGGAAATGAATTTGAACGCGAGACGTCACCCAACATATCTTTGACCCCCATTTTCACCGAGGTGGAATGGATTTGTTCGAAAAGTGTGAAACACTCCCTAAATGAATTTCAGCAAAGATCTTTGAAAATGAGTTTGCGGCTGATCCGATGGTAAACAAAAAAGTTACAAACAAACGTTTTTCGCGATTTTTCCACACATGCGGGTGGAATTACCCGGAACCCAGTCAGTCAGTCAGTCAGTCAGTCAGTCACTCAGTCAGTCAAGACAAACAGTTTTGATGTATGCCTAAGAGTGACCTTCTTGCTAACAGAAATAGATTTGCCTATTTGCCAGAAATGTAGAATGTGGCTTGTTTCATAGAAATTGTGGCTCATTAACTTGCTGTGGAATGATGAAACATGCATTGCATTATGTGGCCCACTAATCCAGCCTTATCTCTTCAATATGGGCTTGTCTTCGCAATCCAAATGCAAAGCCAAAACCCCAACTCGAACCCGAACCCAACTCCAATCTCGAATCTCAGCTACCCATCAACCCGGTGCCGAGCCCCAGTTCCAAAGCCTATGCTCAAACAAGAATGTCGTTGTTGTTGTTGTTGCTGTTGTTGTTGTTGTTGTTGTTGTCGTCTTTTTCCTGACAATCGTACGCCCATTTTTGGTTAAAAACAATGGGTTCAAACGGCTGCGCTTCAGCGGAAAACAAAAAGCAGCCAACAAGCCCTAAATCAATCACAGCCAGCAAACATGTCAACAGCCCTTCCCCACACACACCCCCCCCCCCCTCCCTCTCTGCTTCATCCTTGCCGCCCCTCACCCGGCAGCCAGACACGGCAGCACCGTGTCCCTATGCCTCGAACCCCGCCCCCGCCCCCGCCCGAGCAGCCGCTGCCAGCGCAATCGCCAAGCGAAATGTCAACGTGATCATCGCAGCTTGAAAAGGGCCGCCGCCTTGGCCAGTCGCATATATTGGCCATATATCTATATACACATATATATGTTTATGGATATATGCAAGAGGGGGGAGCAGGGCCTGCGCCTGCGCCTGGCCTGGGCCTGGGCCTGGGAATAGGGTCTGACTACTATGTGGAACGTGGCCTGCCCGGGACAACAACAACAACAACAAAGAGGTCTGTGCGCGTGATATCTGAACTACGAAATTGAGATCGATTTTCGTGTACGTGTCTGAAATGAGAATCGACGAGAGCGATCCCCAGAGAGAGAGAGTGGGAGAGCGAGAGAGAGATTGTAACAATAAATTATGATATTATTTCTTTTAAGGGCTTGGCCCCCCTCCCTCCTCCCCCTCCCCCTCCTCTGGGCTCTTGCGAGCATTGCGTGATTAGCGTGCACTTGTCGTCTAGATCGTAAGTTAAGAGATCGGAAAATGATCAGAGTTCGAGGCGGGCCATCAATATGTGCTGCACTCATTGCCGAGCGTAATTAGTATTCGAAACAGTGGAACGCAAAACACATGTACACACAACTAGGCAATGTCCAGAGTCGCTGCGGATCCAGTCACAAAGTTTTGATCAGTCGATCGCCCCTGATCATCATTCCGGACTCGGCGCAACGCGGCGCATGCGTAATGAGGCATTGCACAGAGCCCGAGCCAGCGTCCGGGCCAGCGTCCGGGCCAGCGTCCAGGCCAGCGTCCGGGCCAGAGCCTGCTGCACCCAGGCACAAAAAATAAATATCAAAACAAGCTGAAGAAGATAACTGATTGACCGCTGTGGGGGCTGGAGGATCTGGTTGGGTCTCGTCGGATACGTGTCGCTGATTTGTTCGCTGTCATAATTCAATAAAGTAGTCAAATGTCACCTGTACTTAAGCAAAAAGCGCAAAGGCTTACGGTTGTTATTATTTCATTGATGTCCACGCCATTTACTCAGCGTGTGTGTGCCACATGCAACATATTAACGAGTTGAATGGCTCCGAGCGTTAATGCAAATCCGCTTAGCGAATGCTTTTCGCATGGCCAACAGAGCTGACGCTAGTCCAAGGGTTTGGCAGCGGGATGCGCGGATTTCTGAGGGTTAACGCATCCTTATGAATTCAGCACATGTGCCCCAAGCTGGACATGACGCAGAGAAAGTCAAAATGATAAATGCATTCAACAGATTTGCAAATGGCGCTGCTTATGTTAAATGTTATGCTAACAGCGGCTTCTTATGTTGCATAACAGCGAGCTGTTTGCAACAGAGCTGCGTAAGTTTTTTAACACTTAGTTTCTTTCTCCCCATAAACAGGCTGCTGCTAATTACCAAAAAGGCTAACAGTTAATAATAGTACTTGTTAACAGCGCTCCATAACATTCTGCTAATAACATTTTTCTTAGAACTGTACAGCATATCATGGAAATATGATTAAAAGTTGATTTTTCGTCTAGCAACAAAGAAAATGTGCCGAAAAAATGAATAATAATTGCAAATATAAATAAAAGTTATGTCAATAAGTGAAGGAGAGCTGCGCAATGTTATTATGATAATTTGTTGTCGTTCTATTTCCTTAAAATTAAATTATATCTTTTTCCACAACAATTAAATACATACAATAAAAAAATTTAAAAAAAATAACAGATATATTTTGCTGCCTAAATGTCTTAAGTATGTACAAATAAAACTAACCAAACCTTCAATATTTATTCATAAAAGGCTGCGTCGCACATCTCTATAATATTTGGCAGACTCTCGTATAGTACACACAGTTCCAGAATATTTTAATTTTTAACTACCCTTGTTCCCCTTGTAATTGAAGAAAAATGCATTTCTTGTGAAAAAGCTTTGAGCTGTGGTATTTATACATATTTGAATGCCCTTTTTATGGCCTGCAAATTTCATGAAGATCGGACAATACAGACCGAAGTTAATCAAGAACACATTTTCCATATAAACCTTGCGGCCAAGGGGAAAGAAGAAGCGTGTGTGCTTCTGTATATATGTGTGTATTTGTGTGTATTTGAGAATGTATGCATGCATAGAGAATAGATAGATGATTTGGCATCGGGTCGAGGATATCTGCCAGTTGGGCACGCCCGACTAATTACTCTTCCCTGTTGCTTATGGAACTCCCGACTACTTATAGCTAGGAAGTATATGGTATCTTCTTAAATGTTACTCATCAAACTTGTGGAGATAAATTGGCGCTGCGGTTTAAGTGGATTCTTAACTATAATGACAGCCAAATGTTATCTGGATTTGCGTATTGCTCAAAGATAGCTGCGAAGATATGGTTATATGCGATATGTGAGCATGTTGGGATCCATGGACTTGGGTATTACTTTGGCTGGCCGCATGTGAAATTTAGTTATTGTTCTTTTCCATAGAAACCTGGGGCAGCTCTGGCTGGTCGCTCAGCTGGACGGGGCGATGTATCTACAAGATAAACGACTGCGTTGATGGTCAGCGGGACGGACGACGTTCGTGGCTGGTGACGCTTTTTAAGCAACAACAACAACAACAACAACAACGAGAATAAGAAGAAGAAGCAGCAGCAGCAGCAGCAAAGACAAAAGAGACGAAGGAGCAGAACTGGCGGATCCAGCGAAAAGACAAACGTTGCGGCGACAACGCAGCAAGTGACAAACGTTTAGATGGATGGATCGTTCTTCATTTGGGACCAGAGCGAACCGGAGTCCCAGAGCCAATGCGACAGGGGCTGTGACAAGGGGCAGCGTTGGCCACGGCTCGAACAGGGGCAACAGCCGGACGGGGCACGGGCAGGGGCACGGGCAGGGGCAGGGCAAGCAAATAAACCAACCGAAAAACGCGACGATTGCACATAAATTATATTCAAATTTCTTCAAGATCTAAGAGATATATAAATACGGGAAAAACATACACACACACACACACACACACACACACACACAGGCACACACAGGCACACAAATTTATAGTACATGCTCGTTTCCACTTTTTACCATTTGCTGCTCTTTGTGTCCGTCTGTCGCGACGTTTCACTGTCCGCCCGTCTGCGTCGCCCTTTGTTTTAAATTTATGCAGATATGCCCACTCTTATCTCTCTCTCTCACTGTGTGTGTGTGTGTGTGTGTGGAAATCCCGCGCTAAAAATCAACCAAATGCTGTTGCTAACACCGCTCCCACCTGGCCGCGATCCTTCACTGATCCACTCCGCGTCCAAATCGAAATCCAATAGACGCTCGTATATCACAAGACAGAACATATATATTAAACAATAAGTGGGTGAGGGGCGTGGTTTTGGAAGGGAGGGGGGGGGGGCGGCATAGATCGTTGACAACTTTGATTATAGACAATGATATGCAGGTCAATAAAAGCGCTTCCGGAATCGAACAAAACATTTACAAATTGACCTACGATAAGTTGAAATTATTTGCTATTGATTTATTCCAAATAGTTGTAGCTCACTTATAATTGGTGTATAAATAAATAGGTATATCTCTATATATAACTGTTTTTCCTGACTGACTGACTGACTGACTGACTGACTGAACGACTTATTGGTGATCAACGCACAGCCCAAACCGTTAGAGCTAGGAAGCTTATGTGATGAAGGCGCACGTTAAGACGGGGTTTTGGCTAATTCCACCCGTATGTGCGGAAAAATCGCCTATGTATATATGTATGTATGTGTGCATGTATGTATGCATGTACATGTATGTATGTATGTATGTATGAATGTATGTATGCATGTTTGTATGTATGTAGGTATGTATATATATATGTATGTATGTGTGCATGTATGAATGTATGCATGTGTGTGTGCATGTATGTGTGTGTGTGCATCTATGTAGGTATAAGGGCATGTAAGTATGTGAGTGTGTGTATGAATGCTTGTAAGTATGTTTGTTATTTTTTGTATGTTTTATGTATAAATGTGTGTAAATGTGTGAATTGATATGTGTTTGCATGCATGTATGTTTGCATGTATGTATGCATGTATGTATGCAAGTATGTATTATTTAGACATTCATATAAGTAAATGAATGTATGCATATATAATGTATGTTTATGTGCATGACCAAGTTTCCCGCTAACTGCGCTGCAATTTAAAAAAAAAAAAAAACATATATTTCATAAACGCCCTACTACGTGATTCTCATGAACTCAAGTAAGCCTCATAGGCTTCACATCAAGTAGAGGAGGCGGCTTCAACTTAGGAGGAGGCGGCAGCCGCCTCTATTGAGGAGGAAACGGCTTGAACTGTGCAGGAGACGGCAGCTTGAGCATAGGAGGAAATGGCGGCTTAATATTTGAGGAGGCGGCTTCAACTATAGAGGAGACGGCGGATATGTAGTATGCGACGGCTTTAATATTGGGGGATACGGCAGCTCCAACAAATGAGAAGGAGGCGGCTTTAATATTGACGGAGGCGGTGACTATGTCTTTGGCGGAGGAGGTGGCATCAATTTAAAATGTGACTATTTTGAAATCTGGTGCGTATTATATACATAACTTTTTATATTGAAAGTACAAGTAACAACTACTTGTTTTATGTATTGCTCTTCCATGCAATTCTCACTATTTCTCTTCTTTTAGTTAAGTGATTATATAAATGTTCGTCTCTCGCCCGTTGCTGGATGACAGAAATAATCTTTCGTGTGAGTTTACGGTTGAGTGCGTAGTTACAAATTAATCTCTATATATAAAATTGTTTCTTCTGACTTACTGACTGGGTTTCGGGTAATTCCACCCGCATGTGTGGAAAAATCGCGAAAACGTTTGCATGCAACTTTTTTGTTTACCATCTGATCGGCCTCAAACTCATTTTCAAAGATCTTTGTTCAAATTCATTTAGGGAGTGTTTCACACTTTTCGAACAAATCCATTCCTCGGTGGAAATGGGGGTCAAAGATATGGTGGGTGACGTCTCGCGTTCAAATTCATTTCCAATTCCACCCGAAATAGTGGTAAATTGGCGGAAAACGGTTCTATGATTGTTTTTTGTTTACCGTCTCATCGGTTTTCAAATTAATTTTAAAGATCTTTGAGAGAATTCACTTTATACATACGTGCCACGGGCAGGGCCGGGGTGTACCCGCCATATATAAGCTGCTGGTAATCATGTGATTGATAAGAAAATAACATAAATTCAAAATGATCCGTAATTCAAGAATGTCAAGAATGTTCTAATCGAAAGTGATCAACTAGAAGATATCCCAAGTCCCTTTCCATCTCTTCTCATTTCTTGGGTAACAACTGGGTTTATTTCCCGATCAACTTACAAACTTTCAGGTCGTAAATATGGGTTTATTTCAAACAAACAAATTAATTCTTCAGAAAAGATGGGATATATGCTTGATACGATAATAATAATTTGATAATCGCAGAGGCATGCTTAAGAAAAACCAACTACGTCTTCCTATTCATATTTATCGATTCATGGAAAGTGAAAGGAGTTATCGATAATTTATCGATACGCTTTTCGATAGCTTTTCTTTTTTAACTCTTGAATTCCTGAGGGTCTTTAATTCTTAGGGTCTGTTCAATAGACGTGTTCGTCGAGACGGACAGAGAGTCGAATGCTGTTGATGCTGAGAAATATAGACAATTTAGTAAATATACACGGACCTTGAGCCAGCTAAACTAAAATGTATACTAAATATATATATATATATACATATATATATACATACATATACCTTATGGGCTATAAAATGCCTTCTTCTGCCTGGATTTACAGAAATAGCCAAATGTTATTATATTAACAAATATAAAATCAAATTTTGCTGCATATACGGATTGTTTAGGAAATTATATATAACATATATAAATTATATATGTAATTATAATATATAAATATAGGGAAGAGAGCAATACAGAGAACTAGAGAGATGGAGCTGTCATGAATTATGAACTTTAAGTTTTCTCAGATATCTAAACTAAAGATATATCAGGCAAAAAATTAATCTGGACAACGTTTGCAAAGTTGTGTGCAAGATCTTAGCTCATTGTTCTGATCAGGAATATGCATATATATATATATATATATATCTAATAACTTCTTTATATATATGTTTATAGTGAATACGACAAGCTGAGATTTTAAATGCTAGCCTTTAGTTTTTGCCGGATCCGATCAGATTATATCTGATATTTCTATTGTGCGAAAATCACAAAGAAAATCTGTAAGGGCATTTGAAATTCGGCATTTTGTTAAATAATTTTTCGATTTTATGTTCTTTTATATTTTTTTTTGCTTCTTGAATGTTTTTGAATGTTTTTCATGTTTTATGTGCTGTTTGTTTTCCGTTTATGTTTGCCATCAATTTGAATTAGTGCCAAATGCAAAAGATTTCTATCTAATTGAAAGCAACAAAACAAATTTTGACGAATGCTTTGATCTAGTCCACGATGACAATGCGGAAGACATGTCTTGCAAGCGGTCTTCAAGACATTTGAATATCCGATAGCGGAAGGTGACGCACGGGCTGGCTATGAATCGGTTTAGTCAAAGATACTTTTGTGTGTATGGCATAGGATATTTCATGTTTTTTATGCACATAACTTGCGAAGGGGGTATTTCAGGTAGGCAGGGTGCATATAGAGGGGGAGTGGTGAAGGGGGGGGGGGGGGTGGTTGGCAGACAGCATTCGTTTGGCTGGAACAACGCTGTCAAAAATTGCCAACTGGCACATTAATCCCGGCGACATATTTATGAATGTGTGTAGCTGTGCCTGGGAATGTATCTGTGAAATGTAAAACTTTTCGTGTGTTCGTGTATCCGTGAGATATAAAGATATCGGCGTTGTCGTTGGACGAGGGTTGCTCGCCGCTCGTTGCTAAATGAGTGCACATTTCAGATAAATTATTGCACACAATTCGTGTACGACGGCGTCTGGCACAAAATGTATTTAACAAATTAAATTTACACACACACACACACACACAGAGTGAGAGAGAGCGAGAGAGAGAGAGCGAGAGAGATCAAAGAGCGCGCCGCAGCGTGACAGCGACTGCCCGACGGGGCGACAGGCCGACGGCATGCGGGCCCCTTGCGCTCCGCTCGCTCGTGTGTATCTCAGCTCTGCTGGGCGGAGCTTGCGCCAGCCAATGCCGCAGCGCGCGCACATAGATACAGCACACACACACAGATACACAGATACACAGATACGCGCGCGGCAGATACATTCACGAGGCGTGATTAGTCAGCGCCGCAGTTAGTTTTGCAGTTGCTGTGCTCTGTGCAGTTATGTATCTTACAGATACAGATACAGTATCTTATTGATTTTTTGCTGTTGTGCTGTTGTTGTTGTTTTGGTTGTGGCTTGGCACGAGACCAGGCGACAAATACGCGGCCAGTGTCACGTGACACGTTGACAGTTGCATCTGTATCTGCAACTGCAATTGTATCTGTATCTGTATCTGTTGCTGTATCTGCATCTGCATCTGTATCTGTGTATGTAGCCGTGCTCGCAGCTGCAGCTGCCTTTGTGGGTGTACTCATAGTCCATTCATGAGATGGCGGATGCACACACACACAAACACAGATACACACACACACACACAGATACACACACGGAGGCAGAGCGAGCGCAACAACGAGTTGCAGTTTTTAGCGCCCGAGGCTGTGTGCCTGGGCCGAGCGCTTTATCTGCCAAAGCTGTAAATATCCGCGAGATTTACAACGCCAGCAACGACTACGACTACGAATCGGACTCCGACTCGGACTCGGACTCGGACTCGGACTCGGTAGACGTCGACAGCGTTGCGTATCTTTTCGTTTGAATCGGTATCGAGTGTTTGTTTGCATCGTTGCCAGGCATTCGACAGGCACGACAAGAAGACAACACGACTCCGGCCTCGCCATAACGCATCCGCATTAACGCAATCGCGGCTAATCCGCGCCGATTTTCGCAGCAGCAACAGCTATATAGCAACAGATACAGATACAGATACAGATACAGATACAGCTGCAGATACAGCTGCAGATACAGCAACAAAACAAAAAGCCTACATAAATACAAAGCATACAAGAGTTTTCGTCGTGCTCCACTTGTGCCCCATTGTTGCCACTCGGGCTGTCAACGTAACTCACAATTGAATTGTTCCTTTGTCTTGTGTGTCGCCCGATCCCGATTCCGCTCCCGCTTCCGATCCCGATCCCGAGCCCGCTCCCGAGCCCGCTCCCGAGCCCGAGCCCACTGCGGCCTCGACTCGCTTTTGGACGCCCGTTTCCGATTCCGTTTGCCAATTTCTGTTAGCTCGCATAATTGGCATCATCCACGGCGCACCGTCAACGTCTTCGACTCCGTCCGCATCTCCGTTTGTTGTTAGCCGCCAGCTTTGGGCCGCGACTCGGCACATCCATATCGTCAAGATGCTGGTGCCGCCGGACATGATGGCCGCCCAGACGCGCATGATTTACCAGCTGAATCGTTTCTGCGCCGAGCGCGTCCAGGCGCGCATCTTCAAAACGGCAACGGCCATTCGCGAGATCTGCAAAATTGTCCAGGACATACTCAAGGAGGTGGAGCTGCAGGAGCCGCGCTTTATATCCAGCCTGGTCGAGTGCAATGGCAGGTGAGTGGACATCCCTCAGCTTTAGAGCAAACATTTTCATCCCTCTTCCCCAGCGACCTTAGCTCTTTGCCACTTTCAGCCAAAGTTCTTTTAGAATGTGATCTATTCAAAATCATATCGATCTTCGATATATAGAAGGTTCAAAAAGAGCCACAAGATCTTGAAGATCATGCATTGACACTTATTTAAGGATAATTCATATTCATTATCCTTAGCATAAAATATTTTGTCCCGATTCTTAAATATCAATACACTTCCATCATTCTCGCAGACCATCTAGTATTATTCTCAGCCAATAATATCATATATTCTCCTCACAAACTCCAAATACAATTTGGAAATATTATATAACATATATATCAGATTCTATTTAGATCTTCAGAATTTAAAATTCACATTTTTCAACAATATTTTTAGTATTTTTTATTTGCGAGCATTTATTTTTGAATATGGATCTAAATATTGATTTCGATTTCTTTTAAACATTTGCAAACAATTAAAAACAATTTTAAATATTTTCCACAAGTTTATATATTTAAGCAGATCTTTTGTTCAGATATATTTCCCATCGCATAGTATCTGAACAGAAGATCTTTATTGCGACTATATATTAAAAAGTGTTTTATTTGGCTTTTTCATAGGCAAGTTATTTGCTTCAAAGTTTAAACAATACTTTTCCACCCATTTTCCACTTGTGGAAAACTTAATCTATCTGTATTACATTGAACACCACGTCCCAAATTGCATTTTAAAGTGGGCTGGACTTGAAGAATTCCTGAGACACGTACTAATTCCATAATTTTAAATGAACTTAAGGCTGCAAGGGACCTTTGCCCCTTAATTTCCAATCAGAAAGGATGTGAAATACTAAGCTCTTTAAAATCAGCTTTATGCTCAAAAGGATACATAAAAATGTTTCATGCAAGCGATTTCCACCAATTTTCCACGCTTTCGCATGGAATTTTCGAAAACCCCGTCACATAAAGTAAAACTTTTAACTTTGAAGATCTTGACGTTTGGGCTGTGTTTCATCAGTCAATCAATCAATCAATCAATCAATCAGTCAGTCAGTCATTCAATCAGTCGGAACAGTTTTATAGATATATTTATCGATTGGAATATTAAATAGCTAGAAAGAGTCACCCGAAGATAGATTTTCCAATGGAAGATATCATTCCGAAATGTATGAGACCTGAATTAATTATGGAACTGAGAGTTAATAATATATGTATATCGAGAGCTGTTAAATCGGGCATCAGCGGCCGCTGTGTCACGGTCCAGGTGGACGCAAGCGAGATTGAGCTGGAGCCGAGGAGCATGACTTGACGGGAATGACATTGCATGTTTTTAATGCGATTGAGGATCGCACTTGTTGTTGTTATTGTTATTGTTGTTGGCAGCAGCTCGAGGGTCGCTGCGATGACAGCCGCCGGACGCCGGAATTACGCAGATCCGATCCGATTGGCAGCCGGTCGGAGTCCGGATCGAAGATCAAGGGATTACATGCAGCACACGACTGAAAGAATAAAATGTAAAATGTTATTGATTCCGTTTCAGATTCGAGGGCGTGGAGGTGATCTCACCGAATGAGTTCGAGATCGTGCTCTACCTAAACCAGATGGGCGTCTTCAACTTTGTGGACGATGGAACGCTGCCCGGCTGTGCGGTGCTCAAGCTGAGCGATGGACGCAAGCGTTCCATGTCCCTCTGGGTGGAGTTCATCACCGCCTCCGGTTATTTGTCGTCGCGCAAGATTCGCGCCCGCTTCCAGACATTGGTGGCGCAGGCGTGCGACAAGAGCATCTATCGGGATATGGTCAAGATGATTGGCGACACCACCGAGGTGAAGCTGCGGATCAGGGAGCGCTTTGTGGTGCAGATAACGCCGGCCTTCAAATGCTCCGGCATCTGGCCACGATCGGCGGCGCATTGGCCCATGCCGCATATACCCTGGCCGCATCCCAATATCGTGGCCGAGGTCAAGACCGAGGGCTTCGATCTGCTTTCCAAGGAGAGCATCGTTATGCAGAACAAGAACAACAATGCGGCCAGCATGGAGGGCGATGCTTGGGTCCTTAGTTTCTTCGAGGCTGAGAATCGCCTGCTGCAAGGTAAGAGAGAGGGAGAGGGAAGGGGAGAGGGAGAGGGAGAGCGACGGTTTGGTGAGAGATCTTGGAATCAATGGCAATTGAAAAATCTGATCGAATCTTCAAAGGTGGCTGCCGTCGTCGCTGCCTGAGCATATTGAAGACACTGCGTGACCGTCACCTGGAGCTGCCCGGCAATCCGATCAGCGCATATCATCTGAAGAATCTGCTGCTCTACGAGTGCGAGAAGCATCCGCGTGACTTTGAGTGGGACGAGAGCTGCATTGCGGACCGTTTGAATGGGATATTCCTGCAGCTAATCTCCTGCCTCCAATATCGCCGCTGTCCGCACTATTTTCTGCCCAGCCTCGACATGTTCAAGGGCAAATCCCCCAGCGCCCTGGAGCAGGCTGCCAAGCAGGTCTGGCGTTTGACTCGTGAGATGCTCACCAATGCGAATGCCTTTGAGAAGTTGTAAGCGTTGCGAGAGAGACAGAGACAGACAGAAAGAGCGAGTGAGAGAGAGAGAGTGTGTGTGTGTGTGTGTGTGTGTGTGTTTGTGTTTGTATGATTCAAGGTGCTAAATTTTCATTGTCACAGCGCGGCGATTGCGTTGATCTGATAAGCGAAATGCCCTCAGTGGCTGCCATTTTGTGCCATGTGTGTGTGTGTGTGTGTGTGTGCGAATGTGTTTGCGTGCGTGTGTGTGTGTGTGTGTGCATAGCAACAACAATAGCAAGCGGCGAAAAGCCGAAGTGTTAATGCAAAGATGAGAGATAAGCCGCACATTGCCCACTCCTCAATCCAAATTCGACTCCTTTGCCGCCTGTGTTACCGTTGCTGCTGCTGTTGCTGATGCTTGTTCTTCTTCTTTTTGCCCATTGCACGCCTGGCTGCTTATCCGGCGAATATTGTTTTTAATAACTCGCCGCTTTAAGCATGTTTCGCCTTATGGCGAAACACAATGCCAACAGCAGCAGCAGCAACAACAGCAGCAGCAGCAACAGCGAAACAACAAAACAAAACAAAGCGAAACAAAAACAGTCACAACAACAACAATAACAAAAGAAACACAGAAAAAAGAGCATTTGTCGGCTTTGCTTTGCAAGTGTGCTCAAGTGTGAGCGAATGCGCTCTCATTATCGAAATTGAGTACTTACTCATTTAGGTACTCGTTGTAAGTAATAAATACCCATACATACGCAGCTGTATACGATAAAAACGTACTTAAATTACACATATGTACATACATACATATATATATATATATATATATACTGTGTGCACCCATGGATTTAGATATCAAGATATTCGTTTATCCTTCCACGTCTGACTGAAAACAAAATAAATAAAAGTTACAAATAAAAGTAACTGAGAAATGCATTATGTAGGCGAAATTTATGTAACCGGATAATACATATACATACATAAATACTCGCATCGAACATGCATTAATATTTGTCTTCCTCTTTATGTTATAATATTAAATGTAAGCGACATTCTTTCATTTTTTTTTTTTTTAATTAATTGTTGTATTTGTAGATTGCTTAAGAAACAGTTGAATGCAATAAATTCTAAAATAGCCCAAGGCAATTATATATATGTATGTATATTTAATGGCATTTCTTTTTTGGGCTCGAAAATCAAATCTCACATATACATGCACAAAATGTAACACACATACAGCTCACACGCATGCAGCTTAGGGCTTTGCATATGGGAGAAATACGCGGATTCACCAATACATCTGCAACTACTTAAACACATGCGTATTCAGCGTACATATTACATGATCTACTGCTTTTTTATGTGTTGTTTAACAGGAAATTTATTAATTTCCTCTAACTTGAAGGGCCTACCTTTGCCTACCTTTGCTTCCGTCATGGCTTTCCAGATATTGCAGTCAATTGATAGTGATTATTTTCAAAAACCCTTCAAGCCCTAAAATAAAACACAATTGTGGCATCATGTTGTGACAAAATTTGCACGGCTTGTCCCCCCAATTGGCATTAAGTGCATTTCCATTCTCGGATCTCTTCGTGATCGCAGGTCAGCTCATTAAAAGTTGGTAGCTGTTCGATGCGATGCGATGCGATGCGATGCGATGCGACTGGGATTGGGATTGGATGAGGTTCGCTTTGGTATTGGACGCTGAGTTAATGTTATGAGTATTGCCGGATCGCCAAAAACAAAATCAAAAACAAAAACAAAAAACAAATTTATTTGTTGCTCTTAGTCAGGACAGCTGCAGCGACAACTGAGCATCAATTTTATTACCCTTATT
Source organism: Drosophila montana (assembly GCF_035044405.1). Taxonomy (NCBI): domain Eukaryota; kingdom Metazoa; phylum Arthropoda; class Insecta; order Diptera; family Drosophilidae; genus Drosophila; species Drosophila montana. Next base: position 82,133 of record NW_026999210.1, read on the forward strand.
TATGGTTATGTTATTCGGGGCTCCAATGCGCTCGTCTTCTTCTGCTTCTTCTTCTTCTTCTTCGCCAGCTTGTTGTGGCGGAATACAGACAAAAAGTTTTCAGCGAATGTAATCGATATTTTTCGTTGCTGTTTTTATACCCTGAACGCACTGAAAATGGGTATATTCGTTTTGTCTAACTACATGTAACACGCCGAAGAAGGTTGGTCGAATAGTCGATCCATCTTTCCGTCTGTCCATCTGCCATTCGGTCGGAAACTATAAGAGGTCAAAACTAAGGAAATTTGAACATAATTCCTCCTATATTTCAAAGCATCGAAGCATCCTATATTTCCGGTATAAGGAAATTTTAAACATAACTCCTCCTATATTTCAAAGCATCGATAACTTACCTTATTATTATGACTTCGATGATAATCGTTATCAATTTCCTTTGTAACTAGCGAATCGTAAGAGCTATAAATACGCAAAGATCGGACATTACCCAAAAGCCATAGCCTAGATTTGGGGAAAGAAGAAGCACAGTCGTGCTTCAGTTGGATTCAGGGTATCTCCTAGTCAACCACACCCGACTAGACGAGTTTTACTTGATTTTTTTGATTTCTCATTGTTTTTTTCTGCTGCAGCTGACAAAAGATGTTCCGTTTCGCTGTAATGTTAAGAGACAAGAGAGAAATCCATTTACGTATAAATATATATTACGAAGTGCGTAGTATAATCAGAAGTGGTAGGCGGGCACGGTGCAGGGGGGTGAGGGGCGGGCCTGCAGAGGTAGCATAATGTGATAGCTAAAATAACAAATTATGCTCAAGCACGCAGGATCATATTACAAGCATATTGTATGCATAACCAAACCCCGCAGCCCCAGCCCCAGCCGCAGCCCCCGCTCCAGTGTTAGCTAACCAACATGCCATAATAACGGCCCCTCCCCCCACTCATACACACACACACACAGACACAAACAAATAGCAACGCCCCTGTGCTTAAGCATGCAAGCGAGTTCTGCAAATGGGCGGGGGCGTGGCAGCAGCAGCAGCAGCAGAAGCAGTCTTTGGCATGGGAAAAGCATCATCAGGTGACTTGCGGTCGATGCCGACGGCTTCTGCTGCTGTGCACTTGATGGTTAGGGGTTGCGGGTAGCGGGTAGCGGGTTGCGGGCTGCGGGAAGTGCAGCGGCACGTGTCCGCGGCAGCCTGGCCATGTGGACCATGTGAATCGCCGCAGGCTGTGCGCCCACGTGCGCGGATAAGGCACGTTTATAAACTAGAAGAAAAAAAAGCTCAACTCAGGGCAGGGGCTCGCTCCAGGGGCAGGATTTATTGCGAGTGAGTGTGCGAGGAGGGGTGGGGAAGAGAATGAAAGAGAGAAGAGGGCGGGTGTCTGGTTTGTCTTGTGTTTTGACAAATTATATATGGAATGCAATTAACGGTAAATGCCGAGCAGTCAACGCAAAAACAACAGCACAATAGCCGACGCCGACGCCGACGTCGACGCAGCCGCTCCCGACCCACGCCCCTTGCCCTACACAGAGGCAAACAAGAACAAACAAAAAAAAAACACAATCCTTTTCTTTCTGTTGTTCGCAATCCCTTTGGAGCTGTCACAACTTTGCGTAAAGCCAAAACAGAAAATGTCGCCCTTTGATTTCTGTCCGCGCTTCGCACTTATTCTCTGCTTCCCTCTCTCCCTCTCGCTCGCTCGCACTCTGCGCCGGCTGTGACATTTATGTAAGCTGCTGCTGCTGCTGCTACTGCCCCCGCTTCTGCTGCCGCCGCTTCTGCTGCTGCTGCTGCTGCTGCTGGCCATCGCCTGTGGGCGTGGCGCGCGTTGACAGGCGGCTTGCGATAATGCCGCATTGTTAACGTCGTCCTTTTGGACTCCTTTTTGCTGTTGTTGATTTCCTTTTGTTTTAATTGTTTACTAATGATATTTAAATTAGTGCTCTATATGACCGCAAGCGGTTTCTTTGTATTATTATTTACTCCTTTCGTTTTCGTTTTTGTTTCTCCTTTTTTTTCTGCCCGGAAATCCCTCACATTTTGTCATCACATTTGTTTGCAGCTCTCTGTGCCTGACACGCCCCACCCTCCGCCGCTGCAGAAAGGGGTTTGCACTCCCAAAAGCTTTCTTGTTCAGCTGCGCTTAGCTCATTCTCGTTGAGGGGGGAAGGGAGAATGCTTAAGCTGAGCTGTTAACAGCGCATGTTACGCTTACAGCTCGTTAACAGAATAGCATGCACTACAGCGCACTGCAGCTATGTTAGGCTGATCTAGCGTCAAGTTAAATGTAGAATGGAACAGTTATTGCTGGGGATTACAGCTTCTATAACGGATGTCCAGCAAGTCAACTATGTTATCAACCTGACGACTGTTAATATAAACATTTATTTATTTTTATTAAATTCACTCGATACATTAAATTTTGATACACTTAATCGAATCATAATTTTTAACAGTGTGGATGTATTACACGGTAATCACTCTGTAAAGAGAAAATCCTTGAGATTAGTTGTCCAGTTGGGGAGTGCTGCCCACTTACCTCCATAATGCGGCATTTTGCCTCTTGCCTCATCCCTGTCAAGCGACCTAACCTAGCCTAGACCTATCCAACCTACGGCGGAGACTGGAAGCAAGAGTTTACAGGGTATATAAAATAACTAAAGCCAGAAACTTACGATTAAGAAGAAACATAACTTTTATGCAACCGTACCAAATAATACTTAGTCCTTTCGTAGCGAAACACTAAAATTTGATTACATCTGTTTATTTTTCAACACTTTTCCAAACATGTTTTCGTTGTGTTCCGTACGAAAATATGAAAAACACTGAAAAATTTCCTTTTGTAGATTTCCCATGTACATCCGGATGACAGGCTCGGGCTACTAAGTTGGGTTGAAGTTTTCTTTGACATAGGCTAGAATGGATTCATTGAGTGCTTGGTCAAGTTATTCTCTCTTTGATTAATTGACGATAAACGCAGAGCCCAAACCGTAAGATCTGATACCTTATGTGAGGCAATTCCACCTGCAGGCGTGAAAAATTCGCGGAAAGCATTCTAATGAAACGTTGCTTTCTTAATATTCAAATGAGCTTTGTCACACTAGAACTAAAAATCGGAAAATGGGTGAAAATGTGTTGTCTAAATTGTTAAGAAAGATGGGTTATACTCTCCAGGATATTCTTTTCTGAGTTCTTAAATATATAGAGCGGAAGGAAACTGTCTCGTGGCACACTGGAAGCTCGGCTGCAGGCTGCTGCGAAATGTGTCTACGGACTGTCAGGGGCAGAGGTAGGGGCAGGGGCAGGGGCAGGGAGTCGGATAATTATGTCGTCATTATCAAAAACACGTGGTGCAATTTAACAACATGCCACAAAGAGTGCGCCGGAGCCACACGCCACAAATTATGAATATCAAAATGTGCCCAAGATAAACGACACAGGAAAAAGGCAAAATCATGCCAAGGAGGCAAAGTGCTATCCCATGTAGAGGGAGGGAAGGGGGGGGGGGGGGAGGAGGCTGACTGACAACAGAGGGAGCTGCAATGGGAATTGGAAAATTAGTTTTCCACGCATCGTCAGCAAACACAATGGAGCATCGCTGCGGCATACGGACACTTGGCGAGGGGGAGGGGAGAAGGAGGGTGGGGTTGGGGTTGGGGTGTTGGGGGCACGAATGGCACCTACACACGATAATTTATAGCAGATTGTCGCCTTTACGCGGAGAGAAGGCGACAGAGGGCGACAGAGGGAGATAGGGAGATAGGGAGATAGGGGCGGGTCGCTCCAATAGATGCCACGTATTTTTGGATGATGGGCATTTGCATTCAATTACGGCAGCTGCGAGCCGGACAGATTTATTTTTATGCACCATGCGACATAAAGGAAGCCCCAAAATGCGCCACAGATGAGTTCCGCGCTGCATTTGCCCATGTGGGCGGAGCGAGGGGGAAGGGAGGGGGGAGGGGGGGGCGAAAGAGTTAAAGGGGCATCGCCGAGGGGAAGGGGTAGCTGGCGTTGGCTGCGCTCAATCATAATTATGTGATTTGTTTGCGACGCCAACGTGAGAGCGGACGGCGGACGGCGACTAATTAAACAGGGATAGGGGTAAAAGAAGCTTGAGGGGGAGGGGGGAGACGGGGGGATGTGGTTGTGTGGCATGTTGACGTATTGTCGCTTGTGTCGTCTCCTGGAAATTATGACATTTTGATTTGAGTTGCATTTGATGTCGCTCAGCCGGCGCCGGGCACAGAAGGAGGGGGAGGGGGAGCGGGAGGGGGGTATGGGTAGGGGGTAGGTGAGCAACTAATTAAGATGGGAGCAAAGCTGAGGTCGAGCCAAAGCGCAGCTGCAGGCAATTTAAAATGACAGGCCGAACGGGCAAGGATTGAAGAAGACTGAACAGAAGGAGGAGGAGGAGGAGGAGGAGAAGGCGTCCGAGCAGCAAGCTAATTGCAATGGGCCAAATGGGCGTGGCGCAAGTTGAATGCGTGTGCGTGTGGCAACAAGTGACAATCAAGCCCCATTGAAGGGGCACAATCCGAAATCGATTAACATTATTCATGAATATGCGTGCGTATTAGAGGAAACGTCCAGAAACCACCAAAAACATGGCCAGAAAAACAAAAGAATAAAAATGACCAAAAAAAAAACAAGAACAAAAACAAAGAAAAGGTTTTTCAAAACAGACCAAATTCCAAGAAGTGCCCGCTGCCAAAGATTGTCAACATGATCATCAACAGGCAAGGCCAGCGGCTGTAGAGGAGTAAGGGGTAAGCGGGTAAGCGGGTAAGAGGGGTGGGGGAAGGGCAGTGTGAATGCAACCGCAAGAGCCAGAAGAATCTCTGTCATCGGCAAGCCGTAGATTAAATACCCTTAAATACTTGGACTAAGACTTGGCTGTGCTTCACTTTCAACCGATTCTTCCTATAGGATAGATATGCTATAGTAGACCGATTTGATGCGGCTCAGCAAGTAGTATGATAGATCAGAATATCACACAAGAACCCAATTACCCGATTAGGACTTTGCTCTCAGATTATCTGGAGAATCCCGATCGTGCTATATGATATAGTGGTTCGATCCGGCAGTGGCAACAGAAAAGCCGACCTATCCAGAGTTTGCTGGCGATAGACTTTAAGCTGAAGGAAACAGACGGACGGACGGACGGACGGACGGACAGACTCGATTCGGCCACGGATCAGGAATATATACATATATATACTCATATATATGTACACACCTTAAAGGGTACGTATTGTCTTTCTTTATGTGGATTACAGTTCGTGAGAATATTGTGATACCCTCTACAAGGGTATTTAAAAAGATACAAGTCGACAGCAGAACTTTGGGCCTTGGCCAACAACCTGTGGAATGTCCAAAACAACAACAACAACAACCTCTCATTGAAAGGTGAGTCGAGAGAAGAGCAGGGCGGAGCGAGGCGGGGCGGGGCGGGGCGGGGAAGAGGCTGAAACAGAAACAGAAACGAGTCAAATCAAATGCAGATAGTATCAATTATATGTAAAAGATACACACGCATGCGATAGATACTGTCGACGAGATAAGCATTTAAATTATTAACAACAAAAACAAGGATCCACAAGATGAAATGTGTCTGTGTGCGTGTGTGTGTGCGTGTGTATGCGTGTGTGTGTGTGCGTGTGTTTAATTCATTAGAAACAACAGCTGATCCGAATCATAAAGTTCACACGAAATTTCAGGCGAAGAAATTTTTTAAATTATCATCAATCGCGCCCAACTGTCGCCACGGATCAAGAATATATACATATATATGTATATGATTGACTAATTGGCTGATTGACTGTCTGATGGACTGAATGACAGATCGACTGATTGAATGACTGATTGGTTAGCTGATTGGCAGACAAATAGACTGAATGACTGATTGCCTGATTGGATGATTGACTTACTGATTGACTGACTGACTGATTAGCTTATTGACAGATTAACCAACTGATCGACTGACTGATTGATTGACTGACTGACTGTTTGATTAGCTGATTGGCAGACTAATAGACTGAATGACTGATCGATTGATCGACTGATTGACTGAATGCTTATTGACAAACTGACTAACGAATTGACTGATTGACTGACTGACTGACTGACTGACTGACTGGCTGATCGACTTATTGACTATTGCTAAATGCGCTTAATATCAGCTTCAGTTCTTCTGTCACCAATATATTCAAATATTTATGCTGACTGATTAGGTTATGGACTGACTGACTGATTCACTCAGTGATTGACTGACAGACCGATTAGCTGATTGACAGACTAATAGACTGAATGACTGATTGGCTGGTTGACTTACTGATCGACTGATTGACTGATTAAATGATTGACAGGCAGATTGACTGACTGACTGATGCTCAACGCACAATTCAAACCGAAAGAGCTTTACTGTAGAGACTAAGAGTTTACGGAAAAGCAATTCAAGCAGTGCATAATTTGCGGAAAATATTGAAACCTCCGATTAATTTCCAAATTTTCAAATATCCTTGCGAATATTGGCTTAAAAAATACCAATTAACATTTTATGCTCTCACGGTTCCAGTCAATGCAAACATTTAATCATAATTTACTTTTTCTTTTTCATATTTTCTGTGTAAATAGTTACGTCATACACGATACTTAAAATTTTGATACACTTAATCGAATCGCAATTTTTAACAGTGTGGATATATTACACGGTCAGCCCTCTATAAAGAGGAGAGGAGCCTTGGGATTAGTTGTCCAGTTGGGGAGTGCTGCCCACTTACCTCCATAATGCGGCATTTTGCCTCTTGCCTCATCCCTGTCAAGCGACCTAACCTAGCCTAGACCTATCCAAGCTACGGCGGAGACTGCAAGCAAGAGTTTACAGGGTATATAAAGTAACTAAAGCCAGAAACTTACGATTAAGAAGAAGCACAACATTTGTACGTAGTCCTTTTGTCTAGAATCTTATTAAAATTTGATCCATTTTTTTTTTTGTAAATCTTTTTTTCCAAATATGCTTTCGATGTGCTCTGTGTCGAAATGCGAAGCACACTAAAGAGTTTCTATTTGTATGATATTTTGTATGACAGGCTTCAAGAAGCTCGGGCTGCTGAGTTGAACGTTTTTTTTAAATTGATTAGGAGCAGAGTTCTCCCTCAATCAGATGAGATTTGAGTAAGAGTAAGAGTGAAATTACGTTAGGTTTCCATTTGTTTTATTTTCAAACAAAATTCTGTTCACAAATACGCTAATTAAGTATATTACAAAAAAAAAAATGGATTAGCATAAATAACAATTACATATACACATGCACATATATAAATTAAAATTGTGCTCTTCCTCTTCCGCTGCAATTTGAATAGCTTATGAATTAAACGAATACTATAATAAAATACAAAAGGCTTTTCGGTGTGTGCCCAGGCTAAAAGTAAAAGGGGGAACAGAGCTGTCTTCTGTTCCCCAGCTAAGCCACCAACCCTGCGGCCGAGTGACTCGACTGAGCGCAATCAATTCTGTTGCCGCCTTTTAGGCTGCGCCGAGAAGAGCTTTCGGCTATTTGCTAGAATTCTTGGAATTTGCCACTGGCCACGCCTCGCCCCGCCCCGTCACACCTTGGACGGCTAGTCCTTGCAGTAGCGCGTGTGCAGGACATTCTCGGCGCCGGAGAGTATGGCGCCCTCGTGCAGCGGACAGAGCTTCAGATAGGTATCGCTCGACTCGAGCGACTCGATGAGTATGTACTCGAGATAGATGCGCGGGGCGGAGAGAATGCGCCACGTTAACGGATTGAGTATGTTCGTCTGGTACTCCCAGTAGACGCTGGCATGGCCGGGCTTCTGCAGATCCCTGCCCGGCACCAAGGCCGTATAGTCAAAGCCCGGCTCAAAGTACATGGCCTTGGGCGAGAACTTCATCCGCTCGGTGGTCTTCTTCTTGTTGTGCTCCTCGTGCAGCTGTATGGAGAGTGTGCCGATCTCGCCGCCATGCAGGGTGCTCTCATCGTGACTGGAGACGCGCACCGTGATCTTGTAGTGCTGCCGGCAGAAGGGTTTCCGATCGCCGGTCATCAGATAGAAGACCGGCGGCGGATCCTGCGGCTTGAGTAGACCACGCGCCAGCTGCTCCTCGTAGTCCTGCTGGCTGTGGAAGCCCATGCGCATGCAGAGACGCCCAGGCTCATCGCAGCTGCCGCACTTGACATCCTTGAAGCTCTAAGGGAAATCGAAAAAATGAACAAGGGCAATCGAGATGCTGGCCGGCACTTACATCGAAGGAGTCACAGGTGATGCCCATGAAGGGGCACTTGCTGCCAATGCTCTCCGTGTAGTACTGCTCGCTGCGTATGTGATTGCAGCCGAGGAACTCCTGCATGGTGGAGAAGAGGCTGCCCTTGCGATTGCTCTTCATCACGTCCTGCAGCTTCTTGTCACAGCCGGGATTATCGAAGCCGCCGTTCGGATAGAAGTCGACGTGACCAACACGCTGGATGAGGCCGAGGCCGCCCTTCATCAACGGATTGGCATCCGTGTGCAGAATGTCGACAAAGTGGGCATCGGTGCGGTCCAAGCGGACAATGGGATCGGTGTCCGTGAAGAGCGGCGCCGCCGGATCCAGGCCAGAGATGCGGCCCAGCTTGAGGCCAAAGTCATGCTGCAAATGGTGGCCGGCATAGCCGGATAGATGGGCCCCCAGCGAATGGCCAATGATGTGCACATTGTCCAGATTGGGCAGACGCAGCTCCTCGTACAGCATGTGAATCACATGCGCGGTTATCGCACCCACCAGCCGTATATTGGCCACCGCCTGGACGTACGGCGGACTCGCGCCGCCGCCCCAATCGATCAGGATGACAGCGCACTCGCCCTCCGGACAATGGTTGAGCAGCGCCCGGCCCATCTCCAGCATCCAGGGTATTTCGCCGAACTCCAGATAGCCGTGGACCAGCAGATAGATCTTGCCCAGCTCATTGATGCCCAATCCCTGAACGCTGTCCGGATCATTGAGATCTATATACTTGGCCTGATCCATGGCGGGACGCGTGTGCAACGTGAAGTGCGGCTCAATCTCGGAGGGCTTCTGCGGATGCACATTTATCGTCCGCGTGACCGTGTTCCAGGGTCCGTTGATGGGAAAGCAGCCGTAGACGCCAAAGCATTTCACCTCGTTGATGTCTGTTAGCAAACGAGAGAAAATGTCATGAAAACTGTTAACAATGTTATCAACATTTGGTTGCTATGTTAAGGTGCAACAGATGCCTGGCGAGTTACCTTAACAGTGCACTGTAATTGACAGCTGTGTGATCTGTTAAGGTGCTGTTGAAAGCTCGCTTGGGCATTTGCTTTAAATTCATTAATTGTACAATCAAGAAAAGTTGTTATTAGAATGGATTTTACATTGGCTTGCTCTGCTGAAACGTTGTTAAAGTCTCTTAACAGAGCTCTCATGCTAACAGTTGAATGCTATGTTAAGCCACTGTTATAAACCTACATTTCTTCTAATAGATATTTACGCTCAGCCAAGGTCTCCATTTAATTACATTTTTGCAACTGTGTAAAAATGTGTTAACAGTGCGCTCTTGCTAACGGTTAAATGCTATGTTAAGCCACTGTAAAGGACTCACATTTCTTCTATTGAAAATTTACATTCCATCAGGTTCTCCATTTAAATATATTCAAAAAGGTTTTGTTGTTATATCTTCTAAAGGGTCGATACATTTTCAAACTTTATCAATATGCCTTAACATTGCGTTGTATGCTATTTTAAGGTGCTGTTGTACAGCTCTCTATAACATTTTCTCTAACTTATTCGGAAATTTAAAATGAATTCTATTAAAACCGCATTTAAATGGCCGCAACAGTGCGCTGTTACTAACATTTGTCGCTTATATTCAAAATGAACTCCTAAGCCGACTGAGTCGTATATTTTAAAAATGTCTTTAAGCCACATTTACATTTCAAGCTCATTTAAATTTAAGCTAAGCTACTGCTGCAGTCTGACCTTAACAGCTGTTACCAAGCAGTGCTGTTAGGACGCACTGCTAACGGTTGTCTGGCTATGTTAAGGCACTAAAACAGCAGCTGTTTAACATTCTGTTCTGTTAATATTTTAAAATGTCTTTAGGCAGCATTTACATTTCTAGCTCACCACTGCTAACAGTTGTCTGTTAAACTAAGTTACTGCTGCAGTCTGACCTTAACAGCTGTTACCCAGTAGTACTGTTAGGACGCACTGTTAACGGTTGTCTGGTTATGTTAAGGCACTAAAACAGCAGCTGTTTAAAATTCTGTTCTGTTAACTTTGGCATCTCATTGACTGTTTGCTCAAGCGCAACATGTTTCTTATTGGATTCCTTCTTCCGCTGTCGACAGCCTTCGGCGGCTGCCCAGCGTTGCGTGGCACTCGAAATCCGGCCGATCGATGACCAAATGACCAAATGAACAAATGACCAAATGAACAAATGGCCAAGTGAGCAAATGGCCAGATGATGGAATGCCCAAATGTCTGTCGGCATTGTCATTGTTGGAGTTGTTGTCTTATCGCAATTGACTTGTTGTTGTTTGTTTTTTTTTGTTTTTTTTTTTGGATATCGGAAGTTATTTTCTTATATATTATTAGATAGGCGTAGTCGTAATTGCAATTTGCACGCTTTCCGATTCTTTTTTTTCGACTCTTCTTCTTCTCATATTTAATTGAAGCAACTATCCGAATCTTTGGACAGCACGTCGAATGCACTCTAAACGCTTTCCCTTTGGCAGCGCGCCCAATCTTGCGCTCGAAACCAGAATTTCTGTTTGCCCAAGCGACGCAGAAGCCGCCGCTGGACATGGATCTTGTCGGATCTCGTTTGACTTGGGCCCAAGCCGAACAACTTTCGGTCCAACTAAGCGTTCAAATAGTTGGTGAATACGTCAACGGCAAAATCAGTTGGCATTTTCTTAAAGAATTCCCTAAACAGACATTGCCACTGGCTACCCTGGAGCGGGAGTAGTCGCCCCGCAAATACCCTGCTGTTGCATGATGTGTTGCTTATATATTGATTATACGAAAGCTCGAATTGGAGCTAACATCGAAGCCAATTCGATTAGAACGAATGTTGAGCTTTGGTAGTGCCTATGACTAAGCCACTTAATTAACAAATTGATTTAGTAATTAGTAAAGCGTTTAACACTGTTGTTAACTTGTTAATTACAGCCCAAGTCAAGCTTGCAAATGGACTGGACACTCATTAAGCTTAAGGCTAAGCTTGTGTCCATTTCTTCCAAAGAAGACTCTTGAGTTTATGGAAAGGCTTATCAAAGATTTGACTGAATGTGCATAGAAAAGAAACATTATCAAAAATATAGAAAATATATGAAATTTTAGCGTTAAGTTTCTCAATTATCAAACACATTTCTTGGTCGAGTTTTCGCTTAAATTCAATGTAATTTAAATATTTTGTTGCCCAATGCCAAATGCGTGCATTTGATGAGTTCAGGGTCGATAGAGGGTATACTATATGTAGGCATATGCCTTCCGGAATGCGAGCACTATTAAAACATGTATATAAATATGTTAATTTATGGCGTATAATCTTACGTATAGAAACCAGGAATTTTAACTTATCAATATCGAACGACTATAATATATAGCAAGAAATTGGTTTTTATAAGAAAGAGTTTATTCCAAGATATCTTTAAGAAAGAAGGGTATTTAGTGTTCGTTGTGGCGTTCTTTTCTGACATTTTTTTCTTTGTGGTGGAGAATTGGGCAATTTTTTAGCAAGAAATTGGTTTTTATGTGAAAAAGTTTTCTTATTCCAATATATCTTTGAGAAAGAAGGGTATTTACTGTTCGTTGTTACTATTTTCTTTGTGGTGAATTGGGCAACTGAGTTGCACTCAGTCGCATTGGGCAAACTGATAGAGATACCTGTCTGGCTGACCTGGTCGGATGACTTACCGCTTTTGGGCGCCGGCGGCAGATCGATCAGCGTGTTGACTGCCGCGCGGCTCGTGTGGTTGGCCAAGTAGAGCATGGTCTGCAGCATGAGGCCGCCGGTTGTGTTGGCCACATACATCTTGCTGACTCAACTCTTCTCGCTGTGCTTTTAATTGTTGTTCTTGTCGTTCTTCTACTTCTCGTTGTTGTTGTTGTTGTAGTTCACCTGTTGCTGCCCTGTGGCAGACTGTCTACATTTTCGGCAGGCCCTAGACTGCACAGCACGACCGATTGTTAATTCTTTTTCTTTCTTCTATTCAATAGATAGCTTAACTAAGACAATTGTTGCTGTTGCTTTTAATTAAATTAATCTTATCGGCGCCAAATCGCGCACCTGTCCCTCTCTCTCTGTCTCTCGCTCTCTGTCTGTCTAGCTGACCACTCGACGGCGTTCACTTTGAGTCCAAGTATATGACCATTTATTCAGTACTCAAGTTTTTGGCACGTTTCTTTTATTAACCAGCGACGGGGATCAAAACGTTCTTTCGCTAATCGTGACTCGTTACACGTTACACGTTACACGTTATTCGTTACTCGTTACTTATTGCTGGCTACTCGCCAACGTTGTCTGTTGCGTACGACGACCGACAGAGCACTGAGCCGATCAGCTGCACGCCACGCAATTTGTATGCCCAACGACTTGAGCTTCGGCCTCGGACGTCGCTGCTGCTGCTGCTGCTGCTGCTGCTGCTGCTGCTGAGCGGGGTATAACGGCACTGAGATAAGCTTTACCCGCCGTTCGCCTTGTCGCGCTCAACAACCCCCCGCTAAGCGCACGCTCAGATGCAAAGTACAAAACGCGTCGGCGACAGCGACTGCGACTGCGACGACGACGGCGACGGCGACGTCGCTGTCAGATGCACTTTAACACGATAAGCTCGATGCGACGCAGCAGCCGTCGAAGATCAAAGTCGCTGCGCCGCCAAAGCTTAAAGCTCACGCTGTAACAGTAGCGCGCGATGAAGAAGCGCCCAAAAATGAGAAAACGCCAAAGACTATTTCGAATATTTCGCACTGATAAGGCCTTGCCCAGAGAGATGACTGTACAGTGGAGCGCGCTTATCGCTTGCCAATCGGCGAAACACAAATAGAAACTGTGTCAAGCGCGCTCTGCTGGCAAGCCTCCTATTTGTGTGTGTGTGTGTGTGTGTGTGTAGGGGGTGGGGAGGGGAGGCAGATTGCAGTTACTGTCAATGGCTGCGAAGCGGGTGGCTGCCTGTTATCAGTGATCTGGTTCCGTTACGGATTCGGCAAAAACAAACAAACAAACAATTGTCCAAAGTCCATTGGCAAAGGTGTTTACCGGCTCGCTGGCCGCTTGACTTTTCCACCAGGATCTCGATGCGCCATTGACGTCAATTGGCTCCACAGCTGCTGGAGCGGAGCGGAGCGCGCCCAGAACAAACCAGCTCAGCTGGCTTATCATCGTTTGCTTTCTACATCAATCTTCTTCTTGTTGTTGTTGTTGTTGCCCGTCTCCCTCTCTCCCTCTCTCTCTATGTCTGCCTGTCTCTCTCTCTCTCTCAGGGGATATGCACACAGCTGTGCCCGCAGCGGGCAGCGAGCAGCGGGCAGCGGGGCGCTGCACAGTGGTTAACTTTGGTTTAAAAATAGATTTCATATATGTATGCTATGTGAGAGTTAATCTTTTAGTTTCTACTAAGAACTATCAGGCGCAATCTTTCACAGACATTTGCATTCTCAGATTACAGCAAAAAAAAAAGCATTTGTACGATCCCTGAGATACCCTGTTAAAAGCGCACAGAAATCCATTGCCATTTTGACAGTGTGAATATTTGATTGTTAAGCAATTCGATCTTTGCGTAACTATCGTAAAAGTATCCCTTAGGCGATACTTGCTATACCCTACACTCCTGGATAGAGCTCATAGATGAGACATGGACTTTCTAGCGTTAATAGTAGCCGAGTTCGATTGGATAGATATAATACTATGAACTACCCCCATTTTGATATATATACATATATCCCATAAGAACCTTAATGCCTCGATATCTGCCACGCATTCACTAATTGGCGTTACTTTCTGTTGCACTCCATTTGTTTATATTGGCTGCAGGGTATTGAATTCGTTTCCGGCTTAAGTATTACTTATGGATCGGCGTGCTGATATGTGAATGTTTACTTCTGTAAATAAAATGCGTTTGTTTTTATTGCATTTCAAAAAATTTGTTTTCCAGAAACTCATCGATAATCGTTGCCGTAGAGGGACAGAAGGGCGTTGACGTCCGACAATTTTTCTGCGTATGACATTTGCGCACAAACTATATTTGTTTACGATCTCAAAGTACATTATTGAATAACGTAATCGGAGCAGCCCCAGAGGAACCTGGGGGCGATATGCCAACCTAGTAACAAATGAGATAAGTATAAAATGCCACTTGATCAACAGAAACGTGCCTCCAAAATAGTCGAGCGATTGCTAAACTCAAATTTCTCCGATCAACCTGTGAACAGTTAAAGTTAAAGCTTCTAATATAATTGGGATTTTTGGGGTCCTGCCCGCACGAAGTTCTTCATATTTGAATAATTATTACCATTTCAAAAGTAAATCAAAACTGACAGCTACTTTAACATGCTGTCAAACACTGCTTGCAGTTAACAGTTTCTGAGCAGTCTGGCAACTCTGTTATGTTATATATGTATGCTATACGTGAGCCAATATACCAAGTTCGGCTTATCAGAGTTTTATGACTTCCGAGTTTTGCTCGGAAAAACCTCAAAATCGATAATTATCGATATTGTGCAAATTGTGAGATATGGAAAATACGATAATATATACTTAAAATTTCGATTCTTAATGCGATCAAAAAGCCTTCGTCGGTCTGGGTTCGGGGCTTAAAACATCTTGAGGTTAATTTATGTTGACTTTTTATAAACTCGCATATATACATAAAGTAAAATAATATAAAATAATTGTAGAATTATGAATTATTTTCGTATGGAGCTATTTAATGATGCAATTTTCTCTCTCTTTTTTATTTTTTATTTGGTTATGGTAGACAATCGTTGGTATATTAATCTCTCGCTCTACATATATATATATATATATATATATATATAGGTGTATATATATAAATGTAATTATGTATATATTATTATTAAAAAAAAAAAACTTGCAGGCACTTGGCGCTTATTGTCGCTAAAATTAGTCAAGGCATACCAGGAAGTGGGTGGGTTGGTCTGGGTTTTGGTTGGGGATCGGTTTTGCGACCGGAAAGGCAGCTCGGCGTCGACTCTCAGTTAGATACAAAAAAAAATGGCACTTAGCTTTAAGACTTAAGATACAACTAGTTAAAGATTAAAAAAAATAGAAAAGAATAGAAAAGAAAAGAAAGTGGGAAACTTTGGGCGTCTCACTCGGAGCGCTGCATGATCATCTCGATCTTGTCGCCGGCGGCGGCGATCAGCGGCACGGTGAGGCAGCAGTCAAAGTCCTGGGTCTTCATCTCGTTGACCTGTGAACGCAAGGATTTGAATGGGTTTGCCAAGGATCTGGCGATCTGCACTTGCCTGCATGATGCGATCGAAGGGCTTCAGCTGGCCGCACATGTCCGCGGGTCCGCCGCTGCGTATGCGATTGATGAAGACGCCGCGCTCGTAGAGCCCGTCCGAGACGGAGAAGCCATAGTCATCGTAGACCTTGTCCTTGTAAAGTGTGACATGGAAGATGCGCTGCTGCTGCTGCGACTGCGACTGCTGCTGATCCTTGGCATTGTTGTTGCTCGCCTCCGTGTTGGCGGAGGGACTGCGCGGTCGACGCTGCACCTTGGCATAGATAGCCTGGTTGGCCGGCAGGCTGCAGTTGCCGCTGGCGCTGTTGTTGATGTCGTGACTGCGCAGTATCTTCAGGTCGACCAGGTCGCCCAGATTGTGCAGCTGGCTGGTGGCATGCGAGAGCGGCATGCCCTGCACCGAGTGCTCATCAATGGCCAGCAGCTGGTCGCCGACATGGATCTGGCCGTTCTTGTGCGCAATGCCGCCTGCAAGCAGATGCGGAGCAAGTGCATCCGTCTCTAGTTAATGCTACGAATTGGCCGAATTGGCGACTTGCGCACTTACCTTCCACCAGGCCGCTTATGGTTATGGGTTTGGTGATATCCTCGCTGCCAGCCAGCGTTATGCCCAGGAGTCCGCCCTTGGGCTCCAGGCGCACCGTAAAGATGATCTGGTGCAGGCTGCTGCCGCTGCTCTTGCTGCTCGAACTGGCCGCCGAGCCGTACACCTTGCTCTCCATCGGCGGCGGCAAGGCCGTGCAGTCCACACTATCGTACAGTATCGTAGAGCATTGACAGATTAGCCTGCTGCACTTGCTCTAACTAACTGGGCCACTCACCTGGCATAGCGATTCAGCTCGTAGCCGGCGTATGCGGCGTGATGCGGCTGCGACTGCAACTGCTGCTGATCATTCGCATCCGTATCCTCATCCTGATCCTGATCCTGTTCATCCTCCTCCTCGACGGGCAGCTCCGTGGTCAGACTCTGTGTGTTCGGCGCACCGGCAAAGGAGCGACTGTTCGCCGGCCATCCGCCATTCGGCGCCGCATGCCGCAGCTGCACGGACTGCAGGCTGCCCGTCTCGTCCAGGCTGGCGCCGCGAAAGTAATCCGGCTGCGGTGTGCTCGACTTTAGCGAGATGCAATCGTTGTACTTGGCCTCGCCATACTTTGTGGCCACATAGGCGCTGCTGTAGAGCTCATTCTCGCCGGCCACCACGGCGCCGGTGGTGCTGGTGGTGCAGTTGCTGTAGATGGGGCTGGGCAGAAAGTCGGGCAGCACCACCCGCCTGATGGTCAGCGTGGTGTAGTCCGGACTGCTCGTCGCCGTCGGCGTGGGCGTGGGCGTGGGCAGCTCCTTCAGCAATGCATCCACATTGAAATGCTGTACGGGATGCTGATCCACAGCGAGCAGTATGTCGCCCGGCCGCAGCGAGCCACAGCGATGGGCGGGACTGCCCATTTTGACATCCGATATGACCAGGCCCGCATGACTGGAGCCGCTTACGCTGAGGCCGAGGCCGGACTTGGCCGCGCGGAGCAGTTTGACATTGAAGACGCCACTGGAGGGCACCACCGCATCGGGCATATCGAACTCCACCTCCAGCTCCAGCCAGTTGGCCGCAGCGGGCGCACCGCTGCCGGCGCGCCCATCCAGCAGCTGGCGCATCGCGGCCGCGTCCAGGCTGTACATCTTATTGATGGCCACAATGCGATCACCCGGCTGGATGCAGCCGCTGCGATCGGCCACCGAGTCGGGCAGGATCTGGGCAATGCTGACGGCACGTCCGCAGCTGCTTGCTGCGCCCAGCACAATGCCGGCGCCGTGGCTGCAGTCCAGCAGCACCGGAAAACTCTCCGCCCGGCAGAGGCCCAAGCTGCTCGTGTGGCCGCCACCTCCGTTCCCCTCCAGCGGCAGGGAGCTCTTGCGGACGAAACGCTGGCGCTGCCTGCCCGTGGACGACTTGCGTGATTCCAGCGTGCTGAAGCTATACTTGGGGCTGCCCAGCGTCGTGTGACCTGTGTGTGTGTTGCAGAGGGGCGAGCAGAAGACGAGAAGATGCGCACATTAAATGCCATTTAGCTGTATTTATAGACAATCGCCCCGCTGTGCCCAGCTGTCGCCTGGCCACTATTTACGGCCTGCCCAGCCGAAGGCTCTCCTGCCCAAACTTGGCCAAAAGCTTTTAAGGGGAATTGCGGATGCCTTCTGCTTGGATGCCTTCTGCTCTGATCGCCATGTGTGAGAAATAGTTCAGCCACATTGACTACAACTAATCCACAGCTTAGCCAGCATGTGTGCGTGTGCGTGTGTGTGTGTGTGTGTGTGTGTGTGTGTGTGTGTGTGTGTGTGTGTGTGTGGTGGGTGTGTGGGTGCCCCGATAGGGCTACCCAAGAATTTACGGCCCTAAGTAGTCGGGCCATTGTCGTCCCCGAAAACGAATAATTCGTCTGTGCATCGCACTCAGCTACAAATTGATTGACATTCAGCGAGGGCTGCTCAAAGGAAACTGAGAACTACTTTGAAAATAAATCTTGACATTATTTTATTTATTGCAAGACTCAAAATCAAATAGCGAAATCCTAAACAAACACAAATTTCGCTTGAAAATCGATTTAGTTTGAAGAAAGTTCAGATAGCTCGGAAAGTAAAAGACATTTTTGGAAATTTCGAAAGAGTTCTGAGAGAACAAAATATATAAACTAGCTAGCAAAGAGCCAAAAATCATGAAAATCGGATGATATTTGACTTATTTGAGTTATGGGTGTGGGAAATTTTGACCGTCTTGAAAGATCTAGAAAGAGTCTTGGTTAAGATTGGAAAAACAATACCAAAAGAAATTAATTACAGAATTTCCAATACGAATAGCAAATCAATATCTAACAAAAGCAAAGACCAAAAGTTCATATGTAAAGAACAAATGTTTGTATTTAAGAGCAACTCTTGGAGCAACCCTCGGCAGCGCATTGCTTCATTTGTTGATCGTCGACTGTTCATTAGCCAAACGCCCCCGCAACGAGACCTTCAAAGCACCAATTTTGGTTGGGCGCCTTGGCAGGCTTTTTTGGCGTTGCACAAGCAGCCGCCGATTGGATCACTTCGATAGCCAAACAGAGACGGAGACGTGAGCGGGAGTGGGGGGGATCGGGGAGGGAGACCAGCTGGGAAAGGAGTTGAAGTTGGCGCTGGGACTTGAACTTACCGCGTCGCGCGAGCGCATGTGCCGGCATGATCTGCATTTGTGTGTAGCCGCGTCCAGTGCTGGTGTCCAATATGGTCATGACCTCGTCGGGACTGTAGGCCGTGTGCTCGATCATTGTGTCATCAATGGAGAGCACCTGATCGCCGACTGATAAGGCGCCGCAGCTGCAACACGAACCAAAGCGAATTTCAGTTATTCGGCTTTTCAATTTTCAATATGCAGCTCATGTGTTTGTCATTTTAAACTAGATTTCCCACGCCAGGCTGTCGATGAGCTTAAGTGTTGCCAGACTAGTTTAAGGCAACAGTCTGGCAGCTCTGGTTCGTGTGAAATCAGTGCATTAAGTTGGGTGCGCTTCAATTCTGTTTGATCTAATTAGGTTTGTTCTCAAAATAGTTTACAAATTTGCGAATATTGAAAATTAATTTCCGGATTTGAACGGAGGAAAAAACTAAAAGAAATATTCACATTGTAAGCCTGAGCTGAGTTTTAAAAATATTATCGAACATTTAAATTTTAAATGTATTTTCAAATATTTGGAAAAAGAAGAGTTTAGAAATCGTTTTTAGTTTTCTACTACCCAATTAATTTTAATAGATTCTTCTAGAAATATCTTTGAAAACGAATAAACCTTAAAAAGGGAGAAAATTTTAACGATCGAAATGAATTCACTCTTTCGTTTTTAGATACGCATGGAATTCGGAACAGCTGCTGATGCTTTTGACAAATGGATAAACAAAAGGGGCAGCAATCGAGTCGGTTAAACTCTTGTGCGTAATACTCACCGATCGGCAATACTGGCGGGTAGTATGCTGGCAATATAGATGCCCGATTGGGCAACCTCGTCTATTTTGTCGGTGCTGGTGGCGGCGCCCGCGGAGCTAGGGCCGGAGCTCGTATAGTTGCACAGCACCAGGCCCAATTTATCATTCAGCGGTCGCTCGATCTCGATGAGCAGCGGCCCCATTGAGAACTCGACGCTCTGCACGACGGAGACGTCGTACTCAATGGTGAGATTGGTGTAGCCGGAAACGTGGCCGCATTTAATGATCTGCTGCGCCTCGGCCAGCGTCTTGCCAATGAGCGAGATCTAAAGAGGGAGTGAGAAGCGTTTACGGATATGGCACAAACGGAAGCGCCTGTCACGAGGCGGCCAGCCTGGCAGGTGTCAGCCATCGCGTGGTGCTTTGGATACTCACATTATCGACGCGCAGCAGCCGATCGCCGGGCTTGATCCGGCCGGTCTTGTAGACGGGGCCGTGCAGTCTCACGTGCGTTACGATCAGCGGATAGTCGGCGCCGCCCCGCAGCGTTAAGCCCAGGCAGCCGCTCTCCCGCTCCACGGTGATCTGTGCCAGTTTCGAGGTAACGTACAGACTATTTTGGGAAACTGCTGCAACAACAACAACAACAACAACAACCAAGACACAAGTGAAAGAGATGAGAAGATGAGCTCCGATCATTTCGGATCGCACTTACTGCATTCGGGCAGCGAATACTCGATCTCCACTATGGCCGGTGCCGTGTCCGCTCCGGTGGCGCACAGCATATTCATGATCTTCTGATTGCTGAGCCCAATTGTCGAGATGCCATCGATCTGGTGCAGGCGATCGCCCGGCGCCAGAAAGTCGGCCGCATGACCCACAGGATTGAGTGCCCCAATAACAGGTGGATAGGACAGATCATTGCGCTCTGCGGGTGTTTTGTAAAATTGTAAATCAATACACGTTTAATCTTCGCCAATTGGGCTGTTCAAATAAACTAAATTCCAGGTGTCAATCAAATGATAGCTCATTTATCTAATCGCGAGGCGCGTTCGAGCACTGCCACAGTCGCCGCCAGCAGTTCTCTGACAGCTGCTGCTAAAAAACTCTTCACACAAACAACTCCCATCAATCTAATAAAACATGAGCAACTAACTCTTCTTTTACTAGTTCATCTTTTACTAGTTCATTAGATGAGCTACTAGCTGTTCTATAACTAGTTCACCTACAAGTCTTACATGAACTACCAACTGTTCTTTTACTAGTTCATCTACAAGTTTTAGATGAGCTACTAACTGTTCTTTAACTAGTTCACGTGCAAGTCTTACGTGAGTTACTAACTGTTCTTTTACTAGTTCACCTACAAGTTCTTCATGAACTACTAACTGTTCTTTAAAAAGTTAACCTGTGAGTTTTAGATGAGCTACTAACTGTTCTTGTACTAGTTCGCCTGCAAGCCTTACAGGAGCTACTAGCTCTTCTTTTACTAGTTCATCTGGCTAAATATCTTGATAAAATAAATCGGGGCTCATTCTCTTCTACAAAATGTAAACTTCTTACATATTATTTCTATGCCAAAGGAAAACATTTTGCTGGTTCGCACCAGTGCCGCACTTTTCGGTTCGGTTCGTGATATATGCATGAAACTAGCTTTTGGTTCTTGACCTAATCAAAATTCATAACATTTTTTGTTTTTCAATTCGTATTGAAGGAATTCAGACCTTCAAAACATGTTCATATGCCGAACTAGTTCATTCTGCCGTTCATTTTTGGTACTGAAAATATTTTAAGAGTTTTCTGAAAGCCTCCCAAATGTTACTATAATATATACATACATAAAAAATATATTTTTTTTAAAACTAAGGTTTAATTCAGGTTCAATTTGCGCACAACTAGTTCGATTCCAGCTTTGACTCAAGGTAATATGTGGTTCAGTTGGGAACTGGTTCACTTCATTTCACGAGTTTTGCAATCATTTCTTGCAGATTGCCCTATAAAATACTCTTGAAAGTTCTTCAGTAACTTCTTGCACGGAATTCGATTTAAGTCTTCAGATATTTCTGCACCAATTTTTTGCAACACCTGGGCTAAGTTCCGTCTACAGTTGATAAAGCCTAGCGATTTCTAGTTTCTGATCATTTTCAGCTTTTTCCAGTTCGGTTCGAAGCACTTGCCGTCTGCTGCCTTGGTCTCCATTACCAATTCTGTCAGCGGCTCGTCAGGCGACACAGGCGCGCCTTTTGGCCAAATACAAGAAATTGGGAAATAAATAAAACGAAAGCCAAGCAAGGCAGGCCGAAGCTTAAATACCCTTGTGTCTACAAGTTTCTTTGAAATATCTTTGGAAATACGCAAGTTCTCGACAAGTATTCGACAGACAGAACTAAAAGATATACCCGACAACTATTTTATATAGTAGTCCGATTCGGCCATCAAGAGCATATATGCTCTGTGTGTTACACACTTCGTGACAATGCTGTGATACTCTCTGTGAGAGCATAAGAACTACTCGTAAATAAATGTATGCTTAAAAAGCGACTGGCCAACTTGTTGTTATGACAAACAACGCGCAGAGGGCAGCCACGGCGAATGGATGTGCGGCCGCTGGCAAGTTGCCAGCCCAAAAAAAAAAACAAAAAAACAAAATAGTCGACAACCCTGCCCCGCCCCCTCGGCATTATGGCCAACATAATTGAAGGCGACGACAAGACGTCATCGTCGCAGACACCGAAGACGCTTACGTCAGACGACGCAGTCCAGACCCTGGGCTAGCTCTGGGCCAGCTGCTGAATATGCTTGGCTTAAGCCCACTCTCTCCCACTCTCTCGCTCTCTTTCGCGGCATGCCACATGCGGCAAGTTGTCGGCCCGGCCATGCCAAATCAGTTGGCGCTCTCGCAATATGTCGAGATTAGTCAGGGTAACGATACGAACAAATTCTAGACTACAGACAACAGACACGACTGCAGACGAAATATGTATTATAATGTCTGGCAGTCGACAGACGCGGTAGAGAGGGGAGGGGCCTGGCGGCAGATTGAAATGATGATTTATTTTGGCAGCGCATCTCGACGGCGACGACAAGCGCTGCCCCGCGTTATCGACGCGAACGCGTTCCGCATTCAAATCGCATCGGCCCACTTTCGGCTGGAGATCAAGACCGACCGACCGACCGACCGCCCCTCCGACCACAAACGCCCCTCCACCCACCATCCCACCCACAAAAAAATAAAATATATGAATACGACTCGAAAAGCGAAACAAGAAGCGCAAATTGAAGCCGGGCCAGCCCATTTTGTAGCAAGTAAATAAATTGCTTGTGACTCAATAGTTCATAAACAGTCAAAAGAGCTACGAATTAAAAATCTGAACACTAGGAAGAGTGCTCAGTCGGGACTGTCCGACCTGCTGGTCGACTAAGCCCTAAATAATTTCCAATCTTCGCACTTTAGCCCCAATTTTTGTTTAACTTCGGTATTGGGAGTCCGATCTTTATGGCATTTTCACGGTTTGAGTGTGGCATGCAAAAGTGTATAAGAAACAATGAGAACTATATGAGAACCTACACACTAAGCTTGATATATCTAACTGATATTATTTTCGAAGTATAACATAACTTGAGATAACTTGAAATGAAAGGAGGGAAAGAAAAATAACACGGTATCGGAACATTTATGATATAGTTTAATTTGAAAGTTCAGACAGACAAACATGATCAGATACGACTGATTCGAGCTAATGAAAAATATATTTTATTATAATTATTATTATTCATATTTTGTGGGCATCAAGATGCTTTCTTCTGCCTGTTACATATATATGCCCACAAACATTATACACCATTTACCCATTATAAATCTAAGAAAAAGCTAAAAAAAAAAACAGCAATAGAATGAAAAGAAGCATGCAATTTGTGTATAATTTGTACAGCTAGATATACTCTACATCTAGTCTAGTGCCTACATGTATTTATAAGATACATAGTTCGTATCATACAAGTAAGACTGAGGCCAAACAAACATAAGCATTGTCAAGCATATTGACATATTTGCCAGCTAACATTTGCATGTTAGAGTGACGCTGTTAATGTTAATGTCAGTGTTGAGCCAATATGTTGGCCATAGTTTCTAAGTGCGAACTGTTTGAGTTTGAATTGTGTTTGGACTCAAAAGCGCCTGTTTATTGCCAAGGCTGAAACCATTTGAATGATGATAGTTGCTATATTATATAGTCGTCTGCAAGGGTAGGCAATATAGTATTTTAATTATACTAGTGTTAAACTATTTACTATTCTACCCTAGCTACTCATTGCTAGTACATGCCTCTTCTATATGCCTTTTCTCATATTGGCGATGTTTTTTTTATATTTCAAATGTTCCCCTTTGAAAAAAATCTGGCCTTAAAAAGAGAAAACGCTTTAGTTTAGTTTCAATCAAAGCAATTTGTTTAGCTGCAATTAACATAGATGGCTTACAGAACTTATATTAACATAGAACACTACTGTTAATAACAGCGTGTTAATAACGCAACTTTTAAATGAGTCTGCTGTTAAAATTTGTAGCATTCATACTATTTTTAAATCACAGATTAAAAATGAATCTTATAAGCTTTGCACTTCCAACCTAAAATATGCTTGGCTATATTTATATATGTTAAAATTGTATAATTTTTATCCAACCCCTAGATTTGGGCCTGCAAATTGATCTAACATAATAATCAAATAATTGAAAAATCTTTCAATCAATTCGAACTCCAACTGACAGCTGTCAAAAATTACGAAAAACTAAATATTGAACAATCAAATTGTGCGCCAAATATGCGGGCTGCTGTTTTCAATCTCGGGCTGATGCTTTAAAGAGTTTTCCGGCTGGAATTTCCAAAGCGGCGCCATCATAATGTTGAGTTTATGCATAAGTGGGTTTTCTTTATTTGTTTTTTTTTTTTTTTCGTTTTTGGCTGTGGGCTGCCTTTTGTCCGTCCGACACTTGAATGTGCCACACGATGTCCGGTTACGATGCCCAATTCCCGCTCTCCCATCCTCCCACCCTCCCGCTCGTTCCTTTGCTGCTTGGCTTACCTGCAAAATTGATGGCCAAATGGAGGGCATTGCGCGGCAGCGTGATTGTTGCATAGGTGGTGCCCCGCTCCGGTGCCAGGCCGGAGTCTTCCGATTGCGCCGGGCTCATCGCGCGGTCAACTGCAAGAGATGTGCGAGAAGAAGAAGAAGAAGAGGGATGAGAGAGAGAGAGAGAGAGAGAAATGGTAGCAAATGTAATCAGTGATGAGTAAAATGGCGTTAAATCAACATCAAAGGTGTTCGCCAGACAAAGACGTTCATTGACCGCGCCCACACCAGCCCCCTCCCCCGCACCCCGCCAGATCATCATTTTTTTGCCAACGGCTGTCAAAGGCAGAGCAAGACGACCGACCAGATGATGACTGCAGTCAACTCGGGCGGGGGCGGGGGCGGGGGCGTTGGCTGGTCGGGCATGGGGGCTCTTCGCCTCATGCATTTCTTAATTTATTCATCAACCAAAAAAAATAAAAATAAAATGCAAATACATATACAGAAAAGAACACCAAAAAGTAGCGCCCGAAGATCAAAGCGATCCAACGCACATTTCGCCATGGAATTTTCGCCTTTCCGGCAACGCCGAACAGCAGCAGCAGCCCGTCAAAGGCGCGGACACGCCCACCTGGCCAATAATTGCCATCGGGTGAGTCATTAAAGTTCTTAGCATATTGCCCACGTTCATGTTCAATAAGCCAATGACCTTCGGCGTTGCACAGTGTGTCAATTAAAATTCCAACGAAATAAAACACAATCAGCAGCAGCAGCAGCAGCAGCCGAAGAAGAAGAAGAAGAAGAAAAGCACAACAAAAACATTCAAAATAATAAACTAATTAATCTTTATGAAATTTTCATGTGTTTACTGTTTTTTCGCAAGCCTCCGCAGATGGCTCGATTCTCCCTTTGTAGAGCATACAGCCCAGCCGGGCCATGCATACCCGATTGAGTAGGGTAAACGGAGGGTGTGTGGTCCCCAAATCAATCTAGGGTATTCATAATATGAATATTAAGCAACCAGCTCACAGATATTACAATAATATTACACACACAAATCGAATCCAGCTTCAGACCCAATTCAGCCCTAGTTTTCCACTCAAGTATAGAGAAAAACTGAGCTAATCCTTGAGAAAGTGTCAGTGTTGTAAATTGGTTTTTGAAGCCTGGCTTACTATAAAACCCTTACCGAATACCCAAAAGGATATGTCCATATTTTTTATTTTATTTTAATTATGAATGAAGAAAGTTTTCCAGCTCCTACATGCAGATCCAGTCCAGATTCTAAATATATGTCAATGTACATACATTCCATGCAGAACTGGGCTAATAATATCAAATTTCTACAAATACTCGCATACTTTGCATGACGATTCTGTGCGGCAAAACAGGACTCAAAGTCGAATGTTTAATAACTTGTTCCAAATGATTTGGAAAATGACACAAATATCACTCGGTTATTGTACAAAAGAATGCTTTGAAGCTAAAACATGTAACTTTATGCGACTCGATTCTATGCTGAAAAAATAGACTAGTTGCAATTGCATTTGAGTAAATGTTAAACGGAGTTGGGATTGAAATAAACCAAGGTTTAAGATTTGCATTTACAATTATACAATATGCAATTGTACAATAAACGGAACACTGTGGCAACCCTTTGCTAATCAGGCTTGCATTCGTTTGCTTTGCTTTAACGATGTGGCAACGCTTTTGTGGCACACGGCGTATGCGCGATCTGCCACAATTGCGGCGTTGCCCTCCATGTGGGGCCAAAACAGACGCACACCTTAGCCAAAACACACACGCACACACACACACACAAGCGCACACACATATAGAACTTTGACGTAAACGAGGGCCGCTGCGGACGCGACTTTTATTTTCGAACGCTCAATGGCGCATAAAGTTTTTCTTAATGCCCGCCCGAGTATGAAAAACAAAAACAATAATTAGGCAAAAAAAAAAACAACAAAAAAAACCAACAAAAAAAACCAAGGAAAATCAACCAAAAACAAATGAAAAACAAAAAAAAAACAACAAGCCAAAGACAAGGGCGGAGAAGCTAAAAAACGTAACGTTAAAATTTGTACGTTTCGCTTCATTTGCCAAGCACAACAACAAATGTATCTGCAAGATACATTTGCCTAGATGCGTGTAGATACTCGTGCATAGATATATATACATATAGCGAGCATTTATTATGTATATATCGCTTTTTGTTCCCGCTTTTCGCTGTGTATTTCATTTCTATTCATTGAATTTGTTTGCTCGTCAGCTGGGCTGGGGGGTTGCGGGTTGGGGGGGTAGGGGGGGGTTGGTGCTGTTTATTTTTTATTGTTTTTTTTTTTGCCATTTTTTAGCAGCACTTTCGGCTGCGCTTTCTGACATTTTGGCCGCTTCCTTTTTGGCCACTTGGCGCGTTCGCTTTGAAGTCATTTTACATTTTACATTTCTATATTTACAATTCTTCTCGCTTTTGGCTTTTGGAACGCGTTTTCTGTTTAGTTCTTGTTTTTCTTTCTCTATTTTTTTTGTTTTGTTTTTTTCTTTGCTATTTTTATGTGGCTTTTCATTTTGATTTCCACCAGCAGCCACACGTTTTCGTCTTGATTTTCGTTCATTTTGTTTTTATTATTTATTTATTTATGTTTTTTTTTTTTTGCTGTTGTGCTTTTTTGACATAATTCATTGGATACGCCGAGCGGAAATCATGTCTGCATATATATATATTTTAAAATATGTGCACATATTTATGGGGCTTTTTCAATTTTGGGCCATTCAACCAGAATCAGTCGAGGCCGAGGCACTACTGAAGGCTTTGCATCGATTATAAGCCCAAAATGTTATATTTTTTATTGCCAAATGACAGCTGAATCATGATTTGCATGTGAAAAGCTGAGCCTCAACCCAAGCCAAGATAAATGTTTGCCCCAAGACTATTTTTTTATACCCTGAGCCCATTCAAAATGGGTAAAAAGGGTATTATGTATTTGTGCAAATGTATGTAACAGGCAGAAGGAAGCATCTCCGACCCCATAAAGTTTATATATTCTTGATCAGCATCAATAGCCGAGTCGATTTAGCCATTTCCGTCTGTCTGTCCGTATGTATGAACGCAAGGATCTCAGAATCTCAGATCTCTCTTGAAATTTTAGCTGTAGGTCCTCCTAGTGCCCGCGCAGATCGAGTTTGTTTCCGATATTCGATAACTTGCCCCATTTCCAAGTAATCGATAAAAATAGATATTGAATTCCTGTTTTTTGAGCAATTTCGGCAAATAATATGAGCTAGAGTCACCAAAGTTGACATGTAGCTTCTAGAATAGTATATATCGCCTGTTGGAAGAAGAGGGTTCAGGGTATCCCCTAGTCGGGAGGTCCCGACTAGAACCTCTTACTTGTTTGCGTTTACATTGCCTCAACATGATTTTTAGAAGTTAAACAGATATATGTTTCCCTCAAAACCGAACTCTAATATTTCTCTATCCATTCCGTTTCATTTCCATCTAAAGTAAAACCTGTTCCATTCCAGTTGCTTTCAATTTGTTGCGGGTGACAAACTTTTTGGGCGACTGCTTCATTAGGGAATTGCAAATTGACAGGCAAATTCGCGTTGCCATTTGCAGTTCCGTTTAAAAGACGTCTGGCAATACCGAAGAGCCATTAAGGGGGGCATCTTACTTTTGGGGTTGCCATTGGGAGTTGTGGGTGAGCGGGCAGTGGGGTGCGGGGAGCGGGGAGTGGGCAATCATTAAAAACTATTTTGGTGTTCTGCTTTGGTTATGGCCGTTCGCTCGCTTTTATGGCCACTCGCAGCTCATGTGCAAACGCTTTTTGGCATTTGCCTGCTGCAGTCGCAGTCGCAGTTGCAGTCGCAGTTGCAGTTAAATTTATCGGCGACAGTTGCGCCTTGCATGTTGCAAGGCGGAAATTGCGCTCAGCCGCAACGTTGCACGGGCTTGGCCAACGCATACCCAAGGGGCAGGGGCGGCTGCAGCCGGGCCCAGTTGGCAGGGCAAACTTCCTGACTAGGGCTAATCCTGGCAATTGACAACAGTTCGCAGCACACTTGGCAGGTCCGATTAAGGAAAATAAGAAGATGAACAGTTGGACACTTGAATGGCAGCACTTGAAGGCCGCCCAGGCGCACAGCATCAACATCAGCTAAAGATATTGAGCGACTGATTGACTGACTGACTGACTGACTGACTGACTGACTGACTGACTGACTGGCTGATTGACTGACAGGCAGTTGCTTCGACACACAGTTCGCTGGGGGTCGTTTTTTGCTGCTGTTGCGTTGTTTTTGCGGCACATTTGCAGCGAAACATTCCAGCGAACGCTTTGCCACATTTACTTTGAAAATAGACATCATCTCAAAGAGTGCCACTAATCCCGCCTCCCTCTCTCTCTCTCTCGCTCTCTCTCGCTCTCTCTGTCTCTCACTCTCTAACTATAAAGACTCCAGTGTGCTGGCGATCTTCTGCCTTGAACTTTTTACTGGAATATATACATATATAGTCATATTTTTATGATCTCAAATATGTTGCAAGTATATTTTAGTCTATCTCTGTCTTTCTCTCACTCCCCCTGTCTCTTCTTGTCAAATTTAACAGCCACCTTCAATTCCTGTCTTAATTAACAGCTAAGTAGCTGTTATCCCAAAATTCTAAATATGATTTTTACATACTCGTTAGCTTAATCACCTGACAAGTTAAACATGCAGCTTAACTAACTGTTAAATAATTGGACTTAGCGTTGCCAGACTTTTAAACTGGAAGACGCAGCCTAAACTTCCGGTCACCGGTGACATGAGCTTGGACAGGCACATTAATAAAAGTATTTGTTGAAAACGATACAGAACATTTAAAATAAATTCAAGTACTTTGGTTAAATAACATGAACTTTGACAGTAACCTGAAGGTAGAAGCTAAATCTGCATTTCGAAAATTTTAAAAACATTTTATATTTCTTTCTGTTTAGTTATATTCAACTGAAAACTCAAAATAGAGTTCCAAGAATTTAGAGTTTATTTACTTATCTATTTTATATTTATTATAAGAGATCATTCCATATTCTGGGGTACTCCACTGGACTTTGTGCCCGAGAGTATTTATCTTATGCCCCAATTTATACCAATTCGTATTCTCGCCCCTTCGACAGGTGTTCCCCTTAACTTCGATGTGGGCCAAAGAAACTTGTGTCGATTGATTGACGTACGAGTCGATGGACAGCTCGACTGTTTGTTATTCCCTGAGCTGGCGCAATAAACATGCTAAGAGCCAGAACCTGTGGCAGGCGGGGGAGATGAAGAAGAAAGGGTACTTAGTGCAGAGGGCAATTGTGCCAAATAGCTGACGCGCCCCGACTCGTAATATTCATGTGTCCATTGACTCTCGCACTTCATAATGGACGACAGTTACAGAACATCGGGCTTTTCGAGAATATGTATGTCAAAAATTTCACAACACAATCTATATTGTGTGTCCGACTGCGCCCCTTCTCGCAGGGGGGGGGGGTAATGGGAGGTGAGGGTTAGTCTGTTTGCCCAAGGGGCTGCGGAGGCAACAGGCGAAGACAACAAGAAAAACCAATTATTGCAAATGAACTCAAGTGTGGTTCCGCAAAAATGTCAACATCTGATAAAGCCGCAACAAAATGCGGCGCAACGAGCGGCGCACACATGCCCCCAAACCGGGTACCAGGACTGTCGCAAGGGCAGCCCAAGTGCAACAGCCGTTGAACTGAACTGAACTGAACTGAACTGAACTGAACACAACTCAGAACTCAACTCAACTCGCTTGAACTGAACTGATGAGGCGGGTCGCTGGCGGGGGCGGGGGCGAGGCAAGCATTGCGTGCAAAAAAAAAACGCACTCACAGGGGAGTGCTGCAATGCCAATGTGGCATGCAGCAGCAGTTGCAGCTACTGCATTGAGAGATCCTCAAGTATTTAGCGAGACGTTGACATTTATGCGTTGAGCTTCATAAAAAACGCGCAGGGCTGAACTCGCAGCGCCGAGTGCCAATCGAATGAACTAGTTCAAGTGAACAGCGTCAATTATCACATAACAGCTGTGGCGCGCTGTTACTAACAGCTTCAACACATGTTAAGTGGCTTTGAGTACTATGATGAGAAGAGTAATATACGTATCAGGCAAAATTACCAAATTAATTTAACAGCTGTTAGTCTATAGCACACTGTTATTAACATCTTAATGCTAAGCAGTTGTGCGATCTGCTCAACAGCTGTAAATGCATTGCATTTATATATTTTACAGTGCTGATAGACAGCATATAGGCAAATAGCCTGCTGTTATCGACAGTTAAATGCTTAAGCATTTGTATGTAAAAGCTTTCTTAAGCAACTATTAATTCATTTAGTTTGTTTTGATTTTAACGGTTTGAGTAAATGCAGAGTAAACAAACAGCTGCATTTAAATGCTATGTTAAGCAGATTGTAATCGGGGCTTGTGCTGTTATTAACATGTATATGCTGTTAAAAGTGAAATGTAAACTGCATATATTTATTCTGTTATACCTATGTGAATAAGCTGGAGACAATCAAGCCTGCTGTTATTAACTATCAATGTTAAGGCTAAACAGTTTTTATAATTTTATAATTTTCAGGCACTGTTAACAACAGCTGAGCCTATGTTAAGCAGCTGGAATTATATTTGCGCCAGCAGTTCCGACTCCGGCACAAAGCAGCAGGGCCCTGTATTAATTGTGAATGGGCTGGAGACAGTAGACAAAGGCCTGCCTCATGGCTATGTATGTGTATATCATTATGCGTATGTATGCATATTCATGCATATACATATGTACACATGGTATGATATGTGCTCATTATTACGCCGTTTTGCTGAAAATATTCGCGAGCATTCGCCAGGCGAGTGAATTGATTTATGCCCGTACGAGTCGTTGTCGCCGCGGCGTCAGCTCCTTTCATACGGAGCCGGGCCCGCCCCTAAGTGGGGCCAAAGGGCCAAGGGGGACCGCGAAGCAGTTCAGGCAGCCGTCGACTGCCGCCACCAAAGTTCACCTAATGAAGAGCCAATGCAAATAAAACATGCAACACAACATTTTCATTTGCATAGGCGACCAGTTGCAACCCACACTCACCCCCAACCCCGCCCCCAGACGCCCACTATTACAGTCCCAAATGTCCAATTGCCCGCCTTGCTTCCCAGATGCCCGAATACGCCATACGACAATTTCCCATGCAGTCTCTCTTATCGCGCACTAGTTGCAACCATGTTCTTGCAACTGCAAGGGGCACAGATTTATGCCCCGAAATGTTAATAGCCCATAACCAATCCTCGGTCGCACAGCAAACGCACGTATTGAATCAATTTTTTCTTTTTTTTTTCGGGGGGTATTTTTGGGTTTCGTTTGACGTGATAAGGTTTTCCAGTCGACTGCCATTACCATTCAATATTCAACTTTACTGTTGACATAATGAAAGGCGTTTTCTTCCGACCGACCGATAACTGGGCAAGTAAATACGTTGGGGTGGAATCAACATATACATAGTTATAAAGCTTATCAGATAGATTCGAATGTGCCCTAAACTAACATAAATCTGTGGAGCAGAATGCATTCAAGTTATCGTTTTATCGTTATATTACTATCGTTTTATTAAGCACAGCTGCCTAGATAGATAGTTTTGTTGCGAAAGGTTAACTGGAAGTAAAACTCATATGAAAAGTCACCCCTTAAACCCTTTAACAAAGCAACTGATCTACCAGCTAAACGTTTACGAAGGCAGCACAAAAAGGAAATGAAGAAAGTTAGCTCTCGCGTGAGAGTAAGAGCGAGAGCCAGCAGGAGAGATGTCTATATAGGTTATAATAGATTTGTTCAAGTGTATGATACAGGCAAAATGAAGCAATTCGGACCAAATAAACCATTTACATTCTTGATATGTAGGACACAGATCCTACTATGAGACGCGCAGATCGAGTAAGTCGGGATATGGACTGCCTTTGGGATGGCCCGTTCCGCATTTGCTTTGGCTTTGGTATCTACACACATATGGATGCCAGTTTAAAGTCTCGAAAGTTTCATTCTCTAGATCGGACAATAAACACCGAGTTACCCGTTGTGCGGGACTCAGGGAGAAAGAGGCACAAGAATGCAAGAACTTTCGGCTCGATTCCACCTTGGAGAGTCTAATGAAGTGAGAGAGAGAGAGCGGATATACCTAGTATCTAAGTATAAGCTCACAGCTGTCTGCTCTTAAATATTTGTCACTCTGAGAAGTGAGAACTGAGAACTCGCTGCGCATTCTCGGCATTCATAATCAACACGTGCAGAGGGCGTTGACAAAAATCGCAAGGGCTGACGACAACGACGACATCGAACTTATGGAAGCTGCATGTCATACAGATGCAGATACAGCTAAAGCTGCAGCCACAGATACAGCTACAGATACAGATACAGATACATTTACAGCTGCGGATAGAACTGCGCCCCGACAACAGACAATAATTATGCTGAATGCGTGGAGTCGGCACTGGGGAGACGGCAGATGGGATATGGAAGATGAGACCGGAGACAGGAGACAGGAGACGGGAGTTGAAGTCTTGGTCGTGCTCTAGCAGTCGACGTCTGCCACAAACTCTACAAATTAATCCAAACGGTAGACGACAACAGCAACAAAAACAACAACAGCTCGCAGCAAAACAAAAACAGCAACAAATTACATTAATCGTGTGCCTTGTGTGTGATGAAAATGCTGTTCTGGATCATGATGATGAAGTTGTTGATGATAATTTGGCTGGCTGTGCCTTTCAGTGTATACCCTGTACGCAGCAGACGCTTGAAGCGGCAGGCTTTAAGTTGTGCAGCATTCAGCGCAGAAATCTATTCATGGTTATTTCTATATATTCCCGATCCAGATTCCGAAATAATAGTTAGTATTTTGTATCTGAATAGGTTATTCTTATTTGCTTATTCCGAACCTCCAGACGCAAATGCAAAAGTCTATCTAAGTAATTCTGTGCTTTCTATAAGAACGTTTATTACTGATTGAAACTATCTATATAATCCTTAGCTTTTTTGATTCTCTATATCTTTCTCGATCTCACCTCGTTTTAGTATATAGTTTATATTTGTCATTAAAATCGCAAAGAAGAAACATATGAGTTAGCCCGTGTACAGGGTATCTTACAGTCTAGCATGCTCTAATATTGCATGCTTATTGCATTTGTATTTGTATTTGCTGCTGTTTTTGTTGCTTGTTTTTGTTACTATTTTTAGCCA
Organism: Drosophila montana; assembly: GCF_035044405.1. Lineage (NCBI taxonomy): Eukaryota > Metazoa > Arthropoda > Insecta > Diptera > Drosophilidae > Drosophila > Drosophila montana. The sequence goes on from NW_026999210.1 coordinate 115,923, forward strand.
CGTTGAAATTGTGACAGTTTTTCCTGCCAGCTTCCAAGACCAAAAGATGCATCCACACCGATGCATTAAATGTTCATAGCCCTTGTTGACTATGTATCTGTGCGTGTGTGTGTGTGTGTGTGTGTGTGGGTATTGTATGTGAATGCGTATGCAGAAGCTGCTATCAACGAGTACAATGCACGGCCTCTGTGCGCAGACTTTTCCCCAATATTTATATATTTTCAATTCTAAATACATTTCATAGACTGTGAGTGTGTGTGCGTGTGTGTGGTGTGCGTGTGTGTGTGTGTGCGACATCAAGTGACGTCGTTGATGCGGATTTCGCGCAGAAAAGTAAACAAAAGTCTGACAATTGCCACAGCAGTTGCAACATCAACAACAGCAACAATTGCTGCAACAACAGCAACATTTTTGCCGCACTGTGGAACCACATATACGAAAAAGCGAAGAGGAAGCTCAGTTACAAGAAAATGCATCTTCGGCTGATTTCCAATTAACATAGATAGAACAGTTGCCTGGAACAGTTGCATTAGATAAACAAAAAGAAAATATATAAACTTTTTAACAGCTCTGCATGACGAGCTTTCACTAGCAACTGTTAACAGTTTAGCCATGTTCTGTTAACTGTGAGAGATAACAGTTTTTAACTAGCAAAAGCTACCAGGCCTGCTGTTAAATGCTATGTTAAAGCAATTACAAGTCCATTACGAGCGCCTCTGTCAAGATGTGTATCGATGGCTAAAGGGCTTATCTTTCTATAAAGAGATCTTCTACGATCTTGGAGTATATAAAAGCCAGGCTTGTGAGATTTCATATATAGCTTTTGATATGACTCTTCGTTAATTACTCAACAGTTGGAGTCGAGCCTGGGCTTAAGTCAATATCTCACTTGGCATGAGAAAAAGTATAAGACTTAAAGCCCTTTATTTTACTTTCTCAGTGGGATCTATATACAGCCTAATGGGATCTATATGATAAACTTTGTACTTTCGAAGCACTGTCAGGACTTTGACTTATACTGAGAAGCAAAACATTAAATTTAGAAATTTGGATTATTCCCATAGATGCTATATGATATAGTCAATAGTCAAGCAATTACCTTCACGCCATGATGCTGGCTATATCTCTTTATAGATATAAGGGCGTGTCACAGTTGTGCGCGCATATTCTTCAATTGGTTCCACTGTGCATGGCAGTCAATGTCATTTGCCTTAGCCTGTCTTAACACTCAGCTGATGCTGTTTGTGTTGCTGTTGCTGTTGTTGTTGTTGTTGCTGTTGTTGTAGCTGCTGCTGTTGCTGCTGTTGCAGTTGTCGCCCATTGTTGCTTCCGTTTGGTGTGGCAGCTTAATGAGAGCGACACCCAAAAGGATTTGCCGCATGGCCAAAAAGAAAACGAAAACGAGTTGCCCTCCGGAATTGCAGACACTCCTGTGTGTGTGTGTGTGTGTGTGTGTGAGTTCCATAAACAAAACCAAATGCTGCATTTGCCGCAGGGGCATACCCCTTGTATAGGCAGAGGGGCACAGGGTGGCGGGTGGCGGAGTTCGCCTGTGCTCATTTCGTTTCAATTGCGTCAAATTGTTGTGGCAACTTCTGTGGCTCTTACCGCACTTATGGCAGCAGCTCTTCGCTTTTGTTTATGCTTGGCGAAAAAAACAAACATTAAACACACACACGCGCACACACACGCACACACACACGCACACACAGCCAAATGTGTTCGATTGTCGAAAATCGTGGCATTTCAGCGATTTTTCACATGTCTCTGTCGAATAGGAAAAACAAATTTTAATGTTTACCCATTTGCCAGCGACGCGTCGTCTTGTCTGCGCCCCCGCACCACCAAGCCGCTGTGTATTCCGTATTCCGTATCCCGTATTCCGTATTCCGTATCCCGTCTTCCGTATCCCTAGTCTATTCGTATCCCCCTAAGCGTCTTGAGGTTCATTGAATGCAGTTGTGAAAAAATAAAAAAAAAAAAAAACAAATTACATGCGAGCGAGCATTAGGAAAATCCACCCGCGAGACCGAGTGCCAACCTCATGGTTGCCCCAAGGGAGCAAGTCGAGCGCAAGATTTTGATTGCAATGCCCAATGCAAGGCCCCTCAATAGGGTATGCCCCTGCCTGGGGTAGCTGTGCCCAGTCAATGCCAGACTCGAAATAAACCCAACGGCAATAAAGTGTCGCCAACAATTTAAATGACCTGTTGATGGATTCGAACAAAATAAATAACAGAAACGAGCAGGAAACAATTCCCAGCTATGGCAAAAGTGCCTCAGATATGCACTGTATATATGCATATATGCATATATATCTTTATATGCATAAGCTAGATCTTGGGCGGATCTTGTAAATTTGTCTAATTCAATTTATTGACCATAAAACTAATTTCCGTATTAATTATGATCTGTTTCCACTGCAAAAGCGCATTGCGAACATCGTTTCTTTAGTGTATTTCACATTTTACATTTCACATTTCTATTTTGGATTTTTATTGTGCCAACATTTTCAGTTAATCATGCTCTGAATGCAACTCGTTAAAAACAAAAAAACAAAAAATAACACAAGCTTCAGATGCGCGCAGTATCTGAGTTGCACGCAGATACAAATGTATCTAGAACATAAACTAGAGTCGTTGCAAGCTACCAATTGACGCCCATGCAAATGTCGAACGCATTTCAATTTTCTAATTTTGTCATTCAACAACAAATTCCATAAATTCGTGGACATTTTTCATATTTGTTGTCCGACACGTTCACCGATTGTCGGCTAATCAAATTGCTCGTTCAAATATTCGAGTGGGTTGCGGCCGGGAATAGAAGAGTGCAACAGAAGTCAACTATTAAAAACAGATTAATTGATGTGCGCTGAAAATAAATCATTTTAAGAGCTTGCAGCGCGCTTTTACTAAAAAAAAAAGCCTTAACAGTGTCTTTACAGTGGCTGTTTAGGCAATCACACTGTATTCGTATATGGAAGCTGTGGCGTGCTTTTGGTCGCTACAAAAACATAACAGTGGCTTAACAGTATCGCTGCATAAAATATAAATGTTAAATAGAGCTTTCCGTAGCAATGCGAACTTTAACAGACTGTTAACATTTATGCTCTTTAGGCTAACTGCCTGTATTTGCTAGCTGTGAACATTGACCGCAAATAATTGAGAACAAGCGCTATGGCAAGGTAATATTAACATTAATATTAAGATTAACTGGTAATATTAACAGTGCCTTAACATTTATGCTGTTCAGGCAGCTTGATGAGCCCCTGAATAAACTAAATCAATATTAGAGCTGTGGCACGCTTTTATCTGCCACAACAACATCTACTTTATGTTAACATTGGCATCTTATCAAAGTTAACAGAGCTATGTGTATCTGTGTGTCCCAAAAGATAGATTTCATTGCGTACATTGTCGAAATTTCATTTCGAATTTTGAAATGTTTTTGAGCTGATTTGATGACTGTTTAATGTGAGCCATAAAAAATGAATATAGCAGCTAGTGCTGATAGTACGTAAGGTGGGGTTGAGTGTGTAGCATAAGGGTTATGCTCAGGGGTAGGGGCTAGCATTAGAGGATGGGTATCTCTGGGTCTGCTGCCATTTGGTGCATTGTGCGGTGCATTGACACAGCGCACCTTTAGATTTTCTCAGGCCCTGTTTACATGCGGGGCACAGAGTTGAGTGTTATGTAAACCGAAGCAGTTGTTGTTGTTGCTGCTGTTGTTGTTGTTGTCGCTGTGTAAACAAGTGACATCTGGCCATCCATCTAACAGGCCATGCCACAGCACTTATGAGTGCCCGCCCCTGTTTGGTTTGTTGTGACAATTGTATCTGCATCTGTATCTGTATCTGCAAACTGTTGTATCTCAATTAGTATCTTTAGCTAATGGTAGCAGTCGTATCTGGTCGTATGGCCGAGCTGGGTCAGCCTTTGGCCATTGTCTCAGGCAGCTGCCTCAGCGAGGCACACACGCACACAAATATGCGGCCAATCTGTGTGGCATTCCGCGCTAGCAGATTAGGCTAGCAAATTATATGGAAGCCAATGGCGTGGCCAACAATGCGCCGCATCACAAAATATTTAATTAAATGCTTAATTACGCTTGCCATGCCATAAATTCATCAAATGCAATTTAAGCTTACACACACACGCGCCCCACGACAACGAGGCGGACCGGCCTCCTTCTTGCCCCTAGCCCAATCCCGCCAACCAGCTGCATGCGTTAATGTGCAGATGCAGATACAAAGATACACAGATACAAGTACTTCGGGCTGGCAGCGCAACGCATCTCGTTTTCATTCATTAACAGAGTTCGGCTAAAGCTGAGCACCCTGGTCGCCGGGTTAAACGTTATGTGCCATAACTCTTCCAACTCGCCACCGAGCGGCAATGAATCCCGGCAATCTATGCAACTTGAAGCGGGCAAAGCAGCTGCACGCTCGTGAGTCGTGAGTTGTGTTTCACAGAGTGCAAAATAAGACTTGTGGGCACACAAATTGGGTCAGAACCGCAAACTGTGTACGGCTACGCACTCTGCAAAGTTAACATTTAACATTAACAATTATTCGCCAGAGCTTAGAGCTTTAACATAGCGTCACTTTAACATTTCGCACGTTAACACATGTCGAATTAAATTTCTGGACATTAAACTTCCATATTTCTGAATGATAATATTTACATAAACAAGTTATGCTGTTAATTGCATGGCAAATAACAGCTGTTATCGTCCCATTAACATCACGTTTGATCAATGTTAGTTTTACTAACTTTACTTTTCTTATTAGATGAGCTTCTAGTTCTTCATTTTTGATCATTTTGCAAACCAGCATTAACTTAAGCTGACATATTTTACGCTCAATAACAAAAAGTAGCGTCACACTGTTAACGTCACATTAACATTATTGATTGAAATCTTGAAGAGAAGAGAAACCCTGGAAGAGCCCGCCCAACATGCTGTTATTGCTTTTAATTGCAGAGAAACTTTTCCTGTATATCGCTTTAACTCAATGGAGAATCAGTGGTCAGGTCAATGGGTCTCCATTTCCATGCCCACACACACACACACACACACACACACAAACACATGTGCACAGTCTCCGAGAGATAGATACGCATGCACAGTACACGAAATTGACAAATTGCAGTGAAAATTTAGCTTTTGAAATGAAAACGAAATGCGAGCAATTATTTTTAATTGAAAATGTCAAACATGTTGGCTGCTGAAAAGAGTCGGCCAAGTCGTCAAGCGGCCCAGCCAAGTCTCGCGACCAACTGCTGCCCAGCAAATGTATCTTACAGATACAAATACGCATAGCATACGCTGCAGTGCGTTATGCTTCAGAAACTCAAAAAACAAAACTAAATAAAAACAAAATAGTGTAGAACGAAGAAAAAAAACGTGGAAAACTTATTAGGAGCGTATGCGTCGCGGCACTTGAGGGCCACTTTTGTGCGGCAACGGGACGCAGTACCTTGAGCGGAAATGCGATAACCCTGAGCGACGGGAAATCGAAGCAACTTAAAACAGAAGCACCAGCAACAAATTTGAGGGGCTGGGGGGAGCTGAAGCAATCGTGTACATCATGATTGATTTGGAAAGCCACAAAGCTGAGCGGAGGGCTACTTCATATGCGTACATCATGGTTGATTTGAAAGACTACATTGCTGAGGGGGGACTGGGACAATGCGAACATCATGATTGATTTGGGAAGCCACAAAGTTGAGCGGAGTGCTACTTGATGTGGAAAGCCACAAAGCTGAGCGGACGGCTACTTCATATACGTACATCTGACTGATTTGGAAGACAACAAAACTGAGGATGGACTGGGACAATCCATACATCATGATTGATTTGGAAAGGTATAAAGTTGAAGGGAGGGCAACTTCATATGCGTACATCATGATTGATTTGGAAGACTACAAATATGGGGGTGGGCTGAGACAATTCATGCATCCCGATTGATGTGGAAAGCAAGAAGCTTGGACTGGGATATGGGTACATGATTGATTTCTAGATCTAAGAAATTGAAGGGTGGGTCGGCATAGTACGCGAATACATCACAGCAATAAATTTGCGCATGATTGATTTGAAGAACTACAATATTGAAGTGAGTAGCACTACATTATTGGTACCGCAATACATCATGATTGATTAGGCGACGAGTCTAAGGCTAGCTCTTACCAGATAGCATGGGCGCCAGCGCAATGCCATTGGAGTCCTGTTGCTGCTGCTGCTGCTGCTGCTGCTGCTGCTGCTGTTTGGTGGTCAGCTCCTGCTCCTGCTTCAGAGCGCTGGACTTGCCGGGCACACAGCCGCCAATGGGCTTCTTGGATTTCCACAATTTCATATTGTAAAGTCACAAGCTGCGAGTGTTTCGAATGGATTTATACAATTGTGTTTTATATATGGGTGCTATGTGCAGATTGAAGGCACATTGTTCTGGCCAGGGCTTGGCCCTCGAGTACGCACAATATGCTCAATATCTTTTTATAAACTATAGAGAGCTGTGCACTTGGACTGCGATATTTGGTTTTGCTTTTCCGATTTGCGCTGCATAATCAAGAATCCCAAATAAATACGATAAATGCACCAGTGAACAGCGGCCGCACAATAATCAAAAAAAGGAAAAATAAATGAAAAATAAATGAAAATGTAGAGCACACACACACACACACACAGACGCACACAGACGCACACAGAAGAGGCGCGCGCGTGTATTCAAAAATTGAAATTGTGACGCCTGGCGAGGGCGAAGCAGCGAGCGCGCGTTTGTTGAATGACGACTTCTGCTGCTTGTGGCAGTGGCAGTGGCACGTCCGGCGTACACGACGAGAAATTGCACAATGATTCAGAGGTCCGCCAGTTGCCGGCAGCCCGCTGTACGCTGGCCGATCTTACAGTTAGTTGCCTCGCAGTCGCAGTCGCTGTCGCAGTCGCAGCCGCTGTCGCAGCGCATCGACGCGTCGCGTGTATCTTGTAGATACGCAACAGCAAGCAGGCGCTCTCGCGCTCTCTCGCTATCTCTCTGTCTGGCTCTCTGTGACTGTGCATTTCTCATTTTCCCGGCCATGAATTTTCATTCTATGCTCAGCAAACTCTCAACCACTCTCGCTGGCACCGGTGCTAGCTCTCCTTTCGTTTGTGCCGAGTGCTTGGCGAGTTTTACCCTGCGCCCCACAAGCACTAATAAAATCCAATAAGAATGCTGCAAGTGTGCTGCATAGACTATCAAATACCCTATACATAAGAAAATGTGCCTAAGCATAATGAATAGAATGTTTTTTTATGGAAACTTTAGCGATTGGTATTCTAGTATTTAGTTATTTCCTTCCACGAAACATGTTAAGTTGACGCTGTTACTGTTAATGGTTGTTTTACTGTTATTCTTGTTAACATGAAGTCATAACAACTTTATGCATTTAACATTTATGTTAGCACAACACACAAATGTTGGTAGCAGATGAAGTGAAATTAGGCACATGCTGAGTCGATAATGTTTTCAATATACCCAGCTTGGACTTGAATTCAGGTAGAGGATATCATTATGTTATAGGCCTGTTGTGGAACAGAGGAAGCATTCGTATCGCATGCGAGCTTCTAATTGGAAAGCACTCAAATCAGTGCGAGAGACTCGACTGATGTGCGAAATGCATGACAATGGAGCATCGGCGGCATTAGAGCCAACTCATCTGGCCAACTAGTCGGAATGGACTCAAGGGTTTGGCGCCTGGGACCGCACACAGAAGCGTCTGGCCTCCTTTTTTTATTTAATATATTTTAGTTTCTGCTGTTCGCACCGCAAGTCCGAGGCCGCCTGTCATGATGATGATGTCGCAAATTTCGCTAATTAGTCACGAAAACTCGCGGCTCGAAATGGTCAAAATGACCAAAATTGGCCAAGTGGCAAATGTGGTATAGAAAAAACCGAGAAAAATAAAAGAAGCAAATGCCACATAAATTAACAGCAGCAGCATAACATCTGCTATGGGGTTCGACCTTTCGCAATGCATACGTATTTGTTTAATCTATTGAACAAAAATTAATTAAATATTTGAAAAATATGTTAAAGGGTGATTTAAAGAAAGTACCTGAGTACGATCCATTGATTGGTAATTTGTTTAGTAATATCGAACATTTAAGATAAATAAAAAGACTTTAAGGAGCTTATTTATATAGTATGTAAAAAGTTATCTTTCAGTTTTGAACAACACCATGAAATGAAACATAGAAAACCAAAAGTTATTGTGGATAATTTATTGTTGAAAATGTTTCGAATATGAACTAAATATCTATAAAACTAAAAGGCCCTTATACTTATATAGAACATCGGCATTTTTATATCATTATATTATAAAACTGGGCTTTGTAATATCGCACTGGAAGCAGTCCATATGGCGTTTTACCTTTTAAGGGCACATTTCTCTTTATCCATTCAGTTGAAAATTATTGCCGCTCTCTCATCTAGAGTTGAGGTCGAAGCACGGATACATTTTTAATGGTATTTCGGTTTTATTTTTACGTGATTTTTCCTCTTCCTTCCCAAATTTCCTCCTCTTTCGCTGGCATTAGCATGTGACGACGAGGGGTGTGTCGTATCTGGCACATTTATGCAGCCGATTTAATGCCTTTAATGACCTCCTCCACTAATGATCGAAGCTGATTGACTCAACAGAATCGATGGCATTTACCAATGCTATTTATTTTTAGGCCCTGCTTCAAGGCGTCTGCAAAAGGTGTGTATGAGTCTGTGTGTGTGTGTGTGTGTGTAAGTTTACATCCCAAAAGTTAGGAGCTCGATTAGCTTAGGAAAATATCTTATTCTGAACTGAACTGTAGATCAATCTGGTCAAATGATTCAATACTCACGAGTACTTCAAAAATATCGGGCAATCGAATTTTCATATAGCATACTTTTAGTCAATGCTATAACTCAGACAAATATGGTCGGATCTTCAAAGAAATGTAATTCGAAATTTACCAGAATGATTTTCGATTTTGCAATCATCATTATTTGATGTTTTTTTTTTAAATCTCGCGTAAATAAAGCCCGATTTGTGAATGATATAGCATTTTGGACTAGTACGTAGCACAGGTATCGATTGCCAGGCAAAAAATCTTATTGCTTAAAGGATTAAATCACAAATTATTGCTAAAAATGGAAACGGTTTTTAATGTCAAACATATTGCGGGCTATCAAATACCCATTTGATAGTTCTAGAGCATTTTAGATAAGTACGAAATACGATCATCGATTGGAATTACAATATCCCAGTTAAACATTTGAAGCCCATTTCGAATATGCTTGTGAATATATTCACATTACATTTACACAATGTCTTAAGTGCTTTGTACCAGTGTGCAGCCTTGAAAAAGCTTAGCCTAGTCTCTCATTATCGCGCTCTCTCTCTCTCTCTCTCTCTCTCTTTCTTGTCTTTCGCTCTCTTTACAGCAAACTTGGTAAACCGTTACATGGAAAGCAGCCACAAAGAGTGTTAATTCTGCGACACATGCGCTGAATTCGACAGTGCGTAAAGTGTGTTTGTTCAATTCGGAGATCGAAGGAACTCCAGATCTCCATATGTGGCCATATATGTTATCAATGGAGTTGCTTTTCGTACTTCTATGTGTATTCCATTTCATAAAGGTAAGTGCCAGAAAGAGAAAGGAATAGAGAATATATAAGCAGCTGCACGCTCTGCCTTCCGTCACACAGTGTCAGGGACAGGGACATGGAGAGGGAGAGGGACATGGAGCGGATGCCATTGCCAGCATTTGCCGCAGGGATGCCAACGGCAGCAGCTTGAGCGTGGAGATCCGGCTGCCCTTCATGGACATGGAGCTGCGTCACGAGCGGCATTTGCATGTGCTGCGCGCCCAGCAGCTGCTGCTGGTGCTGCACGGCAACGAGCTGTTCCAGCTGCAAATGTCCGGCCGGGACAAGCGGCTGGTGCGTCTGGGCGAGCTGACGGGCCGGGTGGGCCAGCAACTGGCCACCGCCGCGGCGGTGGTGCTCTGGCGCGAGTATCTGCTGCTGGCCGTGGCGCTGCCGGAATCGCTGGAGTTCTATCAGCTGGCACAGCAGGCGATGCTGGACGCCAACCAGCGGCACTTTGAGCCCATACAGGAGTTCGCACTGGCCGGCAGCCTGCAGCAGCTGCATCTGGTGCAGCCCAATCCGGAGCAGGTGCTGCTGCTGCTGACCCACAACGTAACGCAGAGCCAGACCAGATGCAGGTAGGCCCTGGGCACAGTTCAAAATGCGCTCAAACTTAGCCTTTTGCTTGCCCACAGAACCTACGAGTGGCTGGAGACGTATTTCAATCCCGTCGAGGAGCTCACGCTGCCCGCCCTCAAGGCGTTCCAGGTGGTGGGACGCCAGCCCCATTACATAATCACGGGCCGCACGCTGCGCGGCCAGTCCAAGGTAAGCCTCAAATACTCTGTTGTTCACAAGCTGCAAGCGGGTCATATCAACTGTTGCCTCCCTGCTCCACAGCTCGTGCTGACCATCTACGAGCTGTTGACGCCCACGCTGCGCCTGATGCGCCGCCAGAGCCTGACCGTGCAGGCGCGTCATCTGCTGGCGGCACGTTTCCGCGGCCGCAATCTACTCTTCGCCTGCGCCGGCGGCAACAGCAGCACGTGCATCCTCTTCCGCATGGTCGATGGCCATTTTGTGGTGTACCGCAAGCACGTGCTGAGGCAGCTGCAGTTCAGCCATCTGGCCGCATCCGAGCTGGGCCAGCTGCTGGTCGGTGCCCGCGCCAACGGGCAGGTGCTGGTGTTCAATAGCCAACGCCTGGACTGTTATAGTGGCTTCCGCGCCGATACCAATCCCAGTGGCATCTACACGCATCGCAATCCGCTGAACGAAAGCTTTCTGCTGTTGTCCTACAATCGCAATCCGAGCACCACACTGCTGCGCATGGTGCAGCTGGTCGGTGCCAACGATGCAGGCATCCTGGCCGCCAATCTGGAGGGCAACGATGGTAAGCTGTGCGCGCCCTTGTGGCTGAATCTCTGTCTAATCCCGATTGCCTCTGAGCAGATCTGAGCAGCGTGCAGCAGCATCGCCATGAGTTCGAGCAGTCCATCAATGGACTGCGCAGCCTGCTGCTGCGCCGCAGACAGCAGCTGGATGCAGTGCATCAGCTGTTGGAGTCACTGGAGCAGCAGCAGCACACGCTCCGGCTGACGCAGCCGTTGCATCTACGCAGCGGCTCGCGCATTCAGCTGGTGCAGCTGCAGGGCTCCCATTTGGCCACTCCCATGCAGCTGCTGCGGCGCATGGAGAGGCTGCGTCAACGACATGGTCACGCCGTGGTCGGGCGCAGCACGCGTTCCTTTGGCGCGGGCAACGCATCCTACACGAGTGCACAGGACACGCTCAAGGCGAGGCGCTTGCACGTCCAGAACCTCATTTACCATGGCCAACTGCTGCCAGGTGAGGGCTGACCTTCGACATGTTGGATGCCAGCTTCAATCGCCCTCTGCTCTCTTTCAGGCTATCACGTGGACTCGTCCAGCCCGCCCAATCTGAGCATCAAGGGCCAGCTGCTCACCAAGCGGCTACACACACAGCAGCTGCTGATCCCGCCCAGCTACAAGCGGCCACAGCGCTCGCTGGATGTCCACACGGTGGTGCGACATCTCCAGGTGGAGCGCATCAACAATGTCTCCTGGTTCGAGTTTTACGATTCGCTTTTCCTGCATTCGCGCGACAACGAAATCGAGGGACGTCTCGTTCTTCAAGCCCGCGCCCGGGTGGTTAATCTCCAGACGCCGTTGCTCAATGGAAAGCTGGTGGAGCAGCTATTCAATCTGAGGCAACCCCAGGTGGTGACCTCCAACATATTCATGTCCGCTTTCATTGCACCCAAACTGGACGCCAATCTTGTCAACGGCTTGAACTTTGCCAAGGACATTGTCTTTCGTGGTGCCAGAAACAACCTGATCAAAAGTAAGTTTATGGTATTTACATATATATATACTAGCTGGTTTTTTCAAATTTCCACCCATTTTCCGCCCGTGGAAAACTTAAATTTACCCGTAGTATCTCGAACTCCACTCCAATTTTGTCTCGAATTGTGTTGCGCATAGAAGGAGACATCTCCGACCCTATAAAGTATATATATTCTTGATCAGTATCAACAGCCGAGTCGATATAGATTTCCGTCCGTCCGTCTGTCTGTTTCGATGCGAACTAGTCTCTCAGTTTTTATGCTATCGTCATAAAACTTTGCATACGTCCCTTTTTGGAACGATCGGTCGAAAATTAGATTCTTGTATGAAAAACTTTTTTGTTTATTAAAATATCTTAACCAAACTCGGCATTTATTAGTTTTACTATGCTCTACATATATATACGAAACCCTATCAACATCGAGACACTATAATTTATAGCTTCCATAGGAACGATCGTTCAAAAATCAAGGTTTTGTATAGAAAACTTTTCTGTTTTTCAAGATATCTTGACCAAACTCGGCATTTATAAGTTTCTCTATGCTCCCTACATATTTTCGAAATCTTATTTACAGCGGATCTTATTTACACAACACGATCATATAGCTGCCATAGGAACGATAGGTCGCAAATGAGGTTCTTGTACAAAAAACTTTTTTGTTATTCAACATATCTTAATCATAACTTGTTTTCCTGTGCTTCTTAGATACGAGTAAAGCAATTTGAGCATTATGAAAAGGATGGGTCAGCAAGGGTATTAAATCTTCGGCGTGCCGTTGATGACCAATCAATCAGTCATGACAAATAGTTTTATATATTGACAATATATATGTGTGAATGTATGTGTGAATGATCCAACCTATAGCCATACCTTATCTTAGTAAGCGGATCCGTTGTGAGTTGTAAGAGAAAGAGAGAAAGAGAGGGAGAGAGATGGGGGGATATGCCTAGTAGGCCACCTAATTAATATAGACTTGCCAACCAAATTAGTCACAGCTTGAAATTTAAATACAATTTGTACTCTTGAAACTCTCAAAACGAAAATAATATCTATATAAAAATGAATGTGGAATACTGGACATTGATGATATATTTATTGATCCTAACAGCGCCCGTTCGCATTTACCGGATGAGCGTCTCGGGCGACATATTCGTGGAAAACGAGACCAAACGGCCGCGTCAAATGGCGGCCGAGCAGCGTCCTTTCAATCTGCAGCAATACTATAGGGGCAGGATCATACTGAACGGCTCCCTGACGGTTAACAATCTGCAGCGGGACACGAACGAGACGCGCCTGCAGCTGGGCGGGCAATCTCTGCGTGCACGGGACTTGCACGCGGATTACCTGTTGCTCCAAACGCCGCAGGTGAGTAATAGGGTGTAAAATGTGGGTATATCAGGCGAGGTGTATATATGTATATAGATATGCATGTATATAGTCTAGCCATATCCATGGTGTTTGTCCATACGAAAGCGTGAATATCACAGACTTTGAACAATTTACATATATATACTCTCGCATATTATTAAGTTCGATAAATATCGATTATCATCGATTTTTGCTCAGTTTCAACAAATTTCGATTATTTAACTTATTGGACATCTGCCTCACCTCCCTCAGATTACCGATCGCTATAAATTTCGATTTTATGTGAAGTTTTTTGTTTTGCAAAATATTGTGATCCATGTCGGCATATATAAGTTTCTATATTCAGGCAAAATCCCTATCACTATAGAATATAGCCCTAGCGGAAGAATCGGTCAAAAATTGAGTTTTTTGAGCGGCAAACTTATCTGTTTCTCAAGATATTCTGACCAAACCCAGTAATACTTAGCTTCATTATGCACTTAGAAAAGAGATTTCAATATCGAATGCCTATTTCATTATAAAATTAAGTTCAGGCAGAGAACCTTATCCGTTTCTCCAGATAGCTTAATCTGTTTAACATCGAGCTACTAGCTCAAGTATAATCGAATACCTTTCTGCTTAGCACCTGGATACGCTGGCATTTGGCAATGCGAAGGTGACGACACGCGCCTTGAGCACCCAACACATCAATGGCCATCCGACGGCTGAGCATCTGCTCACCGGTGCCGGACATGAGCTGAACATGAGCCGAGCAACGCACAAGCGGCTGCATTTGATATTCATGAGTGTGCGCATTGATGGGAGCGTATACTGCGGCAATTACAGCAGCCGGCTGGCGCAGCTGGCGAGGGATGCAGTGCGTCAGGGCGAGACGGCCAACATAACGGGCCACAAAAGCTTTGCGGCGCCATTAGATGTGGACATGCTGTCCAGCCGGGCGCTAAATGGACTGCCCGTTGACGAGCTGGTGCTGAAGAGTCAGTTGTCACAGAACTTCACGAATTTGAAGCTCTTCCCACGCATTGTGGTGAAGAGTCAACTGGAGATTGGCCGCAATCTGACGGCCCTGCGCCTGAATCATATGGAACTGTCGCAGCTGCTGCAGCCGGCGTATAGCCTGCAGCGTCTGGAGCTGCCGGAGATGCCGAAATTGCAGCAACTGATCTTTCGGCGTCTCAATGGCCTGGCCTTTGATGAGCTGCTGGGCAAGCTGAGCGTCGCTGACGGCGAACCGGTGGAGCAGCCGCTGCTGCTCCGCAAGCAGCTCATCATCGAGGGCAATGTGCGCTTCAAGCGGCCACTGCAGCTGCGCACCCTGAATGCCATCCACTGGGACGAGTATGTAAAGGGTCTGGTGAGCGCGAATGCCAATAGCCTAATCGTGGGTGAGAAGCGCTTCCTGGAGCCGGTGCTCATCACAGATGCGCTCCACGCGCCGACCATAAATGGTCTCGATCTGAGTGCGTTGCTGGAGAATACGCTGCTGCGCACCACGCCCCAGTCCATTGGCGGCGTCTATAGCTTTGCGCGCCTGACGGCCACCAATGTGGATGTGGCTCAGCTGAATGGCATGCCGGCCAGCAGCTTCTTGGACTTGGGCCAACCGTCACTCCGGCTGCAGGGTGATCTCTATGTGCCCGAGCTGCAGCTCAATGGCAGCCTCAGCTGTGTTCTGCTCAACGATCCGCTGCCGCGTCTCGATGCCCAGCTGGCCGCGCTGCAGCAGCGCAACTGGCGTCGTCTCATGGTGCTCGGCGATGCACTGTGGCCACAGGCCTCCGATCCGCAGCAGCAGCAGCAGCAGCAGCTGGACTATCTGCGTCTGCATGCGGTGCGTCGTCGGGCCGCCAGTCAAATAATCTCGGGACATGTGATCCTGCAGCAGCCGCTGCTGGGCCATTTGCATGCCAGCGAAAGCTTGCTCGGCGGGCTCAACATTAGCCACATAGCCGAGGATGCGCTGCTGCGTCGGAGCACGGTCACGCAGCTGGTAAAGGCGCCGCAGACAATGCTGCAGAAGGTGCGGGCGCGCTCCATTAGCCTGCTCAAGGATGGCCAATTCGAGCTGCTGAACGGCATAGATCTGCGCCGGCTGAATGGTTCGCTTTATCGTCGCTCCAGCGGGCAGCCAATGGGCGCACAGCTCCGGTTCCAGCTGCCACCGAACATAACGCAGCTCCGGCTGCTGGGCGGGCTCAATGGTGGCCATCATGTGGCCAACATCTACGAGCAGTCGCCCGGCGGCATTTGGCCGGCCGTGCAGTTGAGGGAACTGCAATTGCAGCAACGCCTGCAGCTGCACGAGATCAACGGCATGAGTCTGGAGTATCTACTCGAGCAGCGTGTGCCGCTGCGTGGCGCCGCCTTGGAGCTATTCGATACGCTCCACTTTGAGCGGCTGGTGCTCGGCGAGCGCGCCATGCTGCGCACCATCAATGGCATCGATCTGCAGCGCGTGGTCTACAAGCACGGGCAACGGCCGCAGGCCATCGGCGGCGCCAAGACCTTTGCCAAGGGCATCGAATTCCAGGGACCCGCCCACATAATGCGCCTCAATGGCAGGGATCTCAGCGAGAGCTATCAGCAGAGCATCTACACGGATCGCGACTATAGCATCGATAGCCTGGTGCTCGATGGCGCCAGCTTCCAGGGTGGCCTGCTCGCCGATGCGGCATTAAGTGAGTCAAGGCAGGCGCCGCAAATGGTTTTAGAGCTGGAGCTGGGCCAGCATCCACAGAGCGCACGGGAGCAGCTGCGCCAGCAGCTACAAGAATTGATGCAGCAGCTGCAGAGCAATCGTGCGAATCATAGCCAGCGTCTGCTCTATCTGGACTATGAGCAGCAGCGCCTGGAGCTGACTTGGAGCGCGCCCGCTGCTGATGAGATACTGCAGCTGGTGGCTGCCCAAACGCCACAGCCACAGAGCGGCATCTGCCAGCTGCAGCAGCTGCTGGCGCAGATCTCTACGAGGCAGCAACGCGTGCATCTGACCAACGTGAGCCTGGCCAGCCGCCTGCTGCGCGCCAGCTCCGGGCGAGCTGCGATACGCGTCAAGGCGCAGAACTACTGCAACCAGCCGCTGCAGCAGTTCCGCAGTCGCGTGCACATCAGCTGTCGCGGCCACGCCCACACGCTTGGGCTGCGCCAGCATGTGGAGGCACTGCAGCTGCACGACCAGCAGGACTACAGCCTGCTGCTGATCAGCGGCACGGATGAGGTGCGTGTGCTGCGAGTGAATCACACGAACTGCAGCCTCAGCGATTGGCAGTCGGTGCAGCCCGCCTCGGCTGGCCGCCTGATGAAGCTGCTCCAGCTGGAGGGGAATAGGACGCTGCTGCTGACCAGCGGACTGCAGCAGCCGGAGCATTTGCCCGTTGTGGCTGTGCATCGCCTGGACGCGCAGAGTCAACGCTTTGAGCTGCTCCAGCACATCGAGGGTGACTACGATCTGGCCGAGCTGCAATCGGAGCAGCTGCTGCTCAGCTGTCACAGCTGTCGCCACATCTCTGTCCATGTCTTCAGTCCGGCTGCCGAGCAGTTTGTGCCCCTGCAGCAGCTCCGCTTGGCGGCGCGCATCCACCAGCTGTTGCCCTTCAGCGTTGCCCAGGAGCGCCACTTGCTGGTGCTGACCATGCCCGGCTCCAAGCATTTCTATCTCTTCAGCTATGCCCACATCGAGGGCTGGCAGCAGCGCACCTATGGCCGGCACATGTCCGACTTCCAGTGGTCCTGGCCGCTGATTCGCTCCGGGCAGGAGCTGACGACCTCGGCGCCCGTCCTCCTGCTCTGCGGGCAGCGTTTTTGCAGCCTGGTGAAGGCTCTGCTCGACTAGAGCCGGTTCATTCCACCTGCTACTCGTATGGAAAGTAATTTTGTTTAGTCTTTGTTTACTTATCATTAGGGGCATTCCGTTCATTTTCACAGCTTGTTGTGAACAACTTTGTTAAATTTTGCTGCATTTCTCAGCTGCATTAAATTGTTAATTGTTAATAAAATTCGTTAAATATTTGTTAAACATTGAAGGAATAAATATATATGTGTATATATATTTAACTGGAATACCACTCGTTTTCTGTCAATCAGCTCAATTATATATGAAATTCAATATATCTGTGCAGCTGTCAATTGTTATTAATATGACATACTCTTACACAAATACACCTTATATAAACTAAAAATAATTCTTCAGATCTGTATCATCCGTATATATTATTATATAGATTACTAGCTTAAGCTTTAGAGGTGCGCTATTCTAGTTATATTTTATCTAGAATTTATACCTCTAAGACTTTATTGGACCCATACATATATGTTGTATATATATTCGCATTTATATAAAGATACATACATACATACGTACGTTCATACAAAGAATAATATACATATTACGGCAACTCCCTGGCCTTTGCCGTGGACAGTTTTAAACCTTTTATACATTACTTTTTCATCCAGATTCCGCACGTGGAATATCTTAAGTTCAATTTAACGGTGATGTTTGAAAATAAGTTTAAATCCATCGAACTAAGAACCAAAAGTTGCAATCAACTGCTTACGCCGATGTTTGTGTTTAAGCCGAAAAAGAAAAAAGGCAATCGGAAATAGATTAAGACTTCGACCAAAAAGTCTTTGAATCACATTTTCCACTGAGGAGGCTTGTATTCTGAGCAAAATGTGCAGCACGTCTCAAATAAATTTTCATAAAGAGCTTTAGAAATAAATCGGAACCCGAAACTTTACCCACCGTATCTTTCACCCTCAATTATGTCAAGGGGGAATGGATTTTCCGATGTTAAACATCCCTCAAATGAATTTGAACAGAGATCTTCGAAAATTAAGCTGAGGCCGGGCGGATGACAAACAAAAAAGTTTCTTACATTCGTTTTTCGCGCTTTTTCCACACTTGCGGGTGAAATTTCCCAACATAAGGTAACTACAGTAAAAATTTCCGCTTACCCCTCAGGTGAACTGTTTATTAATAATATTGAAATCCATTTCGTAATAAAAAACAAATCACATCTTTTACATATATTATGTACAAATAGAGAAAAGCCATTTAGTAGGGGCATTCCCTCAAATCATAACTAATTATTTTAAAAACTTTCGTACCAATATATGGATTAAATGCGATATATATGTCATATAATCTGATAAAAAAAAAACAATGTGCTAACGTTTAAAATTCCAGATAAAATATGGAACATGCATATCAATTGTTTATTCTACTATATATATATTTATCAAAAAAAAACATACTTATATGGGGTAGTGCCAAAAATATCTATAAAGTTTTAGAGAAAAAAAAAATTATATATGTTTTATGGGCAATTTGTCGATTTGTCAATTTTAATTCATTGGCTGCCAATCGAATTCTCATACATAGATATTGCCGGCATACCCCTAATAGCGATTATCACATTTCAAGTATTTGTTTTTTTTAAAACAAATAAAGTGGCTAACGAAAGCTATGAAACCAACTTTCATGTCCACAAACCTAAAGAAATTCTAGTCGAAACGGCGATGGGACGGCGCTCAAAAAATGAAGCTCTTGCGGCTGCACTTGACCACATAGATGGTAAAGACGAGCAGCCCCAGGATGCCCCAAATGGAGCTGTTCTGATTGGTGCCATTGCCAGTCTGAGCCTGTATCCAGTCGACGTGGCTGGCGACATCCACGAAGGCGGCGGACTTGCTGCGAAGGCCGAGCAGCTGATTGGACTTGGTCAGCGGAGCACCTGCATCCAACTCGTAGGCGGCATTCTCCGCCTGGTTATCGTACTGCACGCACAGCTGTTGCAGCTCCTGGCAGGGCGAGGGCTGGACACGCAGCCTGAGCATTTCGTGCAGCTCGTGACCATCATCGCCGGCCAGGCCCCAGCTGCTGATGTGCCAAGGCGCCGGATCCGACTCCAGATGCTGTGTGTCCACCGGCAGCGATATGGGCTGTATGCGCGCCTGATGGGCGGGCACATCCCGATCGAGCATAAGTATGGCCAGCGACAGGTGCTTGGGCGGCTGATAGACATGGGTCACACCATAAACCTGGGCATGGGCCGTGGGCGCAAAGCGCTGCGTGCTGCCCAGCACCACGCGCAGCTCGGCGGGATGATAGAAGCTCTTGTTGTCGTTCCTAAACGGAAGGTGTACCCAAAATCCGATTAGTTTCGATCTGACGACGATCAAGCATTGTTTACCTACTTGTATAGGCAGTGGGCCACTGTGAGCACCACGGAGGGACCCACGAGTGCGCCCGAACAGATGTGACCCTTCCCAAAATAGTCCAGCTCCTGGTCAAGCAGCCGTATGGAGGCCTGGTAAGGTGCTCTTCGCCTGCCACCCGCTGCATTGGACGTGCCTATGCCACGCTGTTTAGCCAACTCGTGATGGGTGAAGGCTGGAAAAGATAAATTGAAAGTTTAGATAAGATAAAGATATAGATTGCGAGAGAGAAGGACTTGACTAGGATATGCACAAGCATTCACGGTTCCTTTTATAAATAAATGCACAGGCGAATTACATTTTTGAATAACTTCGGTGCTTATTGTCCGATCTACTTCAACTTTTCAGTACTTAAGCACGACACCCTATTTTGAAGGAAAAGCCGAAAGGTATCCAAAAGTTCTTAATATCTAGCTCTAATTAACTTCGAGCTATGCCTAAAAAAGATGATTCGAAATCGATATTTATCGATATTAAGATAAGTTAACGATCGTTCTTCGTGTGGTGCAAGAGCATATTTATATTTATTATTTCAATTTTCTAACTTTTGTAGTTTCCAAATTCCAAGCACATATTGCGGCTGTTCCTCTCGTAAAATGATTTTCGTATAAGATAAGAAACTCAATTTGCATTCTTAACTAACTTTGAGCTTTGTTTTCACTTTTGGTTACTTTTGAGCAGAATCAAAGTTTATTGATTATGATTATGAAAAAGCCGTCTAATGAGGAATTGGCCTTGGCAATATCGCCAATGCATTTTATATGGTGTGATCCATTTCGCTTATCATTATCGACGCGAACGCATTCCCCGATCAGCTGATCGTCGCGTTATAGTTGTTGCGCCAACCATTGTCCGGGGTTTTAGTATTATCGTTGGAAACGATATCGCCCGCTGTTGGGAGGTCGACGCGCGTGTTTTATGGCACTACCTGGCTACAATAGTAGTTGGTCAGAAGCTCGCCGGAAACTATGAATTGGTTATTTTTAATTGGCCTTGACTTTTCTAATCTGTCACGAACTAAAGCTGCAGACACAGTTGAGCATGGCTATAAGGACACGCGTGGAAAACTATACTGAGTTGCGAATTTATCACATACATATATACGTATGACAAAATTAAGACCTCTTATCAGTTTCTTAGTGACTTATAGAAATAATATATTTTCTGGAATATTTAATTAAAACTTATCACAACGTATCTGGCTTTAACTGCTGCTGAGCTATTTCTAAAGATATCCCAACTATTTGTCGTCAAAACTATTTTCGTAGTCTTGCAAAAAACAAAATCTACCTAGAAATCATACGTTTTCAGACTAGAGTTGGGCCCGTGAAATCACATATAATCAGATCTCGTGAGCGATCTCTAAACTTATATTTCAAAAAGGCACGAAAAATCGAAATATATAGAATTTAATATATACATTTAAGCTAGTAAATAAAAAACGGTATAAAACATGCATTTTCTTTTTAATATGGATGCACTTCATGTTTTTTTCTTTGCTTTTCTTATATTTTGATTCTTACAAATCATATGAATATTTAGATTTTTGATGTCTGCTAAACACGAACACGCACGAGTTTTACATGGAAAACATATAAAACATGTATTTTCTTTTTAATATTTATGCATATATACTTTACATATTTTCTTTTCTTTTCTTATATTTTGACACGATCTAATCCCATCTTTAATAATCAACTCAAGTCTCTAAGCTCGATCTAATTTCGTGTAGATTCCTATCTATGGGGAATCTAAATGCGAATAACATAAACTTGTAAATTATATAAATTTATATGTAAACATTTTATATATATATATACACTGTACTGTTAAGTTGTTCCTTAAAGCTGGGCTACCTATCTTATATTCCATATAAAGTATATAGTAAGTATTCTTTTGAAACTTGTATATATATATATATATATATAAAGAAAACTTACCATATTCTACTAGATATATAATATGGGAAGACTTAACAATCCTCGAGTGTTAGTTAAACAAATCTTAAATCGATCTTTAAATGAATCGCAACTTACTTGTCTGCATTTCGGTGCACAGGAATGCAAATATCAGTATTTTGATGATCCGCTTTAGGTGCTCGTTGAGTTGCATTGTTGAGAAATCGAACAAGGGGATTAGCCAATCAGTCCAGATCGTAGGGCACTTGTTCAACTTGGTAGAGCCGCGTAGATAGTGCGCACCTTGATAGAGCTGCAAACGTTGAATGAAATAATTCACTTCTAAAATGTACGAAAGCAAATTCGCAAACGCTTTTCCCTCAGATTATTCAATTTTGTTTTGATTTCGGGCGATGTTTATGCTTTTTTTTTTCGTTGTTCGGTTTTTTTTTCATACTCTTTCAGAGAGTGTTCGACTATTGTCAGAGCATTCGCAGCCCCCTTAAACAAAATATAGTTATGTCTGTCTGTCCATCTGTTTTTTTTATGCAAAAAAGGCTCTCAGATCGAAAGCTAGATCGTATCACTATATCGTATAGCTGATATAAGAATGATTGCTCAGTTTTATGTTTTCTGCTTGATCAAACTAAGCTTTTGCGCGTTTCAACATCGTCTAACATATGGGGAATACTACTATATCATTGGCTCAAGATATCTTAACCAAACTCATATCGAGTGGCATATATCATATCAAATGCAGGAACAATATATCGGGATATGCGGCTCTTTGTCCAAAGGCACTTTTAAGCCATATGCCACAAGGGTATTTACTCTTCGACATGCCAAAGATAGAGGTTCTTTCTTGTTTTTCCCTTTTTGTTTATATTTATTGATAAAGTCACAACGTTCGAGCAACGCCGCATAAAGCATGCACGCACACACACACACACACACGCACGCACGCACACACACACACACACACACACATGAACGCTGTCATAAGCGCTTAATGATAAGACCTCTGATTATTTATTATTGTTTTCTTTTTTCTTCGATTTTTCATTTTGTTTATATTAATATTTAAATTGCGATCAGTGCATTTGCAGTTGACAACCTGGTATGCCCTGCCCTTGGGCATTTATGATAATTAAGAAAGAAGCTTAGGCAGGTGCTTTGGGAATATCTTAAGGTAACACGACAGCAAACATTAATTGCCCTAGAAAAGTGCGTCTGTACTTGGCATACGCACTGATAAGGCAGATATGTGCGTCCATAAATACCACTGTGTAGGGTATTAAGCATTCGGCTTATTGTTTTTTAAAGTCGAATTTATCAGTAAGACTAACTTTTAATTTTAGACGCGTGCGTTAATTTCGGTTACTAACTGAAACGCAAAATGCGAGCCTTAAAATAAACCACGGCTAATAACAGTTGTTTAACATGCACATAACATGCCAATGTTAGCAACAAGCTGTTAATAACAGCGTTTTGATTATAAACAGCTGTTAAGCAGTCTTTACAAATATTAGCTTCTTACATTACACGACGAGTATCAATTTATAGAATGTAATGTTAATTACATAAATAATATGCAGATAACATGCCAATGTTAGTAAAAGGCTATTTATAACAATCTGTCATTTGTGAACAGCTGCTAAGAATTTCGTAGAAATTTTAGCTTCTCACATTGGAAGCGAAAAAGTATCAAATGATATAATGCAATATTTTATATAAAAGGTTTGCTTTAAATTAATCAATATACGTTTCCGTTCCAGCCCCTTTCCGACTATAGATATATAGAAAGATATAGATATAGAGAACTATTGATGCGATCTGCAGGCAGTCTAGATATCAGGACAGCGCATTCTGAGTGTGTCGTAACCCCTTGACCTTGAACTTTTCACCAGATACTACCCGATGGTGGCAGTGCATACAGAACTATCCCACAATAAAAACTTTTTTGTAATACTTGGCAAATGTCAGTCACATGCAGCGCGCATGTTTCTGAAGCACGTCTATGGAAATAGACAGGCCCGACGATTACATAGCCGAACTGCAATTAACTAGCGATTGCTGATGGCTGATAAGGTTTGGGAATTGTCCAATACCAATACCAATACCGACTGGCATCTATAAATGTGATTGTAAGTCGACTTGGTTATACCCTGTAGCCGAAGCGAGTTAAGCAAATGTTTTGGCTTTTTGATTATGAGATGGAACTCTGAACATGTACGAAAACTCAAGACTTTATCTTGAGCGATTCTAAATATATAGCATATATAGCATTGACAACGGACAGATAAGAGCTGAACAAGAATAGTTAGTATAGGGAAATGGTGGCAAGTCCACTCTACCTTACCACAACAGAATTATATTCATTCATTTTTTGCCCATTTTTATGATTCAATCGTATTAATAGTTAGTAATCCCATTTCTGATTTTCCCCAAACATTATCTTTAGTGGTTCTCTATCCGGATTGAATTTATGGCTGAAATATATTTAACCAATAATTGCGTCTTAAACTATTTTGGGTTTTCGATTTGAAGTACATTTAATTTACGCTGTGCTTTTGGTCTTATAAAGTGTTTCATCTTATTAACGATCCATTCCCAAAATGGGTTATTCGAACGCGTCCTAAAAGTATGCTATGATCCATGGGTTGTCTGTGTGCATAATGCTTGTGTGTGTGTGTGTCTGTGTGTTTGTGTGTGTGTGTGCTTCCGATTCGCTCTAGAAGTCGCATAGACTTAGCATGAAACCTAGGAGGAGTATTGTCCTGTAAAGTGGCTCGAACATTGTGCCAGATGATCTGGCAATATCCTCGAATTCGTCGGCGCGCATGAGATCGTTTTGGCCATTTTGTGGATTTTTCAATTGATAGCTTGCAATGGTATTGTCTATCCAATGCCAGTAGTGTGTCACATTGGCATAGACACCGGGAATTTGGGGCATGCCGCACCTGATGCCCCACGAACTGATGCCGACCAGCCTGCCGTCGCAGAGGAGCGGCTCACCCGCATCGACGGTGCATCCATCCAGCTGATCCTTATTCGCATTGCTGGCACACAGCATGCCAGGGCGCAGGGAATTCTCGACAAGATCGGAGACACGCCTACAGGCCCCCTCATCGATGAGCGTCACATTCAGCCTGATCATCTGGCCCAAGTAGTACTCCATGTGACTGTTGTTCCAGCCCCTGATGTGGCACCTGGCTTCCGGCTGAGCGGCTGCGTCGGCCAATTGGATGGGCTGCATGATGGACGGCACTGTGGCGTTCAGTATGATCAATGCGATGTCCTTGTCGTAGGTGCTCGTATCGAACTTGGTCAGGTTGATCAGCAACGACTGCAGCGAATAGGACATCGTCTGCTCGTCGCGTACGAAGCGATGCTGGCTTCCCAGCACCACCATGAACCTCGATATGGGCAGAAAGCTGCCATCGTACCTGGTCCGGCTGTGGGCGAAGAACACAAGAACACAAGATCAGACGCAACATCTACAGCCCAAAACCCAGCCAGCACCTACTCCAAAAAGCAATGCGCAGCGGTTGCCACCACATTGTGGCTAATGAGCGCACCACCGCACACGTGGCCAGAGCCATAGCGAAAGGCTTCCTTTTGCCGCTGGCGCAGGGAGACATAATACTCGATTGGCGCCCCATCGGCATATGAACTATTGTCAAGGACCGGCACGGAAAGCTGATCGTCGCCAAGCACCTGGGTTGTGTTCAGCTCAGCCTTGGTCATGTCCAGCGTGGTCCAGAGCAGTATCAGCAGCAACAGTATCACACTTACCTTACCGCCCGAATTCACGTATAACAAAAGATCCATATCTTTCAACTTCTGTATACAAAATATAAACTGAGAACTTTAAGCTAACTTATTTACCTATATTTAAAACCATATGCAGAAATTCATGGCATACTATGCTCAAGCTCTTATATTAAGATCTCGATTCGGAATCTTTCGAAACGGATCCTCTTGCATTTGCTAGATTCTTCATTCCTTTCTGGTTCTGTCTGACAGTTCTTGGCTTTTCATAAATCGGTCAGGGAAATCTGTCTCCAAATATTCTGTAAAGCTCCCCTTCGTAGTCTAAGCCAGATATCTATATCTATGAAGTGTATGCCTATATGATCAAAACAATATTCCTTCTATATCTTTACGTGGATAATGTGCAGATTCACTTAAAGGAACAAACCCCTATAAGATTGTATTTCATAATTTTGGCTTTAGCAGAACGGCAATAAATGCCAAGGGATCCTTTCATAGATGAAATACTTATCGGGCTTAGATCTGACTGAAAACTTTGCATAACCCGTATGCAGGAACAAAAGTATCTTTTTTTACCTTTCTCAATTACAACACATGTTCTTTTTTTTCAATTTAAATTTGGGTTTTCAATAACATCTGGACATTCATCTTAACCTTAAAGTTGATATATTGACCAAAAAACAAAACAGAATTTTAGCGTATCGTTATTTTACAGTTAAGAAATGTGGCTCAGGCCGAGCAGCACGGGAACCGCAACACTCAGAGCATAGGTGACTGTGATTATAGCGACGCCATCGTCGCCAGCCTCTGGACTGCCCTCTGTGGTGGTCTCTGGGCTGCCCTCTGTGGTGCCCTCTCCACTGCCCTCTCCGCTACCCTCTCCGCTGCCCTCTCCGCTGCCGTCGCCGCTGCCATCTCCACTATTTGCCTCGGAGATTTGTTCGATTATCCACTCGTAGTAGTAGGACACCTCAGTGTAAACACCTGGCAGGTCAGGCAGAGCGCAGCCAATGCCCCAGGAGACAACGCCCGCCAGCTGGCTCTGGCAGACGAGCGGTCCGCCGGAGTCGCCATTGCAGGCATCGCGCTCACCCTCCATATACCCGGCACAGATCATCCCGGGCAGTATTAAATGACCCAGTGCGGTGTCGTTGATGCACTGCGCATCGCTGAGCATGGGCACGTCGAGGGTCATGAGTATATCGGAGCCGTAGCCCTCCTCGGTGGTGCCCCAGCCAGTTACCTGGCAGACGGCTTCCGCAGGTACGGCCAGGGAGCTCAGTGCAATGGGACGTATGGTGGGATGATTGGCGGGCACTGAACCACTGAGCATAAGCAGCGCAATATCCTTGTTATATGTGGACAGATCAAAGATGTCCAGCTGCAGGATGAGCTGATCAATGTCAAAGGTTAGGGTGTTTGCCTTCTCGAAGCGATCCAAATTGCCCATAACCACAATAAAGTCCTCCTTGGGCAAGAAGCGGCCATCGTAGATGATCTGGCTGTGGCATGAATAAAAACCATTAGTTGTAGAGATCGGTTACGGGGATTACACATAAGAATCGAGTATGAAGATTAGCTGATAGTCTCGGGCTGTATTTCAGCTATGAGGCACGAACATGAGGATCGGCAGTAAGAATCGCAAATGTCGCAAAAATTGTGATGTAACCCCTTTGTTTTATTTTAATTTGGTCTTAAATGAGAATTTAAATTTCTTGAAGCCAGTCGATAGCCATGGTCCGTAGTCGAAAATGGTATATAATTTAAATATCGGACAATTTTTGGCCGAGATATTCCATAAAAAAACATCAAAAAAGGTTGATATCAATACAAAGTTGGTTTTTTGTCCAAAACTTTGAAGTAAGCCCCCGATATTTGATTCAATTGATTTTCCACTCGATAGTAGAGATCCGTACAAATTCAAAAAGGTATAACATTTCAAAATCAGACGATATTTACCCGAGATATTCAAAAAAAATCATCAATAAAGTTTTAATTTTCGAACCGACCCCGATTTTGAGAAAAAACGTGATGTAACCCCTTGCCATTTTGTTGATTTGGGTCAAAATTTAGATTTTCATTTTTTTTAATGCCAATCGATAGTATTGATCCTATCGAGTCCAAAATTGTATAAAATTCCAAAATCTGACATTTTTTGGACGAGATATTCCAAAAAATCATCAAAAAAGGTTGACTTTACAAACGAATCGTTTTTTGGTCAACAACTTTTTTTAACCCATCGATTTTTAATTTGTTTGAATGACAATTGATAGTAGGGTTCCTTACGAAATCAAAAAGGT
This sequence comes from Drosophila montana, assembly GCF_035044405.1. Taxonomy (NCBI): domain Eukaryota; kingdom Metazoa; phylum Arthropoda; class Insecta; order Diptera; family Drosophilidae; genus Drosophila; species Drosophila montana. The sequence goes on from NW_026999210.1 coordinate 143,447, forward strand.
ATAACATTTCAAAATCAGACGATATTTACCCGAGATATTAAAAAAAAAATCATCATTTTGAGAAAAAACGTGATTTAACCCCTTGCTTTTGTGTCGATTTGGGCCAAATTTTATATTTTAATTTTTTAATGCCAATCGATAGCCATGATCCGTACAAGTCGAAAATCGGACATTATTTGGCCGAGATATTCCGTCATCAAAAAAAATGACTTCATTCCAGAGATGATATTTTGTCAATAACTTTTAATGAGGTGCGAGCGTGGGAAAAGAGGATTACCTATGATCATTTGAATCAGTTTGTGGGAACAGTTATTTTATTGGATTTTGTTTATAAGGCCCCATCAGGTTAAATTTTAATCTGCAGATATGAGGATCAGTGCATCAGTAAAATCCTATAGAGAAATAAGCCTAAGCAACATATTTGAGATATACTTCATAGGATCTGTTTGGAGTGAAAGGTAATGCATATAAGTTACAGGCTATCAGTTGTGAGGCTCAGATTGAGGATCTGAAATGGTGATCAGATATAATGATCGGATTTAAGTATAAAACTGAGAATCTGCTAAAGGGGGCATTTCGAGTCTGTTATGAGAATCAGTCAAAAGGTGACGATCACTTGCAACGATAATAGAACGGATCTATTATCCATTACGAATGTAAGATCTGATATGAGAATCAGCTAAAAACGATCAGTAATAGAGATCAGATATATCACAGCCAATTAGGAGGATCAGATGTGAGGATCGGCAATAAGTTTTGGCTAAAGAGTGAGTCGTCTGTCATTGGATGTGTAGCTATGAGGATCAGCTGGGAGTTATCCTGGACACTTACTCCACAAAGCAATGAGCCGCGCTGAGAACCGCATTTGGCCTGATCAGTGAGCCGCCGCAAATGTGGCCCGTACCGAAGAAGTAGCCATCGTTGAGGCGACGCCGGAGACTGACCTGATGCCTGGTGGCCTCCATATTGGCCACGGTGCCATTGACAATCCGACCCGGATCGGCATTGAATCTGGGACGTATATGCCGTGAGTCCAGTCTAGCACCTAAGCCGTACAAGAACAATCGAGAAAGGCATCAGAAGATGTGAGCGCTTCAATATGGGCACACATACCACACATCGCCACCAGATAGAGGCCGAAGAGCACGGCAAAGATCGTTGCCCGTTTGGGAGCCATGTGGAGTATTCGTATTTACGGCACGAGCTGAGAACGTCAACTAAATGTACGGACAGTCAGGGCCACTTGGCCAGCCAATTGCTATCGTCACAATTAAATCTGGCAATACATGCTCGACATAATCTAATCAGCCGTCACCGGCCAGACCCACCCACTTTGTAAATTTCGTTGAATAGATTCTTGAACAGCGGACAGCTAGTCCATTCCGTTCACTGGAGTACCAAACGGGGCATGGCTATAGGGTGTGCACGTGTCTCTGTATTGGTGCAATTCTCAAGTGTGAAACATTTTGATGGATTTTCCCAAACACACCCATGCAATCTACGATGTGCCCATGATTGTCATATCAAATGGTTTTAGCACAAGATCCATTTCGATTTACAGCCCCATAAAGTCACGGAGTTGCTCAACGATATCAACAAATAGTTAACAATTAATTAATTCAATCGAGTGAACTACTACGAGAAGCTGAAACCTATCTCTGATCTTCGAATCGAACTAAAACAGATTAATCATAAAATACTACAAAGATCCCTTTTGAAGGTATTGAGGATTTTAATATATATCTTTTTATACCCTGAACCCATTGACAATGGGTAAACAGGGTATTATGTATTTGTGCAAATGTATGTAACAGACAGAAGGAAGCATCTCCGACCCCATAAAGTATATATATTCTTGATCAGCATCAACGAGCCGAGTCGATCTAGCAATGTCCGTCCGTCCGTCTGTCCGTCCGTCCGTTGTAGGTCCTCCTAATCCCCGCGCAGATCGAGTTTGTTTTCGATATTCGATAACTTGCCCCGTTTCCAAGTAATCGATAAAAATCGATATCGAAATCCTGTTTTTTCAGCAATTTCGGCAAATAATATGAGCTAGATTCACCAAACTTGACATGTAGCTTCTAGAATAGTATATACATATATAAAGTATTTTTCATTTTATACCCATCGCCTATCGGAAGAAGAGGGTTCAGGGTATCCCCTAGTCGGGAGCTCCCGACTAGAACCTCTTACTTGTTTTGACTTCTAAAAGTGGTCATCTGTAGCTATAAAGTCGAGAGAATGGAACATTCTGACGAATTCTTAAAATTGTTTTTATATGAATTGACCAGATTGTCAGACACAGGGCTGAAAGGCGTCACTCGATTCTCGGAAGTGTTTTCTGTTTGGCTTCGCTTGTTTTATAAATAAATGTATAATGAATATATCAGTGATAGATTGAAATTGAAATTTCGCACTTAGGAGCTGGTTTCATTGATTAGATAAATTCAATTATTTCATTGACCGAACACGAGGCTGAGGCACTTCAGATCCAATTTCTGGCCCCGCTCTATTTACACATTTGTTGAGCGGTAATCGCAGAACTATAATAACAAGTCAAACAAGTGGCAATACCTATAAAAGAAATAATATTTATTAATTTCTTTTTGAATATTAGTCAGTCTTGCAGACGCATTCAGTAACTGGCCGCCACAAAGATGGCCAAGACAGTCAGCTTTGGGCCAACGACAATTGCCGCTTTGTCGCTGTAGTACGAATAGTCGAGCGAGCGATTCGTCCTCTTTATCCAGTCGATATAGTATGCAACGCTCGTATAGACGCCGGGCGAATCTTGGGCAGCACAAAATCTGCCAAAGGAGACGATGCCCACGAGCGTATTGTAGCACTGCAGCGGACCCCCGGAGTCGCCCTGGCAGGAATCGATGCCCCCGCTCATATAGCCGGCGCATATCTGGGCAGTCGATATATAGCCATATTTGCGACTGCAATCCCTTTGGCTGATCACCGGCACCGTTGCCGATTGCAGAGTTGGCGAAGTGGAGCCGCCCTGAAAGCAAACGTTAATCGATTAATCGATTAATCGATCAGCAAGCAAATGAGGAAATCAACAAAAACTGTTGCCAAAATGATGAGCAACTTGAAAGCGATAAGCATAATTTCAAAATTATATATGTATAACAAATTTCCAATTCTAAATTCAAATAAGCATTTCGAAAATATTCAGGAATATGAATTCTTGAAAGACAAACCAGAAATACTTGAATTCAATTCGAACTCGGGAAATGTTTGAAATGAATACTTCACTTACAGAGTATGTACTACCCCAGCCGGAGATCAGGCAAGGTGTACCCACTTCGGCGGCTTCTTTGGCAAGTGGCAGAGCCCGAGCGCTCGATCTCCAGGGTATATAGCCGTTAATGAATAGCAGTGCAATATCGTTCTGTAAGTCAGACGGATTGTATTGGGGATGGGCTATCAGCTTCTGCACGTTATACTGCAGCATTGCTCCACTTCTTGACTGTAGATAGCTGTTGCCCATGACCACCACAAAATCTCTGGCCGAGCGCATCGATCTCCTTCTTCCGCTACAAACAAATAAACTTGATATTAGGTCCGTTTCAAATGCTTTCAAGGGTCACCCACTCGAAGAGACAATGTGCCGCCGTGGCAATCAGGCGCTGGCTAATGACCGTGCCTCCGCATATGTGACCACGCCCGAATTGTCTCCTGTCAATCTTCTTCAAACGCAGCGAGACCTGATATGGTGTCTTGGCTATGTCGGTAGCGGTGCCGCCCACAATCTTGAAGTGCATCGAGCCTGCTTGGCATTTGGATAGAAAGAAAGAAATTAAGTATTCATTTGCGCTCATTCATTGTTAACGCCAATCTATTAGTTATCTATCAAATGGGCTTCGCCGTGACGTTCCAAAACATTTGCGTCACCAACAAATTATATTAGATATGTGTTTGGTATCTAATCGCAATTTGAATATCGCAAAACTGATGACTCTCGGCTGAGGAAGGGGGGGGGGGGGATTACTTTCCGCCACAGTCGCATCGGACCGTTGTAACTTATAGGATTGAAAAAGTCAAAAGTCAATTCTTAAATAATTTTATACAAACATCTGCCGTATTTCCATTTTCGAAAGAATCTTACAAAAGCATATTTCATACATTTTCAAGCAGAATCGATTTAAGAACCAATGCCAACTCGAATCGAAAGCATAAAGTAAGCGGAGAAATTGTTACGAATATGGAAAGCAGAACATTGCATTCAAGCCTTAGCTCACAATTTCGTATATTTTTCAAGTCCTTGGAGCACTTAAAAAATACAAATTTATTCAAATCTCTCATATTTGCGATTCGAGACAGCCAATGCGTCAGAAAATCTATTGTTATCGAAAAGGTTTCGATTAATTAGAATTGAAATCGATTTGTATACTTGCTGAAATTCGGAACACCCGGAACAGTAATAAATAAAAATAAAAATTCACATATCCATTCAGATGCCAAATCTAGAGATATATCCGATTGCCCTTACTCACCCGCAGAGACTGGCCCCAATTGTAATAGACAGATGACTATATTTAACCACGTTATCAACGAGACGAGCATGTTTTGCAATTTTTGATGCCGAAAGTAAAGGCAAACCAAGCCAAAAATAATCCAAAATAAATTTTTAAAAAAGCAATCACACAAAATATGAAGAAAACACATAATCCGAAAAAAGGCATGGCTATAGGTTCTGAATGTCTCTCGGTCTTGATCAATTGCACGCAATTCTCAAGTGTGAAACATTTTGATGGATTTCCACAAACGCACCCATGCAATAGACCAAGTGTACATCATTGTCATATCAAGATCCATTTCGATGGAGTTGCCCAAGCTTATCTCTAGTCTTGGATTATAGTTTTTCTAAAAGAACTTTTGTCGGACTGCGATTTATGATAAAGTAGTTCAACATTGACAAGATTTTGCAATTTAATATAGATATAGATATACATATACATATATTTTTCTTTTACAAGACGCTATATGTAGCTATAAAATCATGATTGAATATTCTGATGAATTCTCTAAAATGTTTGCTTGTTAATTTTAGCTTGTATGGAGACGTGCATTTAGGATTTGGGTACATAATATCAAGTGCTTTATATAAAAATAACATCGTAAGGACTTATAAAATAAATTAATAAAATTTACAATTTTGTTCAGATCAATAGATCTAAACTTTAAACATTTCGCCTAAATAATTATATACAATTTTGTCTACAAAGGCTCTTGCTATTCTTCAACTGATTGCATATTCGGTGAAGTGTACAAAAAACTGGCTTTTCATAAAAATGTGCACTTCTAAAATACAATTTAAATAAGTCTCAAATATTGCATTAAGAAAACAAACTGGTCTCAAAACCATTTCGGCTATGGTATAGAAAGAGAGGGAAAGCGCGCAGCAATGAGAGCTATTGCTATCTTTATCATTTTTAAGTGACATTATGCTCCTCTAGCATTTTGTTGGTTTGCTCCGCTGTGCGATTGATCAACTGCATAATTTCGTCCAGTTCATTTTTAGTCGATTCTACGATTGGTTTTGTTTCGGGATCTATTGCAGTTGGTATTTCAATGCCTGACTCCTGCTTAATCTCAGCTTCAGCCTTGACATTGGACATGGTTTGCGCAAAGCTAGCATCTAGATCCGATTCCTGACTTTCAGTATTCTTATATTGCAGCTGTGGCACACGGCGACGCTGCAGCACCTTGCGTTCCACATGTTGTATGCCCGTTTCCATTGCCTTGCGTTTTCTGCAAGCAAAGTGAGAATTGAGTAACATGATTTAAATGCGAATTTGAAATGTTTGGCAAACCTGTTGCGTGGACTTATTGATTTGGCTGAGCTTGTGGCTGCTGTGCTGCATGGTATTGTGGTAGCCACATCAGCGGACATGGGCGGCACGCCCACTGCCGTTTCGTTTTTAATAATGGGCGCTGTGGCGGGCACTCCATCCAACGCTTGGCCCACTTTTACGTAGGCGGCGACAGCCGCCAGCAGCTGTTTGTGTTGCACATGAAAAGCGTCCACATCGTAGGGCTCAGTGGCCACAGTGGCTGTAATAGTGATAATTGACAAATATAATAAATACTTCAAATATACAATAGACGCCTCTTACTTCTGCGCAGCTGAGCGCCTTCTATGCGATACTGTTTGAGTTCTATGTCCTTTTTCTTAACGACATCCAGCAAGGACTGCAGATTTTCGTTTAGATTGGTGGCGGTATGAAGAGCATCCTTCAATAGGCAACGATAAAACTGCAAAAATAAGCTTTACATGAGTATGCATTTGGTTAGCTTTCGAAGGTCTTACCATTGCACTGTCCACGCCGGTCAAACGCCATTCCCACTTAAGCGGCGCCGGTGCACCCTCGATGCGATATTTCAAGCTGAGCACAGAGTGCTGCTCCTGCTCCTGCTGCTCCGGCTGCTGCTCGATGCTGCCATGCATATTCACATCAGGTTCCGCCTCAGCCGCGCCGTTGTGCTGGACACATCGCAATGTAGCCTCTGCCGGATGAGCGCTACTTAAGGCCGTGCGCACCGCTTTAATGGGAAAGTGCACGCGTTTGTTCAATTCCTGTTGGTATCATTTTAATATCTAGTTAGACAGCTTTTGGCAAAAAAAAAAAACTGGCAACAGGCTCACCCGAATACGCTGCTGAAATTGTGTCACAGGCAAATTTTCATTGTAGCTCAGTTCGTTTATTTTATCATGGCAATAAAATTGCAGCACGTCATCATTGTCTACGTCGCCACTAAGGCAACTAATTAATTGCACATCATTTAGTTGAATTATCTTCAAAGTCATATTTCATCAAAACGCAACACAACATAAACAGCTGACAGCTGTGCCGGCCCGGCCCGGCCCGGCCAGTCGTACGCTTCGCGTTTATCGAGCCGCGGAACTGGAACTAGCTCATTGAGTGGAACGAATTGAACGAATAAAACTTATCGATTGCGCCAGCAAATGCGCGCGCTAAAAGCGCTTGATTCAAATTTGAATTTAAAAATAAACGAAATATACTAAAAGCTGTTAGGAAAAATTACGAATATGATTGATGCGGCTGTGCTGTCATTTGAATGAAACAACATTTCGTGCATTTCGTGTGATTTTGTTTTAATTATATCTTGTTTATAAGTAATACTTTTTGTTTTTAAATTTTATTTTTTGTTTTCGTTACTCGTAATATTATCAAAAAATTGTTTGTGTACTCTTTTTTTGTTTGTGTCTCCCCATTTAATAATGTTTTTGTTTTTTGCTTTTGTTTTTATGTTTTCGAATAACTAGTTTAAATTGTATTTAAATTTTACTACTGACAGAAAATAGCTAATTCATTCATATTGAATGCTAGTTAATACCATTCTAATACAATACATATTTATAATATTTGTATGTATACATATATAATTAACTAAGACGCATAATAATAGTAATATGTGTGTGTATATATATATATATATATATATATATAGTAAAACAGTTGTAGTTGTAACATGCAGAAATTTATGAGGAAATCTGGATTTTTTTTTTTGATTTTTAATTTTTTTTTTTTTTTTGGTTCAGGAAAGGTTTTGTATCGCGTTTCATTAGATTAACGCCGATTATCTTAAACTAGCCTCGCGCTTAACTTAACTGTCTTTTTGTTATTTGTTTTTTTGTTGGTTTTTTGAAGTGCGGTCAAGTGCCATAAATATGCTAGCCTAACAAATTGTGCTTAAAACATAAGCTTAGACGCAACGCCTAGATTAATCTCGGGCGACGTTTGAGATTTTGAAAGTTTTTCGTTGGTTTTCATATCTGCGGACGTGTCCAGAGCTCGCTGAGATCCTTCTGGCGCAGCTTACCAAGCTCTGCAAATGGCAAGAAGATACATTTTTCAGTGATTTAAACCAGATGCTAAGTGGCATCAATGGCGACTTACCAAGCTGTGTGGGCAACACGCTGCTGCTACGGAAACTCAAATCGAAGCGCGGCTGCACCGCCAGTTGGCTGGCTGCGGAGGAGGCGGAAACGGCAACGGAATTGCGAAAATTGGTGCCGCTATCGAATACGAATAAAGCAGAGTTAGACGTTTATATATTGTGCCAAGATTTTAACGCTCACCTATATGGATGCTTCAGGCAGCCGTAGACCTCACGATAGCGACCGTAGAGTGTGCCATAGGAGACGCCCAAAATGCGTGCGGCTTTCTTCATTTCAAGTCTTTTGTTTTTGATGGCATCGAGCACCTAAGATGGATGAGAATTGGGAATACTCAAGGGTACACTGTTCGCGATCGGGCGGCACTCACGCGCTTGGTAAATGGCTCCTCCCAGAACTGCGGACGTCGCCCCTTGGCCAAGTAGTCATCCATTTTGATAACATCCTGCCACTGCGTCAGCTCCTCATTGGTCAGCCGCAATTCGGCTGCATCGTAATCCTCCAGCTTCACTTCGGCATAGTCGGCGCCATGCTCGACACCGCCTGCCGCCGAATTGTTGACTTTCCCATTGCCATTGGCGGTGGCGGTGGCGGCGGCAACAGCTGCCGCTGCAACGGCCGCCGCAGCCGCCGCGCTGGCCACACTGGGCGCAAAATCGTGGGCCATGAGCAGGCTGTGATCGTTGATCAAGTAACCGGCTCCGGTGGCTTCGCCATGCGTATACTTGCCGCCAAAGCCGGCGGGCAACAGTGCCGAGGTGCGTATGGAGGCGGGCGATTCCGCACGATTGGCCACCAGATGCTCGTTCTCAATCTCCTCGATGGGCTGCGGCAATGCGCCGCTTGATGCCTCCACCTCCACCTCCGCCTCCGCCTCCGCTGCCTGCTCCGGCTGCGGCCGCGGCTCAGCAGCCGACGACTGGCTCACAGTTGTTGTGGCGGAAACACGATGCGCACGCGCCGCCTTCTCCTCGCCGGCCTTCTCGCGCTCCCCATAGAGTCGACGCGTGGCATGACGCAGCTTGCCGTGGCGCTCGCGACGCTCTGCCGGCTTGTCCTGCTTCCTGTTGGCGCTGGACAACGGCACAGATGCCGCTCCTGCTGCTGTTGCTGCTGTTGCTGCTGTCTGCACACTAGCCGCATCATCGCTCAATTCCAGCTCTGTCTTGAGCTCCACATCGCTCAGCTTGGGCGTCATGTTGCCCTGGCCACGCTCCGAGCCATTGGCCCAATCCTGCTCACGCTCGCCCGGCTCCGTTTCTGCTGGCGTCGATTGTTGCTGCTGCTGCTGTTGCTGACGCAGTCGCTGGCGCTGCTTGGGCGGGCAGGCGGCGGGCGGCGAGGCCAGCGCGGCGGAATGTGCTACGGGCAGCGGCTCCTCGGCAAAGGGACGCCCCGACTCCAAGTACGCGCGCTGTGTGGGCTCCAAATTTGCTGCATATTGGGCCAGCTTACGCCTGGTAAGGAAGGTATATGAATATATAGCAGGAGACAATTGATTATATAGCCAAGCACTCACACATTGAATACATCGTAAGTGTCGTCGAGCGGTGGGCGACCTCGTTTGCGCTTGGGTCCCAGATACGGATCGACGGGCGCTCCGGATTCCAAACTTGCGCTGGCGCTGGCGCTGGCACTATGCAGGGGCGTCAGTGCGGGCATACGGCTGCCGGCATTCAGGCCCAGGGCATTCTCGAGGGCCGCCGGCGAATGGCGTTCGCGATCCCGTTCGCGCTCGCCGCAGAGCTGCGGCTGCAGATGCGGCGCCTGCTGATGGAGCATGTCCTGGGCATAGCTCTCGGCCAGGCTGCGCGGCGGCGAATGGAACTCGGCAGCTGGCATCGGAGGCGGCGGTCCATCGTCATCGTCGCGCCAGGTAACCTCGGCCAGACCCTTGATTTTCAGATCATCGGCCGTCTTCAGCAACGAGGGCAGGCTGGCCTGTAGTAGCAGCAGAATATATAGGTTTATAAATTGAAGCCAGCAGCATTTAGTTGGTTGTTATGCTCACGTGCTCCACATTGATCTCGCCCTTGTACATGAACTCAATGAGACACTTGACCTCGGCGAAAGTCACATCCTTCATGATGATAATCGGATCACGCTCGCTGGCATAGTTGGACAGGACCGAATCGAAGAAGGTGCTGCACGCGCACAGGACCACACGATGTGCCCGTATCAATTGGCCCTCACAGGCCAAAGTCACATCACAGAAACAGCCCCGGTCCAGCAGCTGCGAGAACATCGTCTGCAGATTGCTATGATGGTACTTCCAGCGCAGGCAATACTGCTGCGGTAGCATTGTGGACAAATCGGATGGCTCCGGTGCCCCTTCAATTGCTCAATAATCTAAACAATAAAAAAAATACAACACAAATGCCCATGAGTTTCGCATTACGACTGCCAAATAACACAAACAATCAAAATTCTACAGAAAGTTCCAAAACAACTGGAAAAAAGGCAACAGCAAAAAAGATGGGCTATTTTCGGCACGCCGTAGACTAAATACCCTTGAGACATATGGCTTAGAAGTCATGAAAATCGCATAGAAAGGCGGTTTTTAGTAGCGAGTGCTAAAAGGAGTAAGAAGAGGAAGATTATATACCCTTGAGACATATGGCTTCGAAGACATGAGGAGGCTATGAAGTCATGAAAATCGCATAGAAAGGCGACTTTTAGCAGCAAGTGCTTAAGAGAGTAAGAGCTAGAGTCAAAGAGAGTGATTGAAAATTAACTTGATCTGGTATGCAATATAAGATACCAAATTTTTAAGCTCCAGCTCGCATAGGCTCTGAGATCAATTGGACTAGTCAGAGAGAAGAGCAGGTAGGTGTATACTAGGCGGGAGTGCCCGACTAAAAGCACTTCTTGCTACGCAGTTTGCGTTCACTCCAACCCAAACAATGAGATATGAGATAGAATCGGAGTTTAAAGTCCGATCTCAATGAAATGTTCAGTTTTTGTGTGAAAATATCAAAGCGCAAAGCTTTAAGACTGACACAGAATCCGTTTAGTAATACGAGAACGAGCACATCCAGTTTGGTGTGCTATATTTATATGAAAATTTCAACCAAATTATGCCCGACAAATTAAAAGCCAAAGCCAAATGTGCAGTCCACAAAAGGAAATCCGCTTCCCCATTAAGCACATATATGCAAACATGTGTATTTATGTTTATGCATACATTCTCAATACACATATTTGTACATAGCTATTTGTCTTGATTGAACCGAGTGCTGGTAAGCTTTATTTTTCACAGCAGACCAACAATTTACCCGCAAGGATGAACAACTCTTTTTTATTATTCACTGAAGCCATTGAAAATGGTTAAAAAGGATTTGCTGCTTTTGTGTAAATAAAAAAAATTAAGGATTTATAACTGTTTCGATATCTTCAGTCGCTTTCCACATTTCGACAAATTTCGATTATGACACAGCTTGGCTCAGGGCATCTGGCAGGGCATCTGCCAGTCGAACATACCCGACCAGAGCCCTCTCCTGTTTATCATACGAGCAGATCCAACTTCATATTTTGTTTTCCAAGACACAAACAACAACCGAAAATGGTTTAATATGTGCATCATAGATTTTAGACACAAAAAATCCCAAAGTTTTAATACTTGTAGAAACAATCCAAATCGATCAGATCGGCTTTCAGAGGATTTGCAATGATACATTTAACAGATCCATCGGGAAATATCTTTTCAAATTCAATGCTAAATACTATTTGAGTCGTCTAACACCTTTGCCGCAAAGGTTCGAACCAAGCCGCTGGCTCAAATTGTAATTTGTTACTCATGCTCAACTTTAAACTCAACTCCAAGGCAACAAAAAATTGGGTGTACGCAAATTGAAACATTTTGAAAACTGAACCCATTATTGGAAAAAAAAAATGTTGTTTTCAAGTATTTCATATATGAAAAATAAAGCCAACAACAATTGTAATTGAGAGAAATAGTTGCTCAACTTTTGTGGGGCTTAGTTGAAGCTCTAAACAAAATATAATCAAACGTGTGGTTCGCTGAGTCTGAAGAAAACTCATGCCACGGAAAATGTTGGAAAATGTACGGAAAACTTTTTATTTTTTTTTCATTTTGGCTTCACTCCCTTCAACCACAACAACAACAACAAAACTAATTAAACGTGTTTTTCATAATAAAAAAAAAAATATAAATAAAGCCAGAAAATTTACAAGACCAAATATTTCATATATTATCAACTTTTATAAAGCGCATTTTCCGCATAAGGTAAAATATTAAAAAAAAAAACAAGTAAGAGTTTCTAGTCGGGAGCTCCCGACTTGGAGATACCCTGAACCCTCTTCTTCCAACAGGCGATGGGTATAAAATGAAAGATACTTGATATATATATACTATTCTAGAAGCTACATGTCAAGTTTGGTGACTCTAGCTCATATTATTTACCGAAATTGCTCAAAAAACAGGATTTCGATATCGATTTTTATCGATTACTTGGAAACGGGGCAAGTTATCGAATATCGGAAACAAACTCGATATGCGCGGGGACTAGAAGGACCTACAGCCAAAATTTCTAGTCTCTAGCTCTTATAGGTTCTGAGATCCTTGCGTTCATACATACGGACAGACGGACGGACGGACATGGCTAGATCGACTCGGCTGTTCATGCTGATCAAGAATATATATACTTTATGGGGTCGGAGATGCCTTCTTCTGCCTGTTACATACATTTGCACAAATACATTATACCCTCTTTACCCATTTTCAATGGGTTCAGGTTATAATAAAAACAAAACAAACTTATCTTAGTTTCAGGCAGACGAATTCAATTAAAGACTGCAGAATTGATTAATTTGTATTATTTAGAGTTTAGGTCGAAGCGCGTATCCACTTGGACTCGGAATGATAAACATAAAATACTGAACTCTCTGCCTACTTTACTTTTTCATATAGTACACACATATTAAATGTTTACAAAGTATCTGAAACGAGCTACCGACAAAAAGTAGAGTAAGATAAAAGTTTGCGCTATAAATTTCGAGAATTTTAAACCCTACTTCACTTTTACAATTTGAGCTACCCTTTTTTTTTTGTTAAGATTTACTTTTTTTGCTAAGACATTTTTAGTTATAATAATAATATTATATATAGGGGGGTCAACGAAAAAAATACGTTTGCTTTTCTGCTGCGTTTTATGTCCAAGTCGAAGTGGAAGGGACATCACACACACGCACACACACACACACACACACACACACACACACAGGCATAGGTATTACTTAAAATGGACGCACAGTCAACCGCAACCAATGAGAAAGAGAAACAAGTTAGAGTGCTCTAGTCGGGAGTGCCCGACTTGGAGATACCCTCAACCTCCTTCTACCAACACCTTATGCAGCTCGCCCTAGGGGGAGGGGGGCGGTAGCTGAATATAGAAAGTTACTCGATCTGTATATACTATTCTAAATACTATTCTAGACTATGCTATATAATATTCTAGAAGCTACATGTCAAGTTTGGTAACTCTAGCTCTTAAAACCTAAGAGATGTACTCAAGAAACAGGAATTCAATATCGATTTTTATCGATTGCTTGACAACGGGGGCAAGTTATCGATTATCGAAAACAAGACTCTTGCTCTTAAAGTGTCTATTGATGCAGATCAAGAGCTCGGAGATGCTTACTTCTGCCTGTTACATGCACTTGCCCAAAACCAATATACCCTTCTCACCCATTTTCAATGGGTTCAGGGTCGACTAGATGATATGCTGGAAATAATTATAGTGTATATTTCTAATCGATTGTCACACGCAAGAGCCATATTTATCGAAGAGTTAAAACCAGATAGGTTCCCAATATCTCCTATAAAGCCTGAGTTCCTGAGTTGGGTGGAATGTGATATATTTGGGGAAATAATTGGTTTGCAATTGATATTCTTAAGTCAAAGTCTCGAGTTCAATAGGTCTAATTCACATTTAGCTCAGTTCTAGATTAGGGGGAATATCATATGTAATAGAAGGAATAATATGGAAAAGTAACTTGTTTTTTTTGATAGATTATTTGGGTTTGTATATTCTTTAAAACACGGCATACCAAATATTTCGATACGAGCTTTCATTTTCGCTCAGATCAATCAAAGGCATTCCATATGCAATAAGCCCTTTGATCATTTTCTATTAACAGGGTAGCAGGAAAACAGGCAGGACGACAGGACATGCCATTTGGAGGGGACCGTGCAGTTCACAAGAATTCTCAACATTTGAAAATAGCCCAACAAAAATTTCATTTTACCAATTTTATTTTGAAAAGAAATTGACGCAAAGTAGAGAAGCAAAAAAAAAAAAAAACAAAAAAGGAATGATATAAAATTCAAGATGCTGAAGGAATGCTGGCACATAAAAGGATATCCGAAAAGTGCGCCATATAACGGACAAGATATATGATATGTACATACATATATCGTAAAAGGGAGGGAGAAAGGGAGATGGGAGGGGAAAAAAACCAATGTCCGGCAAAACCGCCCACAACAAGGAACCATTCTGCAGGCTGTGTGTGCCGCAAAGGGTTTTTGAACCCACACACACCCGCACACACACCCGCACACACACACACACATTATTTGAGCCGTTACACATTTCAGCTCCTTATAAAAATATACATATATACATATACCTTACATATATATGTATATATATGTATATAAACATAAAAAAAAATACAAAATTTACAAGGAGAGCGCAAAAAGAATGGCATATAAAAAATACATGTTTTATTGTAGTATATTTTTCCCGCCATCGCTTGGCTCGTTCGTTACACACGACCCAAAACGTCAGCTCTGCCCCCAAAGCCAACACACAAACACCCTATCAAGCCCCGCCCCCGTCCCTGCCTCGCCCTCTGCCCAACGCCCAAGCGAACGCACCCCAACCTTAAAGCGAACCCAACTTGAACTCAAGGCCCACACACACACACACACACACACACACAACACACACACACACAGGCACACACGCACACATAGAGAGAGACTGGCGTTTGCCTTCTCCACTTCTTTTGGATTTTCTCATGGAAAATATTTTTCAGTTTTTATCACATTTTTCTTCTTCTTTGGATTTCGCTTTTTTCGTTTTGTTGCTTTTTTTACGTCTCGTTTTTTTTTTTTTTTATAAAATTTTCCTTTTTTTCTTGTTTTTTTTTTTTATTTGCTCCTGTTGTGTTGGAGCGCGCTTTATTTTCTGTTTTGATACCCTTGCCGTGCGGTTAACTTGATTATCATCAAGTCTTTTGGTACATCTAATGTAGTTTTTTTCCTACGAAGTTCTTGCAACTAGATAAAAAGTACGAATAAAGATCGGGAAATTGAGTTTGTGTCTATTTTGTATCTAAATATTATCATGGATTACAGTATTGTTGAAATTACCATTTAAAAAGCTCGTGTTAAAAAGTTCCTGTTAGCGAAGTTCGTGCTAAAGAGTTCCTGGCAAAGGCAAAGGAAATGAATTGTCCAATGTTTTATTTTTCGAAGAAATTGTCAAATATATTTCTTACTGCCAGTTGGAAGCAGCGAAATTGCCGTGTGCTGCCAGATGTGCAGTGCATTGCCTGGTGGCAACGCTGTTTAACAGTTGCAGCCAACTTGTAATTAAATTTTAGCTCTCTCTCTCTCAAAGTTCAGATTGTTTTGACATTTTGTTGAAATGGAGGTTAACTTACACATTGGGAAGAGCCCCAACACGCATTTGTTGAGGGTAACAAACATGTCATGTGGCTGTCAAAATTAACAGCCACTTTAACATGATGTCAAAGTCTTTTAGGCTGCCGAACGTAAAGTCAAAATGTTGAAAAAAAAAGGGGCTAAACTACAAGAAGTCCGCGTTTTGTTAGTGTATTCCAACGGCGACTTGCTTAGGAAAGCTTTTGCGTTCCTTTTTTTTGTGTGTGCTTCTTTTTTTTTTTATACTGTAAGGCAAGAAACGTCGCGTCGTTGGCTCCATGAGCTTCGAGAGGTGGCGAGGGGGTGGGGAGTGTGGGAGGGGGGGGGGGGATAGCTCCGGTAGGGCCGTGACGCAAAAACGTTGCAAGCGGAAAATGAAAAAAGACATTACAGCAGCAGCAGCGACGCCGACGCCGACGTCGACTGCGGCAGCAACAAAAAAGAAAAAGAAGGGGAAAAAAATAAAAATAAATAAATAAAAACACAAAAAGCGCCAGAGAACATGGCAAAGCGGAAAAAAGCATAACGACCGTTTCGTTCTTTTTTTTTTTGTTGTTGTTTGTTTTCTTTTTTTTTATTATTATTATTTTCATTTTCTCTGTCTTTCTCCGCTCTTTTGTTGTTGTTGTTGCCCGTTTTTTAAGCTGTAATTTTTTACTTGACGTTTTTTATGGTTTTTTGCGCAATTTTATCCTTTTTTTTTCTTCTTCGTTATATTTTTTTTTTAAATATCGATTTTTATGTCAACTTAAATGAAAGGTACACAGTTTTCCATATAAAAAAGTGTATGGAATTTTAAATGTGTGTGCGTGCACACGTGTGTGTGTGTGTGTGTGTGTGTGTGTTCCTTTGTGTGCCTGAGTATATGCTTCTTTACTATTAATTTTTATTCCACCTCCCAACCCAACCCCATCCCACACTCTGTTGCACTATTAAAACATGCACACGTCAGACAGAAGAAAGCATCCGATTTCAAAGGCTTTGCGATTTAACAGATAAAAGCGCAGCCTCGAACGCTTTTATACACATACATACATATTTCTTGTGATACATCAAAATTTTCATTCCAAATTTCCATATAGACCTCGTTATACATCCGAGAGCCGGGTAATTTCCATGCATGCGTCAGAGCACACGCCAATTCGCGTTGTTCATACTCTTACATCATGATTGACAGTTACTTGATCCGAAATATATCTCAGATATATTAATATATATACACATTGATCTTCAGTAATTCTTCTTAGTTCTTAAAGTTCTTTAATGCTGCAAAGGCAAATCTATGTGACATGCATGTAATTTATACCCGTACAGCATAACTGATTGATGATTGAAATATGCAAATATCAAAATAAAATATAAACTACAAACGTCAGACGGAAGAAAGCAGCCGATTTACAAGATAAAATCTCAGACTCGAACGCTTTTATACACACAATTCCTATGATACATCCAAATTTTCATTTCAAATTGTCTCTAGACCTCGTTATAAATCTAACATACTCTTACATCATGATTGATAGTTGGTTGATCTTAAGAACAGATCAGATGTATATATAGATATACACACTAATTGCCATTTATTCTTAGTTTTTTAACGCTGCGAAATTCATCTCAAAAGGTTTCCACACTTTTCGCTAAATCCACAACTCTTGACGGAAAAATTCGTGTTAAGTTCTATAATAAAGAAGCAATATGTTTTAAGAATTTTGGAAGTCAAGCCAAAGGAGTAAAATGGGTGGAAAAATTGATGACGCTTTTTTGTTTTATATTCGAATGCGGATTCAAACTCACTTTCAAATATAATTATAACTAAATTCACGAGCGGAAAATGAATGGAAAAGTAATGTCAAAAACTTGACGAAGAAAACTTGCAACGAATAAAACTGGGTAATACCCGCTTGTTTATGCATATACATATAAATAGTCAGTTATATTAGTTAAATCAGTCATATATGTATATGATTAAATAGAGGTAACTTTCAGTACTTTTTTCGAATATGATTTTGCAGAGAATATAGCTGTACTTTTGAACTGAAAGCGCAGTACATTATATAGTATATATATGTACATATATATTTGCTGTTAACTGTAAAAGTATATAATAGTCCGTACTTGTGTATTTATGTGTGATGTTAAAGCGTACACACACACACACACACACACACACACACACACACACACATACATGGAATGTAAAAATCCGTTTTTCCCTCTGCCAGCGCAATTTTCTTTCTTTTTCCAGATGCTTTTGTAATTTGTATAATTTTTTAACGTCGTCGTCGTCGTCGTCGTCGTCGTCATTTTTGTTGTGTGTTGGCTGGATTTTTTATTATTATTTTTTTTTGTTCACATTTTCTTTTTTGTTTGTAACGGTTTTTTGCTTTTGTTTCTTTATCATACGAAGCAAAAAACTGTAATATAAATTTATGTGCTAACGTGGAGCAGCGGCAAAGGGACATGTGACGTGGGCGGGGCAGGGGCAGAGGCAGGGGACTGGGCGAGAGGAAAACAAATAAGTAAAGAAAAAAGTATATATACAATATTTTATGCAATTTATATGCAAGTATATACTTATATATATGTACATATATATATATACATGTATGTGCATAAGATATACATATAAGTTTGAAGCGTGCTTCAACCCAAATCCACGTCGACTTTAAAAGCCGAACAACTCTCGAGGGAATTTGGAAACTTTAATGCAATTTTCATAATGATATATTAGCGTGTTATACTTTTAAGCGTGCAACTCCTCCAAATATGTGAGCGACTAAAAAGTTGCACATTACACATTTTCGTTTTTGAAAAGCTTTGAAATGGAGTTTTAAGCTGATCGAAAAGCGGGAGGGTAAAGCTTTGAAAGTAGTTCGAGCTCAAACGCACGAGAAAGCAAAAATGTAAACAAATAACCACAACTGTTCACCCATTTTCCGTTTTCCACAACTCATTTCGGTCAAGTTAAACCATTTTGAGCACAAGCGAATATCCACCCATTTTCCACAAAGCTGGGTGAAATTTGTAATTGATTTGCTTTTAAATGTAACAGAAATTTCATTCTATCATTAAAAAGTTGCTGTCAGTATCAATTATATAGAAACATTAGCTGAAGGAATGATCGGAAACAGTTCTCACGAATTGACATACTATATATGTATACTAGTATATATATGTTCGAAACTTGGATGTCTTTTTTCTAAATAGGTTGTAATTCGATCTGTGTAGAGCAACAATAACAGAAGTCTGTCGGTTCCCCTAACTGCGACCATTCATTGGGTGCAATTTTTTCCTTAGATAAATAAACGATTCTTTTGCGAGAATAAACAAAAAGCACGAATAATACTTGAGAACTTTCAGTTAATATACAAATTTTGGAAAATTATGCAATGAAATAAAGCATATCCAAGCAGTTATGACAAAACCGGGCTGACAGCAAAAGGGGGAGACATAGGATAGGGATAAGGTCAAAGTCTAAAACTCATATTCCGACTGATAATCAATATGATATAACAGTCCGAAGTAAAAGGAATAAATATCGAGTCTGGCTCTATACGAAAGATATCAAGATATCTACCTCGAAAAGTTTATCATACATTCTTATATGACAATGTCAATTGCAAAGCAATTCGACGACGATCCGAAAAAACCTTATTTTCGAATAATCGTCCCTATGGCTGCTATATAATATAGTATTCCGATGTTATCTAGGTTTTGCATATATGTTAAAAGCATTGTGCATTGTGAAACCTTTGAGTGCCAAGTTTGGTCATCTTATCTTAATAAGCAAAATAGTTGTTCCGAACGATCTTTCCCATGGCAGCCATATGATATAGCATTCCGATGCTTATAAGAGTTGGTATGTATATGAGGAGCATAGAAAAACTAACAAGCGCCGAGTTGGGTCAAAAGGTTTCGCTACAAGAACTTCTTCAACCGATCGTTCCTATGGCAGCTATGTATATGATATAGTGGGATCCGATCCGGCCGGTTCCGACATCTAAACTGACTGCAAAGTTTCAAGACGATAGTTTTATGAGTGACAGACAGACAGACATGGGACATATGCTGATCGAGAATATATGTACATATATCTACTTTAAGAGAGCAGAGATGTCTTCTTCTAAATAATTCCCTCTACAAGGGTACGGCTGCTGCTGCTTCTTCTTGTTCTTTCCTAAATAAACAACTGGCGAGGCGCAGAAAAAAAAAAGACGAAGTGAATAAGCAGTTTTTCAGTTTGATGCGATAAAAAAAAAGCCGAGAAGAAGAAACAAGAGTTCAATATGAATCGCATTTGAAATCAATTCAAAGAAAAAGTCTATGCGTTCCCTTTTTCGCGTATACACTTCGTAAATTGAAGTTTGCCTGTTGTTGTTTTCATTGTTATTATTTTTTCTCATTTATTTATTTATGTTTTGCCAATTCATATTGTTAATAGTATAAGCGCAGCAAACGAAGGCAGCGATGGGGGCAAAAAAAAACAAAAAAAAAATATCTGAAATCCCTAAACTCAGCAGATTGCAATGCACGCAGTTCCAAAGATTGTGTGTGTGTTTCCTTTCGGTTGTTGTGTGTGTGTGTGTGTGTGTGGTTTTTTTGGGCGCTCGGAATGCAAAAAAAAAGGGTAAATAAAAAATAAATAAATAACAAAACAGCAGCAGAACTGTCTCTGTGTGTGTGTGTGTGGAGGCAGTCAAGAGCTGCCTAGGCCAAGGAACTGCGCACGCAGGCGCAGATAGCCAAAGAGTTCGAGTCCAAATTGAAGTCCAAGATCAAGTCTAGCTGGCAACAGCCAACAACAAGAAGAAGAGCAAGCAAGCACTGCGAGTGGAGGCCAAGTGCAATAACACGTACTCACTGCCGATTAGAGATGGGCGCGTGACTCGTCGCGTGACTCGGCGCGTGCGTGCCTCGTGAAAGCACAAAAAGCTCGGCCAAAAGCTCGTCAAATGCAGCCAAGCTTTATTTGTTGGCATAAAATGGAAAACTTTGAATCTGGTTAACTGTATTGTACGCTAAAATAAAAAGCCATAGCCAGATCCTAAGACATTATGAAATTTGATAGAAAAAGCTTTTGTGGGCATAGCTTATAAAAAAAAAACTGTTCAAAATATATATAAAGAGAAACTCTATATCTATAATTCGCTTCGAAATATATATTTTGTTAAGATAACATGAAATTTCTTTCTAGCTCGCAAGAAACCTTGGAAAATTTGGGGCCTAGCTTAGCTAGATTTTAATATTTGAAAAAGAAAAGCTAGCTACATGATAAAATGGGTCAATTAAGTCAACAAATCTTGGCTATATCCGTTCAGCGCGTATTTCTGATCAAGAATATGCATATATATACTTTATTTGCACACAAGCACATATACATATAAGGATTTATTTGAGCTGAAAATTGATCGGTTCTGTCAACACATCTGGGCTATATCCACGCAGCTCGTCAGTCTGATCTAGAATATTTATTAATATATACTTCTTTCAGCCACGAAAAAAAAAAGCTAGAAGCTTGCGCATCTCTAAAGCCAGCCAAGGCTGCATCTCTCTGTGTATCTGCTGTAGAAGCCGCAGCTGAGGCTCCTGGGGCACAGAGGCGGAGAGGCAGAGTGGCAGATACGCATGCCACCTTTTGCTGCAGCGACTTTAAGCAACATCATAAAATGTTTCCAAAACAACAACAACAACAACAACAGCAACAACAAAAGGCAGCAGCAGCAAAAAAAGTAAAAAAAAACCTGGAGCTCAAGCAACAACTTGCGACTTTGCGATGCTCTACAACTATTGTTGTTGTTGCTGTTGTTGTTGTTGTTGTCGTTGTTGTTGTTGTTGTTGTTGTTGCTGTTGTTGTTCTCCAAGTCCAAGTGCATTCGCCTTCCGCTTTTGCTGTCGGTTTTATATATTTTTTTTTTATTTATTTATCTTTTTTTTTTTGTTAGTTTTTTTGCCAGAGTTTTCGAGCTGCTGTGTTGACTAATGCAGCTTCCACTAGCAGAACGTTTGTTGTTGTTGTTGTTGTTGTTGTTGCTGACACAAAATCTAATAATTTCCAGACACAAGAGCAACAACAACAACAACAACAACGACGACAACAAAAAGTCCGCGCAGCGTCCAGTTGGGCGCACACACAGATGCAGATACAGATACAGATACAAATGTATCTACGGCTAGCCTCGATGCAATCTTGGGTGCCCGAGCCTGGCCAAAGCCGTTGTCGCAGGGCCAGGCCGCCATTCGGGGGGTTGAGGCAGGAGGCGGGACAATAAACAGGACCCCACCATAAATAGAGTCCTAGTCGAAGAACCGGATTTCGTTAAAGCCCGCTGGAAACAAAGTCAATAAAGTAACATAATACGGGGCTACGGATAAATGGCTAATCCAATCGAATTCGAACTAATGCTAATAATAACTAATGCTTACTAATAATCGATAACAAACAATCGATAGGTTAGATGTTCCCAGAAAGCTTCTGTTGCGCCAAGAAAGAAAGACAAAAAGAAAGAGATAGAGAGAGAGAGAGAGAAAGAGGGAGAGGGAGAGTAATATAGTTAATCGTATCTATATCATTTGGAACTTTGATTTAAGCGATTCATACCATATATAAAGAAAAACTGGGTTACATATAAATGGTTAATCGAATCTAATTCGAAATAATTGCTAAAACAAGTAAAAACTTAAGATTTCTGTAAAATCCAGTCGATATTAGGAACTACAAAGCTTTCTGCTGAATAAATTGGTATATCGATATTCGAAGCGATAACACGCAATCGAATCTGCGATATCTTCAACATATCAAATTTACAATCGATCAATTTAATTTTCTTAAGGATGCCTCCCAGTGAGAAAGAGAGAGACAAAGATAGGGAGGGAGCGTATCGCATAGTCGGTAGAGTTATTTAGAGAAAATAGTTATACGTAAGAAGCTTATATTGGTAGCCCCGATATTCGAATCGATAACACCCAATCGATTCTTCGATATCTCCGAAACATGAAATGGATTATCGATAAATTTGATTTTGTTGTGCTAAGTAAAAGAGAGAGAGAGAGAGATAGTACCGCATAGTCAGGGCAGTTAATAGAGAATATATATATCGTATAATTGATTTACTGATTTCATCTAGTATATATCATATGAAAAGTTGCCAAAACAGAGTCTTAAGAAAAGGGAAAATAGAATAGAGCCAAACCAAAAAACACCAAATATATATTAAATTTTACTCAAGAAAGTTTTGGTTAAAAACGAAAAGCCTTTGGTCCCAAAAATTGGAGTTATCTAACCTAATTAAGGTAGTTGCCAATTTAGGGCATAGTTCAAATATAACCCGCATTATGTTTAGCAGAACGGGCAATGTTAATTGTAAAAAATTATTCAGACTAGAATAAGGCATAATAGTTTTGGATGATACAAACTCAATGCCTCAATCAGAGAATTCCATTAGAGAACTTTTCTACATTTATGTTTGAAAGAATGTTTGGAAATCTGTAGCACGAATCCAGGTCTCGGACTTTCAGCAATACAATAGCACTTTAAAGACTCAGTTCCTGGATCCCAAACATAAATCATAAAAAAACGAATGTGTGGCCAGAAAGTGCACCCGTTCCAATCTCAGCTCTGGAGCGAAGCTCTTAAATAGCTCGAAAAAACATTGCAAGTTGGGTTTGACTATAGCTTGTTGTTGTTGTTTTTTTTTATCTACTATATTTTCCTCTTCTTCTTTTTTTTTTTGGAGCCTGACACTTATGTATAGGTAAACAGCAAGGTAAAGAGCAAGAAAAACGTGTAACATAGCGAGAAAATGAAAAGCTGCTGCACAGAGAGGGCAGCACTCGAGGGGTGTAAAGGGGGGAGTAGGTGCTGCTGATGCAGGTGGCAGCTAGTAGGCTCTCTCTTTGGCAAGAGAGAGAGAGAGAGAGAGAGGGGGGGCAATGAAAAGCGAAAGACTACGCTCGCCAGTTACAAATAGGAAAAACTCGCTTGGTTCTGCCACAGCTTCTGCTGCCGCTAAGGCTGAGGCTGAGGCTGAGGCTTAGCAGCAATCTTTATGTGGTCTCCGACTTCGGGATACAGCGCGCACATTCATCAAGAAAACTGTCATCGTTTTTTGCCATTCTCAGTGTATCTGTGTGCGTGTGTGTGTGTGTGTGTTTGTATCTTGTATCTGTAAGTACGTTAGCCTCGGCCAAAGATTCTAACTCATATGCGAAGAGGTTTCTCCAAGTTTTTTTCTGCTTTATTATTGTTTTTTTGTTTTTTTTTTTTTTGTGTAACTGCCAAGACGCCCCCTGGCAAGTGCCGCCCCTCATGTCGCCCCCCCCCCCCCCCCTTTGCCCCAATCTCGCATTTATTGTTTGTTTGTTTATGTCAATGTTTTGGCTTTTTGTTGCGTTCGATTTTGCTTTCTGTGTTCTTCTCTTATTTATCATATTTTTTGCCTCTAATATACACTTAATATTATTTATACATATATCTATCTGAAACTGGCCGAGAGAGGCGCAAAAAGCGCCAACATAATACAACATTGCCAGCTGGAGGGCGGCCGCAGAAACGTCTATAACCAAAAAAAAAGGAAGAAGCAAAAAAGAACCCCGGTAAAAAAATATAAATATATAAACAAAAACTATATGCACGTTGTCAGAGCAGGGTCCGCAAAGTCAGCTCTGGAGG
This sequence comes from Drosophila montana, assembly GCF_035044405.1. Taxonomy (NCBI): domain Eukaryota; kingdom Metazoa; phylum Arthropoda; class Insecta; order Diptera; family Drosophilidae; genus Drosophila; species Drosophila montana. The sequence continues at coordinate 167,738 of NW_026999210.1, forward strand.
CGAACAGGCATAGTTACTCTGCCAGTTTTTCTGTGCTGTCCGTATCTTTAAGGTTTTTGTGCTCTTCGATTTTTTGATGTATTTAGCCAAGTTTTTGCCCCAGACCTGATCTCAACTCTTCGCAGTTCTTTGTTTATTTCAGCGCATACGTCAAAACAAAGAAAGAATACCCTATAACTTTGCTAGCCTAGAGTTCCCTATACCTTATGGCGTTGCCACCTGGTCAAATGAGTTTTTGCCTAAGACCTGATCTTAGCTTTCCGCAGTGAATTGTTTATACTATACTTTGCTAGCCTAGAGTTCCCTATACCTTATGGCGTTGCCACCTGGTCAAATGTTTTGTTTTGTCCAAGACCTGGTTTTAGCTCTCCGCAGTGCTTTGTCTAGTTCAGCTCTATACTTCGCTTACATAGAGTTCCCTATACCTTTTGGCGTTGCCACCTGGTCAAATGTGTTTTTGCCTAAGACCTGATCTTAGCTCTCCGCAGTGAATTGTTTATACTATACTTTGCTTGCCTACAGTTCTCTATACCTTTTGGCGTTGCCACCTGGTCAAATGAGTTTTTGCCTAAGACCTGATCTTTGCTCTCCGCAGTGAATTGTTTATACTATACTTTGCTAGCCTACAGTTCTCTATACCTTTTGGCGTTGCCACCTGGTCAAATGTGTTTTCTTGTCCAAGACCTGTTTTTAGCTCTCCGCAGTGCTTTGTTTATTTCACATGGCGTTTTAGCGTTGCCACCTGGTCAAATTTGTAACTGTCAATTGAATGTCACATTTATCGATCTGCTCTGCCGACCTATCGATAAACTGCTGCTGCTCTGCAAAGCCTTTCGAGTTCTTATGGTAAATCCCATATTCCAGCGATAACAATCGATAACTGTCTCAGCCAAAATTCGTTTTTATATAATGCGCAATTCTGAAACTTTTGTATAAATTACAAAAAACCAACTAAGCAAAAAAAAAATAAATAAACAAATATAAAAAAACCAAAAGTAAAAAAAGCGAAGCATCAAATCAAGAGCAGAGCCACAAAAACAAATGAAAATAAAAATAAAACGCAACCAAATTAGTGGACAACAGAAAAACAAAAACAAAAACATAAACGAAGAAGAAGAAGAAGCAGCAGTAAAAAAAAGCACCCAATAAAAAGCCCCAGTTGCTGATGATGATGCCCAACCTGCGTTCAAACTGAGAATTGTGCAATTACCCGCGTCTCCTTGAAATTGACTTTTTTTTTTTATCATTTTTTCTTACCATTTTTTGCGACTACTTTGTAATTTATTGCATATTTGTTCACTAAAAAAAAAAAAAAAAAAAAAAAAAGAAGAAAACAAGAAAGAAATGTTCAATTTTAACCTAACTTCTGCTTATCGCACATACGCACCGCAAACCAGCCCAGCTCCAATTTTACACTATTTAACAAAAACTAAAAAAAACCACACACACACACACACACAGACAAGAAATTGAATATTGAATATTGACTGTCAACCGATTCGGCTGGCGATTCAAGTGATTTATTCCTTAGGTAATGTGCAGCTCACACACACACACACACACACACACACATGTAGCTGCTCGCTCCCTCTCTCTCTCTCTCTCTCTCTCTCAACTTTCTTATGTGTTACATATGTGTATATATATGACTGACAAAAATATAGCAACAAAAAAATTGCCCCCCCTTCGTCCCACGCACTCAAACACAGAGAACAACAAAATAATAAAATGTAGGCGAAATCGTTGCAAGCAGACCGACTATAATATATCCTTTAAAATCTAGTTAAGCATTGCATATCTCTGGGCACTTCCGCATACAGATAACAAGTATGTGAACATATGGATTTTATGTCGCATATCGATTTGCCGCACATCAACAATGTAAGAGTATACCAATAATAAAACGCAAATCTCGTCGGTAATATATCGCACAGAATTATATCATATCGATCATATATAGCATATCTTTTCTAAATATACACCCTAGCGATCCTATATCGCTTATCGCACATACATGAATATAAATAATATATCGTATATCAATGACATAATGCACAACGATTACTAACAGCGTAGTTATCATAAATATCATATCGCTGATATCGATAATATATATATATATTGGCTATCAGATATATTTGAGAAATGAATGCTTGAGCCTGGGTTCAAATATAAGGAAATCCAGTCCCACAAACTGAACCTTGACACAGGAATTTACAATATGAAACATTTGGAAATAAATGTTTTTAAATTCATTTTTCTAAAGTTTAAGAATTGTTTTAAAAATCCTTAACATTTCCTCTCATCATTATACCAAACATACATATATCGTTATCTATTTATATATCGATATTTATTTTAAGAAACCCAGACTTTAATATTTTTCAATCGCGTATTATTATAGCAGTATAACAGAAAGTTGAACAATACATATAATAATATAAGAGATATGATAATATATGACAATATATATAATATATATATATAGAGTTTCAATCTACACAATCATTCCAATTAAGTGGAAAAGTAAACACTCGCTAGCAAAGTCAACAGTGGAAATGGAGCTGAAAGCTCACGATTGCAATCATTTGAACCACATGTTACCAACCGCCTCTCCAAGTTGCATATACCCCACCATGTGAGTGTATAGGGTAGGCAGATAACAAGCAGCGAGCTCAACTCTGGCTCTGGCCACTTGTTATTTTGTTCAGTGCAAAGTATAAATGAAGTTTTTGCCGTTGTTCCCTTTTTTGCGTCTTCCCTCCCTCCCTCCCCCCGTTGCATGCCGTGATGTAAAGTTCAGTTTCAGTTTCGCTTTTTTTTTCTTCTTATTTTATTTTCATTTTTTTCATTTCCTTTTTTTTTTTTTTCTTTGTTTTTTTTTCTTCTGTTTTTGTGCTCATAGTTTTCTGGACGCGCCAAAAAGGCAAAAACCGAGCAACAGTAAAACGAAAATTTGTTATATACATATATACATACATACATATATATTTTTGATGCAACGACGTTGGGACAATGCTGGGCAGGTGCCGGGGTAGGGGGTGGAAAGAAGTGGTGAAGCGGGTTTGAGCGGGAGGGTGGGGGGGGGGGGGCTTGGTATAAGAGGCAAAGGACTAACAGCGTATATGTATATACATACATATATATATATGTAGGTATATAAAGCTGCAATAAGCGCACGGTGAGGGAGGGGCGAGCGGGGGCTAGGTGGGCGGGATAAATAAATTAAATGCTTTTTGCTCGACTTTATATTTTGCTGGCGGTGTTTGCCTTGTTTTAATATTTTCTTTACCATCTTTATATACACCAAATACATACACATACACATACATACATATACATACATATATAATTTTTTCTTTTTGTTTTTACCGACAGTCAACGACTTATTGCCAGTTCACCGCGATTTGTATGGATATATGGGCATATGTACATACGCTTTCATATACTTACATACATGCATATATGTATACATATATATGTATATATATAAGTATGTATGTAATTATAGTTTTATATACATATACACATATAAGCTAACTAAATCGAGTTGTGTTTCTTTTAGTTTAAAGCTTAAAACAGTTTTGAGCCAGTTTTGATACAATGCGATTTGAACCAGTTGCGTGTCTGGTTCAAGCTGGACTTGAACTAGTTCCGACTTTGTTTCAGTCGGAATCCTATTAAATTAGATTCGAACCAGCTGCGTGTCTGGTTTGAATCAGTTCCAAGCTGGACTTGAACAAGTTCCGACTTGGATTAAATGAGATTTGAACCAGTTTCGTGTCTGGTTTGAATCAGTTCTAAACTAGGCTTGAACAAGTTCCGAGTTTGTTTCAGTCAAAGTCTGTTTTTAAACCTTTGTTGCATAAGATTTGAACCAGTTGCGATCCGAGTTTTTAACAACTTCAGGACAAGCCTTTTAAAAATATCGAAATTTGATCTCACTTTGTTTTGAATCAGGCGTGAACCAGTTTAGGTTCCGTTTTAAAGCACTTGCTGGCATGTTGTACGTCAGGCTTGAATCAGTCTCGAGCCTGGTTTGAATCAGGTTTGAGTTAAGCTCAACCTACATAGTATTTTGCAGTCAGGCTTAACACTTGCCTGAATCAATTTGAAAAACTTATGCAAATCGGTTTAGAACTATTTTTGAACAATTTTTGCTCGCATGAACCAGTTTTAAATCGAACAATTTTAACCAACCGAAAAACTCAGAAAAATAAAATTTAAAAACATTTCGGATGAAAAAAGCGAATAACTTTAGGAGGCTTTGCGGTGATTTCGAGAATTCAGCAATTGTTCCAATACAGAAAAATATAAAAACAAATATTTGTAAAACCACAACAATTCGAAAGGTACGAACAAATTTATTGTTTCAAAATAATATGTTAAATCAAATGGTTAATAAATCAAATTGAATCAAATAATGCAACGCATCGTGAATGCATTTATAAAAACAGGAGAGAAAAAAAAAGAAACTCCCGCAAATTACACACATTCTTGTACGTATGCCGAGCAGGGCGGGAACGGGGCGGAAACGGGGCGGGGCGGGGGGCGGTTGTCAAATAGAACATATTGGGCCAATGCAAAAACGTATAAATTAAAAAAATAAAAACGTCGAAAACCAGGCAGATATATAAAAATATATTTACAAACGACAATAAAAACTTTTGCAAATTTTGTATTGTGTCAGTGGTTGACTAGCAAATACCCTATAAAGAGCTGCCGAACTAAAGGAAGTTAGGTCGAGTTAAACAAATTTCAAAGAAGCACAAAAATAAACCTACATATAAGCCCAATTTGGTAGCTCCAAGTCATATAGTTCCCGAGTTCTAAGGGTCGAATAGGGTAGCTTTCAGGCTTTAGAGAGTAATACATATGTAACTGACTTCTTTAAACTGACACACATTGTGGAGCTAGTCTGTTATACCTCTTGTGGGCCAGCTGTATAAGTACAGGGTATAAACAGTAACAAACCACAAACCTTTCTCTGAGTCATAACTTCGCATTTCATTCGTTTATAATTCAATTTTTTTGTTTGGTTCATACTTTTGTTGGTTTTTCTTAAATTGAGCTACGTGTAGATATGTATATATAATGTATTTAATTCAATTTGCAGTTAAACTATTTCATTTTTGTGAATACAGAAATATTTGGCCAATTTATATTGTTATTTTTTTTTTATAGATTGAGCATCTTTGGGCTCGCCTCTCGTTGATAAAAGAGCCGAAACGGAGAAGTTAGATATCCGGAGCGTATCGCAAATGTGTTTTTTTCTTCTCTTTGGTTTCTTTTCGTTTTCTTTCTATTCGATTCTCATTGTTTGGCTCGCTTTTATTCAACGGAAATGCATAGTTTTAATCTATGAAGGCGCACAGACTTTGATTTTAGCTTTTGCTCCATTATTTTTCTTACATTCTTTCTAGCAGCTTCTTCTTTTCCATTTTTTTTCTCTTTTTTTTTTGTAATTGTGTTTGTTAGCTATTTGCGCGCTTTTACACCCTGCAGCTGTGGAAGGTGTGTGGAGTTTTAGTTTTAGGTAGACCATATACGTTTTTTTAGGGATTATAACATTTATAACATCTACGAATATAATTTTTGATATTGATTTATATAACTGTATTTATGTAGAAATCGATACGACTAGTTCGACGGACACGCGTGTTGCAGGGTATTAGTCAGTCAGTCAAACATTTAAGCTAGATTACAGGACTACAGAGTATTAATCAGTAGTCAAACACTTAGGCTGGATTACAGGACTACAGGGTATTAGTCAGTCAGTCGAACACTTAGGCTAGATTACAGGACTACAGAGTATTAATCAGTCAGTCGAACATTTAAGCTAGATTACAGGACTACTGAGTATTAATCAGTAGTCAAACACTTAGGCTGGATTACAGGCCTACAGGGTATTAAACAGTCAGTCACACACTTAGACTAGATTACAGGGCTACAGAGTATTAATTAGTCAGTCGAACACTTAGACTAGATTACAGGGCTACAGGGTATTAATCAGTCAGTCAAACAGTTAAACTAGATTACATGGCTACAGGGTATTAATCAGTCAGTCAAACACTTAAACTAGATTACATGGCTACAGGGTATTAATCAGTCAGTCAAACAGTTAAACTAGATTACAGGACTACAGTTAATTAATCAGTCAGTCGAACACTTAGGCTAGGGTTACAGGGTATCAATCAGTCAGTCAAACAGTTAGCCTGCATTCACGTGTTCTCTTCACTTAAATTATCAGCAAAATTTGCCTAACATGTTTATTTTTGTAGTTTTTTACGGAGTTCTCTGCTAGGGTATACACAGATACCATATACACAAATATATAAGATAACTTACTGTCATATATATATACAGCTATAGTCATGTATATGTGTACGATTTGTGTGCATTTGCTTTGCTGTTCTTTACTTTTTTGTTGTTGTCTCTGCTTACAATTCTTTTAATTATAAATAAGTGCTGATATCAGAGAAGGGGCCAGAGTTGGGGGAAAATAAGAATAGAAATATGGAAAAAAAATAAAAATAATAAAAATATTCAAAAAAAAAAAAAAAACAACAACTGATACGCACACAAACTGCGTCGAAAACCCCATGAATAGAAGAAGAAGAAGAAGAAGAAGAAGAAGAAGAAGAAGAAGAAGAACAATAACAGCAACAAAAAACCAGAGTTCGGGGAATCTACTCAAAAGTTTATATAATTTTTGTTTTGTTTTTGTTTTTTTTTGCCCCGCTCAAATTACTGGGTATCATAAATTGAATGAGTCAAATATGAAACCCAAGATTGCGATTGCTTCTAAATTGATGAACTCCAAACGTAAATAAATGCAATGAAATATACAAATATTATTTACAAACAAAGCAGAATTACGTTAAATTTGCGTAATATCCAGCAACAAAATAACTCAAGACTTTTCATAATAAAATAAAATAAACTTTGAAGAGCGGCCAATGAAGGGCACAACGAAGTTCATATACGCTTGTGCAATTGGAATTTTACCATTTATAATCATAACAAGAGGTTCTAGTCGGGAGCTCCCGACTAGGGGATATAAAATGAAAGATACTTGATATATATACACTTCTAAAAGCTAAATGTCAAGTTTGGTGACTCTAGTTCAATATCGATTTTTATCGATTACTTGGAAACGGGGCAAGTTATCGAATATCGGAAACAAACTCGATCTGCGCGGGCATTAGGAGGACCTACAGCTAAAATTTCAAGTCTCTAGCTCTTATAGGTTCTGAGATCCATGCGTTCATACATACGGACGGACGGACAGACGGACGGACGGACGGACATGGCTAGATCGACTCGGCTATTGATGCTGATCAAGAATATATATACTTTATGGGGTCGGAGATGCTTCCTTCTGCCTGTTACATACATTTGCACAAATGCATTATATCCTGTTTACCCATTTTTAATGGGTTCAGGGTATAAAAATAATTAATAAGCCAATACTTCCTATGTATTACGATGTTAATAGGACTTTTCTTATATGCAAGAAGCATGATAGAACTCGTCAAAGCCAAGTTTGGTAAGGGTACATAACTTGAAAAGCCTATTGCTAGGGATCAAGAACATATGTATGTATATGTATATTCTATGTTTGATTGAAGATATTTCCTTTAGCGCGTTACTGATTGCATGACAAAGTCATAATATCCACCATAAGGGTATCAAAAGCGTAATTTGCAAAATTTGTTGGGCTTTTGTGAGTGTCTCTCAATAAATAAGAATTTGCAAATATACAAAAATACATGAACCATCTATTCAATTATTTATTTCAAGCTACAAATTTCGCTCAAGCACTTGTGTGGCCTCTTTTGAGCCATAAACAAATTTGTCTTAAGTTTGGCCAAATTTAGCGGCGGCAACAACAACAGCAGCAGCAACAACAACAACAACAATAACAGAGTCTAGTCCATGGTCATGGTATTTGTTTTGTTTTTGTGCTGCCTGTGGCCTAATACGCTCGCTCCGCTCCCCGCCCTCTCTTTCTCTGTCACACACTCTCTCCAGTGACGCTGTTGTTGTTATTTGAGCTTTGGATGAACTTGAAATTTGGAGAGTCAACAGCAATGTAATAGAAATGTGTGCGAATGTGTGAGTGGAGCGCGCGTCGCTGTCGCGCTAAGCGCACACATGCACAAGCTAACACACACACACACACACGCACGCACACACACACGCACGCACACGCACACGGAATTGCGTTGCTGCTGCGTCAATGCGGACACTGGGACGCCGCGCATACGAATGTCGTTATGAAAACAAAAAAAACTAATAAAGCAGCGGACAAAAACAAACAGGCAACTGACAACGGCAGCAGCAGCAGCGGCAGCAGCAGCAGCGGCCGCAACGTTGGCAGCGCCGCTTCGGCAATTTGCAATTTTAATTTTGCCTGCTTTTTTTTCCCCTTCCACTGTATTTGTATGATTAAAGTTAAAGTTGTAAAATATAAAGAGAAAAAAGATGGCAAACAAAAAAGTCAATTGCAAATTGCTTGGCTCATTTTGCGGGCTTTTTTTTTTTTGAGGCGCGCGCGGAAAAGGCGGAAATTGCCGATGTCTCGTTCGCGCTGCCTTTGTCATAAGCGACAAAGCCGCAGAAAGCCAAACGCCAGAAAGAGAGATAACTTAAAAACAACAATCCAAATAAAAGCCTAGCAAAAAAATTAATTACCAAAACGAACAGTAAAAAAAAAAAAAAAAAAAATCAAACAGTTTTTAATCTGCTTCCTTTTGTTCTGTTTTTCGTGCACGTATTTATGGCCGTTTTTTTCTCCTCTTCTTTTTTTATTTTTGCTGTGCTGCACAAATTTTTTTGATTTGTACTTTGAATACAATTTTTAGTTTTTTATTTATAAATTTAATTTTTTTTTTTTGTTGTGCTCAGCGAGTTTTGCCACTTCCTGCGCAAAAAAAAAAAAGGGAGGCAATTTGTTTTTCATGACACACACACACACACACACACACTTACACACATGCTTATATATTTGCGAATTATTATTTCAATTTGAATTTAAACAAAAACAACTGCTTCACGCAGCTGGCAAAGTCAACAAACCCGGAAACTCGCCCAGCGAGAACAACGTCATTTTATCGTAATACTTTATTTTTGACTTGCAAAAATAACGACACACAAAAACAAATTAAACAAAAACAAATAATTGTGTAAAGAAGCAAGCGAAATGGCAATTATGGCATACGTGCAACAATAACAAATATTTAAAAACAAAACAAAACAAAACAACAAAAAGCAGTAACCGCAAGCAAAACTTTTGTCTTTTGGCTAAAAATAACATTTCCACTTTCCTGCTTTTGTCGTTGTTGTTGTTGTTGATTTCGTTTTGCTTTTTAGCAAAACAACAAATAAATCATAATATTTTTTTTGTTGCGTTTCTCACCTTTCTTTATGGCTTTTCGCGGTATTATGATCGTTTTTTGTTATGTTTTTAACTGCTTCTATTTAAAAAAAAAAACGCACACGAAGTTCTTTGGCAAATTCATTCATACATTTTGTGCCAAACACTTTTTATTGTGGTCAAAAAATCAAAAAAATGCATATAAAATTGCAGTGGGAAAAAAATATGCAGCGCGCGCTTTTTTCATTGAAGGTAACGGTTAATGACGTATCTTTTTTGCTTTCGTCTCTTGTGTGCTTTGTCGTTACCAGACCCAACCGACCGGCTAAACAGTTCAAAACCAACTGAGCAGTGTTGACAGCAGCAGCGGCGTGCTTGCCAGCTAATTGGTGCTGCACAACACTCTATTTGCATTTATCGATAAGACAAGTTCGATTCCGATGAAAATAAAATCGAACCAGTGCTGTAATGATTTTAATGTCAAACACTCTGCTCACATGTGCAGTTAACATTTTCTTTTGAGTTTTTGAAATGAGCCTCAAATTAATGTAAAGTATCGATAAGACAAAAATTGCAAACAGCTGATCTGGTGGACGGCGGCCCAGCCGATGCTTCTTAATGGCAAGGGGCAAGTAAACAACAAATTTGTCAGCCACCAAGATCTGTCGCTTATCACCAAAAAACAAAAAAACAAACAACCATAATCCAAATGCAGGTCACAGGCTATCAACAGCAACAGGCAAGTGCTAGAGACGGCCGTGCTTTTTTTGTTTGCTAGTATAGATCCAGACGCCGGACGCTGCATTCGAAGATATACGAGCAGAATTGCCATCAACACAGGTTAACCATCAGCATGCTACATTTACGATCATCGGCCGCCCGTCTCCATACAAAGGCAATGCCAGTTACGACAGCTGCCATCAGAACATTTAACAGCAATCAGCATGATCAACGGCCTGCCAACCTGATCGTAACTCGACTGGCATCGAAAATCACGCCGCTTATTTCGTCGTCAACAGCGTCGTCGGCTGCGATCAGAAACTGTTCAAACTCGGTTGCGGTAAGTGTGCGTGTGTGTGCGAACTATATAAATGTGCAAATTATTAACAGCTATAGAAACGATCAATTAAAGCGGATCAATAATTGCATACTGTCAACCGTAAATTCGCTGTTTTCTGTGAAAAATACGTGCTCCCTTCCCTCTCTCTCTCTCTCTCTCTCTCTCTCCTTCGCACACGGCGCTGCGTGCAATTGAACTAAAGAATGGTTGGCGGACACGTTTTTGTACCCTTTAGCAATGAGGGTATACGAATTTCTACACAAAATGTGTAACGCATGGCAGGTGACAGCTCGAGTCTCATAAAGCCCATATATATTCTTGTTCAGTATGATCAGTTTTTGTACGGGGAAACCTTTTGCTTGTCCAAATTGTTTGACCAAACTCTGCATCACTAGACAATATGCCCTATAGTTTTTGCAGAAGGGTATTTAGTCTTCAGCGATAGCCGTTCTGTCTTGTTCTCCGTTGTTTTCTAACGCGTGCTTTCAAGCTGGTCTCGGATTTTTTGGCTTCGCGTGTTCAATCAATTTAAATGCCTACACAAAAGTTCTGATCCGTTGTTTGTTTAAAGTATCAAATTTTTGCAGCTAACAACAGGCTGCAGCGACGCCAACTGGCCCCGCCCCGCCCCGCCCCGCCCAGTTGATTTGCGAATGATGTCTGGCATTTGGTTCATAACAAATGTAATTTCATTTTACTTGTGTGCATATCGAAATTGTTCTTGGAAAAACACATCACATGTGTTTTTTGTGTTCTTTTGTGTTTCGATCAAGTTATGCATCATAAGCTGATCTGGAGTCTCAGTTGAGCTAATTACCCGAAATTTAGTACAGTTGAGTTTGATCGCTTTACGATATAGCTGTAAAAGAAACGCACGATCGTTTTTGTAGATATTTGAATCGAATGTTGTTATTTTGAGGTTTTCCAACACTGTTCGAAACTTACAAAAAGTCCCCTTAATATACTATATGTTTTTTTGAATGTTTCTTGAACATATTCCGAATTTTTGTTTACAATATTGGCGAAACATTTGAACTAAAACATTTCTGGCCTCAAATTAAGCTTTTATCTTTCGTAAACATAAAAAAGATTTCTTTAAATATTCGTAGTTCTTTATCATGCTCTCCCAATTGAATCTTGTTTCTTTTTTTTCCCATTTTGTTCAAATCTTGGGTAACATATTTTCAAAAATCAGTTTTAAATACATTATGTTTTCGAATAACTTTCTAGAAAATAACGAAAATAAATTGTAAGTTCTTGAATCTTTGTTTAAGTCTTGAGATCGTTTCGTCGCGTAGCTTCTGCTTTGATAAGGAACCGACATTTCGGACGACCTCAGCGCCAAGTAAGCCCCCAGCTGGTGTCTTATCGTTCAACCAAATTTGAACTTTCTGACCCTTGGTCGGGCGATAGGCGCTACGGGGGGTCCCTACAAAAATGGTGGTACGCTGTGCATTGAGGCGCTGCGTACCTGCCTACAAACAAGCATTTGACTGCACACGCCAAGAAAAATAAGCAATAAATGTATATGTGTATTTAATGAAAAGTTGGCACAGTAATCTTATCAGCCAGAAATCGGGAGGAAGCTCTTATGCCCTGTTCACAAACTAAAAGCGAGCATATTGGCTCTGAATATACACTTCTGTCTGAGAGCTACATACGCCTCAAGTTCTGCTCTGTAGATCGCGTTGCGCCCAGAGGCAACGCCTCAAATTGCATCAATCGATATTTGCCAAGGTCACACGGCGATAGTCTATGCTTTGCGGTCACATATCAATCTCCGTGCGACGCCTTATCGGCAAAAAAAAAAATAAATAAAATTGAATAAAAAAAAAATGCCAATGTTTTTTGAACCCATTGAACCCACATCGGCTGGCAAAATATGAAAACATAAATATTTGTTTCCAACGCAATCAGTCATAAACAGCTCGCAATCGTTGCGAATGCGATTCATTGCAACGCCGATCGTTGCCCCGAGCGCAACTGCTTTACAGAGTATTACATAACCATAACTGTGAGTCACACGCTCGATACACTCCACAGAAGATGGCAGATCAGAAAATGTTGCAGGCCACGCTGAAGCAGAGCGACCCGGAGCTGGCCGATATCATAATCAAGGAGAAGGAGCGTCAGCGCGAGGGCCTCGAGATGATCGCCAGCGAGAACTTCACCTCGCTGGCCGTCCTGGAGAGTCTGGGCTCCTGTCTGACCAACAAATACTCCGAGGGCTATCCAGGCAAGCGGTAAGTCAGCCGAGCACAATAATCAATATTCAGCGTCTGAAATTGGAATTCAAGGCAACAAAAATGCAGTAGAAAAAAAATAATAGCTTATCAAAAGTCAGTTTGTATTCGAGCTTTTAAATTTAACTTTGAAAGTGCCTTGTTGTAGCTAAAAGTTAAATAATGCAAAAGCTTCTCTAAAGTCAATTAAGATTTTGCTGCTTTTCAATAATAGGGAGGGAGATAGCAGCATATCTAATCCTAACTAAATCGGATTATGCATGCAGATCGTAGCCAAAACGGAGAAAGCTTGCCTTTTGTTACATTAAGAAGCTTTTTTACCTTAGGTAAACCCCTATAGAAAAGCTTTGATTCACTTAATAACTAATGCTTTTTAATGCTATTGACAATTGATATAAATTAAAGTTTCTTGCGTTTAAACGAGCTCGCATTGAACAAGGAAAGTTCCTTTTAAGCAATTCGGTTGAGCTTTGAGGAGCTTTCAAACTCACTTCAAAATAGAACAGTTGAACATACCAAAGCTTTTGATTAAATTTAATCAAGTTTTTACTTTTTACTATATAAACGTATACTATAGGAAGTAAAGAACTTAAAATGAGATAAATCATAAAAAAAATGACGGTCAAGCTTTAATGAGCTTTTAAAATGTGGCTTGCTAAGCCATACAGTTAATCCTAACAAAGCTTTTAACGTTCACTTCTGCGTGAACGTGTTGCGAATTAGACATGCTTTCACCTAATATAAAAAGCTTTAAACGAAATTTGCCATAAAATAAATAATGACACAGCTTTTAAAGCTCCTTAAAAAAAAGAAAGCTCCAGTTGTTTAAATACCTTGGAAAGGGCTAGAACATGCAATTGATTTTAATTTTTGTTGAGCAGATTAATCCAAAGCTTAAGTCTTTTTGCCTGAGAGCTTTTGCTAATATTACCATTCTTTATTTGACAGCTATTATGGTGGCAATCAATTTATTGATCAGATTGAATGCCTGGCGCAGACACGCGGCCTACATCTGTTCAATCTGGATGCCAGCGAGTGGGGCGTCAATGTTCAGCCCTATTCCGGCTCGCCGGCCAATCTGGCCGCGTACACGGGCGTGCTGCGTCCACACGATCGTATTATGGGCCTGGATCTGCCCGATGGTGGACATTTGACGCACGGCTTCTTTACGCCCAACAAGAAAATCTCGGCCACATCCATCTTCTTTGAGAGCATGCCCTATAAGGTGAATCCCGAAACGGGCATCATCGACTATGAAAAACTGGCAGAGGCGGCCAAGACTTTCCGTCCGCAGATTATCATTGCGGGCATCTCGTGCTATTCGCGCCTGCTGGACTATGCACGCTTCCGCAAGATCTGCGACGAGGTCGGCGCATATTTGATGGCCGACATGGCGCACGTGGCTGGACTCGTTGCCGCCGAGCAGATACCCTCGCCGTTTGAGTATGCCGACATTGTGACCACCACCACGCACAAGACGCTGCGCGGTCCCCGAGCCGGCGTCATCTTCTTCCGCAAGGGTGTGCGCAGCACAAAGCCCAACGGCGAGAAGATTCTATACGATCTGGAGGAGCGCATCAATCAGGCGGTATTCCCAGCGCTGCAGGGTGGGCCGCATAATAATGCCATTGCCGGCATTGCCACGGCCTTTAAGCAGGCCAAATCGCCGGAATTCAAGGGCTACCAGGCGCAGGTCATCAAGAATGCCAAGGCGCTGTGCAAGGGCCTCATCGATCTGGGCTACACGGTGGCCACCGGCGGCACCGATGTCCATCTCGTGCTGGTCGATGTGCGCAATACCGGCCTATCCGGCGCCAAGGCTGAGCTAGTGCTCGAGGAGGTGGGCATAGCCTGTAACAAGAACACGGTGCCCGGCGATAAGTCCGCCCTGAATCCATCCGGCATACGCCTGGGCACGCCGGCCCTAACCACGCGCGGCCTACTCGAAAAGGACATGGAGCAGGTGGTCGCCTTCATCGATCGAGCGCTCAAAATTGGCGCCGAGGCTGCCAAAGCGGCCGGCAGCCCCAAATTGGTTGACTTCACCAAGACCCTAAGCGAGAATGCGGCCATCAAACAGAAGCTCGCCGAACTCCACAAATCCGTCAAGCAGTTCAGCGTCACCTTTCCGCTGCCCGGTCAAGATTGTCTGTAGAGGTCTTGCTTGCATTTAAAATATATAAAAAAAAAAAACATTTTGTAACATTATATTTGTCTACTCGAAAAATTGTTTCCAAAATTCCTAGTACACCTGTGTGTGGACAACCAGCCAAATATCTGGCCGCATAGATCTATAAAAGATGTGTATAAAATTTAGTTAAGCTAATGAAATATGAAACAAAATTTTTTTTTTAAAACTTTGTAAACAACTTGCGTTTTACTTTTACAAATCGCTGAAACAGTTTGGGCTGCATTTTGCTTTTCAGTAAATAGTTTTGAAATTTGCGACGCTTTGCATATCAAATTTTTACATTTAATAATTTTATTTCAACAAGGAAATCCTTTATGAAATAATATAATTAAAAAACAAATATGGCTTGCTTGTTGTGCGGAGAATTGTTTGCAGTTTTGGATATTCAAAAAGCACAACAATTTGAAAATTTCTCGCAAATTGGAATAAATTCACACACACTAACTGAAAATCTCTGGAACAGTCGCATTATTTGATTATAAGAGACAAGTTTGCTTGGCGTCAAAAATCAAATCAAACTGTTCTAAAACAATATATAAAAGATTCACATATATATATATATAAAGTATAATTATTATAAATAAAATGTTGAAGATATTCATATAAAAAGCATAATAATTACACATATACAATTATATATATATATATATATATATATAATTAATATTTAGCACATTTTCAAAACAAGTTTTCTTTAGATTTATTTCAAATTGAAAGATTTTTGAGTTCAAGAATTTCAATACTATTTTTGCACAGATTTATTAGAAAGTAAAAATTTTAGAATTTCAAAATTAGATTTATTTCAAAGTAAACGAATTTTGAATTTAAGAATTTCGAACTGGGATTTATTTGAAAGTTAACGAATTTTGAATTCAACTAGTTTTGCAGAGATTTATTTGAAATTGAAAACATTTTGAATTTACGAATGTTAGCCACAAATTGAATTGGGCTTAAAAAGGATTTCCACGAGTTGATTAATTAAATATTAATTAGTTAATTAATTCCTATTTCCTCTGCTTTCAATTTCATTTAAGGTATATATAATATTTGCTAAAATCGTCTCAAAATGAATTTAAAATAGAAACAAAAATTCGAAAACGAAACGGAAACGGAATCGGAACGGAATTTGGTTCGAAACGGAATACGAAACAGCAAGACTTTGAAGAAGTGCAAAAACGAAACGTTCGGATTTGATTGGCATAAATAAAATAAAGTGAAATCGAAAACAATTCAAGAATTTGTACATATTCCAAACGCTTAGCTTAAGTTTGCATTTAAAATAGCTTAGTTTAGTTATGTTTAGCTTAGTTTAGTTTAGTTTACAAAAAATATACACATATATATCTATATTTATTTATATTAAGAAACATGTCTCACTTTCTCTCTCTCTCTCTCTCTCTCTCTCTCTGTCTGTCTGCGAAAACGCGGCTTAGTTGAGCTGATGATCGGCGAAATCGATTTTGGTCAGCTCCTTGCTCAAACGCGCATCCCGATGGAAACGCGAATTGTGCGTGGAGAGCGACCATTTGGTCTTGAAGTTCTTCATGCATATGAAGCACTCGTGCTCCTTGCTCTGGATCTCCGAGTGCCTGGAGGCAATGTGTCGCCGCAAGGCGTTCATCGACTGCAGGCGTCGCTTGCAGACGCCGCAGATCAGCGCCACGCCCGTCGGGGCGTTCTCCTCGACGGCTGCGCCGGATGCGACGGCTGAAACAATTCGAGACTCGTTTAAAAAAGAATATTATATGTATATATTACATTTGGTTATTTGCATTAATAAAGAGAGACCAGATTGCGTTTAAGCTGGAAATACGTATAGTTCTTGGCTTTTATTAGGTGTATGTATTTTATTTGCAATCCTTCTCAAAGAATTTCTTTTCTTTTCTTTTTTTTTGGGTTTCTTATCAAAAGGAGAAGAAAATTCGAATTATATTAATCTCCTTTATATATATACTTTATATACATGCATATTTGGTTCGCTTCACATCTTGGTTTGTTACATTACACAAAATACAAATGAGTCACAAAAAATGTTAATTTTGTTTTTTCACGTTTTACATACAAATTTGTTGATACCCTTGCAGAGGCTGGCAATAAAAGTTGTTTATAAAATGCTTAACGCTTTTTAGGAGGCAGTTCGAAATCTATTGTCCCAATCCCTTTCCATTCTGTTCCAAAATCGTTGGGTGCATGTCTAAACTGTACTGTTCGAGTTCGATTGTTCTATTCCCATTCCATTCTGTTCCAGTGCGTGTCTAAGCTGT
Source organism: Drosophila montana (assembly GCF_035044405.1). NCBI lineage: Eukaryota > Metazoa > Arthropoda > Insecta > Diptera > Drosophilidae > Drosophila > Drosophila montana. Next base: position 184,875 of record NW_026999210.1, read on the forward strand.
ACTGCTCGAGGTCGATTGTTCTATTCCCATTCCATTCTGTTCCAAAATCGTTGAGTCATGTCTAAACTGTACTGCTCGAGGTCGATTGTTCTATTCCAATTCCATTCTGTTCCAAAATCGTTGAGTCATGTCTAAACTGTACTGTTCGAGGTCGATTGTTCTATTCCCTTTCCATTCTGTTCCAAAATCGTTGAGTCATGTCTAAACTGTACTGCTCGAGGTCGATTGTTCTATACCCATTCCACTCTGTTCCAAAATCGTTGAGTCATGTCTAAACTGTACTGCTCGAGGTCGATTGTTCTATTCCCATTCCATTCTGTTCCAGTGCGTGTCTAAACTGTACTGCTCGAGGTCGATTGTTCTATTCCCATTCCATTCTGTTCCAAAATCGTTGAGTGCATGTCTAAACTGTACTGCTCGAGGTCGATTGTTCTATTCACATTCCATTCTGTTCCAGTGCGTGTCTAAACTGTACTGCTCGAGGTCGATTGTTCTATTCCCATTCCACTCTGTTCCAAAATCGTTGTCATGTCTAAACTGTACTGCTCGAGGTCGATTGTTCTATTCACATTCCATTCTGTTCCAGTGCGTGTCTAAACTGTACTGCTCGAGGTCGATTGTTCTATTCCCATTCCACTCTGTTCCAAAATCGTTGAGTCATGTCTAAACTGTACTGCTCGAGGTCGATTGTTCTATTCCCAATCCACTCTGTTCCAAAATCGTTGAGTCATGTCTAAACTGTACTGCTCGAGGTCGATTGTTCTATTCCCATTCCATTCTGTTCCAGTGCGTGTCTAAACTGTACTGCTCGAGGTCGATTGTTCTATTCCCATTCCATTCTGTTCCAAAATCGTTGAGTGCATGTCTAAACTGTACTGCTCGAGGTCGATTGTTCCATTCCCATTCCATTCTGTTCCAGTGCATGTCTAAGCTGTATTGTTTGAAGTCTATTGCTCCAGTCCCATTCCAATATGTTCCAAATGAACACTTCAAAAGTCATATTGCTGCCGTGTTTCAAGCCACTCGATTGAACTTGAAGTATACCATTCCGTCTCAGTCCAGACATGTTCCATTTGTTTCCCCTCGGTAGTCCATTTCTCACTGGCAGTCTTGCACAATGCTCCATTTCAATAAGAGTACATTAAGTTGTGTGTTTCATTTCGTTACGTTTCAGTTTCCGGCTGTTCACAGACTAAAGAATGTGCCATTCCATCGTGTTTCATTTTCCTTTGCTTATTTTAGTATATTATAAGAACTAAGCCAAACTTAAGAGCGCAAGCTGTGACAATTCAGTTAGCCGTTCCATTCCATAGCATTCCATATCAATTGAACAGTTATGTAGCTAAACTGGCAGGCTTGGACAGCGCTTAGCACATAATATAATATATATAAAAAATCGCTTTGTTTTCCATATAAAAAACTACAATAAACATGTTTTGATTTTCTTATGAGCCCCAAATTTGCTTAAGTACAGACTAATCCATATATGATATACAAGCTATGGCAATTCGTATGGGCGCAAGTCTGCAAGGGTATAAAAACTTCGGCTAGCCGAAGATAGACGATGTTTGTTTTGGAATTTCAGTAAGTTATCTGATATAAATTTGTTTTTATATTATGTATATGAGCTGACATCAAAAATTGTTCGTAATCGATACGATATATATATATATATATATATATATACATATATGTATATATATTTATATATATTATATAATACGTATGAATCGATCATTCAACATTTAGCCTTTCAATTAACTAAGTATATATCTAGCGTTAGTGTGTGTGGGGTTGTGTACACAGATTGTTTTCCTAATTTCTATATGTATATTCAACTACGACATTTGACATTTAAATATGCATTTGTTGATATCAAATTAAAAATATGATGCTTGTTGAAATATGCTTAGGTTCAACATGTTGTATATGCTAGCTAAATGTGGACATGGAGCTGGGAGGAAGTGGTTTTAGGGTGTCGGGTTTACAATCTAAAACAAAAAATTAAGAAAAAAATATGTATTCAGAGAATAACTAAAACTGAATTATATTTCATTTTGTACAGGTTGTGTGTGTGTGTGTGTGTGTGTGTGTGTGTGTGTGTGTGTGTGTGTGTGTGTGTGTGTGTGTGTGTGTGTGTGTGTGTGTTGGGCAAAATACATAAATTAAATTAAAAAATAAAAAACACATTGTTTGACTGTGGGCCTAGTCTGGCTTTGGCTCTAGCGCTCTATAAAATATATATATATATATTTATATACTCTAGGAATTATATAATAGGAGTTAAGATTAATGTATGTACAGTTACGTGATGTACGCGACGCACTTGGCTAACTAATTAACTAAAATACATAAATTAATTTCAATTTGTTTGTTTTCTTTTTCAATTTATCAGGAATATATATATATAAATATATATCTGCTTATATATATATATATGACATGGCTTGGTCAATATCGGGCTTCACCAGCTCCACAAACTGACTGACTTGACATTTTTTGTGGCTTACAAATTAAATTAGCGCTAACATCTCGATAGATACAGACAGACACAGATATACACATATATGTATATAGAATGTCATATGGATAGCCCAGCCAGATCTGTTGCGGCATTTACTATTTCTATACATTTCCATCAATTTTTGTCGCCCATCAAACAGATCTGATTTAAGCTTTTCTTTTCTTATTTTTTTTTTGACTAAACAACAACTTGGATGCTGGTTGCGGCAACGTAAGTGCTAATGACTGGAAAAGTGCTTTAACATTATCCTCATCCTTCTCCGCTTCTTCTTCTTTGATTTTTTTGTATTTTCTTTCAGTTTTGTTTGCTTTACATTTATTTGTTGTTGTTTTTTTGGGTGGTTCCATACAAATATCTTTCCACTGGCTAAGATTTTTAGCATTTGTTGTTGGACGTAATGTTCTATATCTCTCTCTCTCTCTCTCTCTCTCTCTTTCTCTCTTTGTAGTTAGCATGCTCCGTCTCGCTCGGATTGGTTTCGTGCCGCCTTGAGTGTCGTCTGTGGAATATTCAATTGACGCCGTGCTGCACCTGAAAGATTGTCCATCAGTTCTCCGTCTTGATGGCCACCTTCTGCTCATGGGAGATGCGTATGTGCTCGCGCAGGCTGTATTTGTTTTTGAAATTCTTATTGCAGAGATCGCATTTGCGCGGCGGTTGGGGCGTATGTTGGGTGCGAATATGTCTCCAAAGATTCACCGTGGTAATAACCATTTTGCAAAATTGACATTCTGTCCATTTATTATTGGGTGAATCTAAAAATATACAGAAAAATTGGACAAATTATACAATTAGCTTGCCTTTGACGCTTTCGCTTTTCACGCATCTATTTTCTGTTTCAATTACATTTCTACACACAAATTTGGTTAGACAATAGACAAACACTTTGGAGACATATTCGACGCCAAAACACAATACGATAAGAAATTGATATATAATCAAAAGCCAAATAATCTTTAAATACGATTTATACATTCAAAATGTCCAACACCAATCCGAGCAAAAATATTTGTACAAAAAAACATAACTTATATTTTAAATTAAAATCAAAACGCACTTTACAATTACAATTAAAGCAAATTAAAACAATATAATTATACATATAATCAGAAGAAATTAAAATATTGCCAATTTAAACGATGTCCCAACCAACTTTAATTCATTTTACTCTGTTCTCAGAGCTCAGCAACTTAGCCAAACTATCGCTTAAACCAGTTGTGAATTATAAAGTTCAAATTGACAGCAATTTAGTATCAATTTTTTATAATTAATGACGATTTGAAGGGATTTAGAAAACCTTTTTTGCGTGAACCATTCGATAGGACTATATTTTGTATTCTCGAGGAATTCAGCTGTTCCCTAACAATTGCTTTGGGATCAGTTCTTAAGTTGAGTTGAAAGTTGAGAGTTAAAAGCTGAATGTTGCTTAGATTCCCATTATTGAGCTCCTTATAAAGGGGCTAATTATGGATCGCAACCTATAATAACCATTGTTGTAGTTATTTAATCAATCCACATTCCGAGACTCTAGACTGGGTGAAAGGATTGCACATTTAATTTCTGATCTATCAGCGAGTAGTCAGTCAAGGTAAATAATCACATAAAGAACCTTATGAATTGGTAGTATCAAACCATAAACCATCGAACCCTCTAAAGTGCTTGGCGTGCAGTTTCATGCTTCATTCCCAATTGTGCATCTATTGTGGATCTGTCCATGTCCCAATTGGTTTGCTTCTCGTTGCCCATTATAAACACATCTATATATATATAAATATAGAGCGCTCAAATAAACCGATTTATAGTTTCTATCAGAGTTCCAAATACAACTCAACTTCGACGTATTCGTTTTCTTTGGGATGTCAAATCAGAAAACGATTTTAATTTCGTGTGCCTGGTTAGCTAATCGGTTGAATGCACTCACCATTGGTGCCGCTGGCTTTGTTGTCCGTTTTCACTGGCGTCACCGAGACGGTGGTTGTGGCACCCGTCGGCGCGGCGCTAGGATCCTCCAGCACCGCCTGTGTGGTGGCTGTCGTTGTTGCGCCGCTCGCTGTGCTCAGCAGGCGTGCTGCAATTGGCAGAAGTTGTTGGTTGGCTCCAAAATATATATATATATATATACGCAGCTACTCACTCATTTCGATGGCAATTTCGGCATTCTCGGGATCTGCTTGGTATTTCTCCTCGATTTCAGACTCGGTTAGGATCTCGTATTCGGAAGAGTATTGCGCCACAGTCTGTGCGGCCGCTGTGGTCGCATCCTGTGACGTTTGTGGCGTCGCGCCGTCCGATAAACGATCGTCGACCTCACTGACTATATAATCCGGTATGTCCATTTTGACGGCGCCGCGTAGAAATGTCATCTCGGCAGCTGCAACAAGAACAGGCTCAATAATTTATATATTTATATTAAAAATAATGTACGTTGCATGCTCGCAGACTAATGTGGTTTATAAAAAACGAGAACGAACTCTTGTCTTCAGCAAGGCATGCCAGATATGCGGAAAGAGTTGCGTTGAGTTTGGTCAGAAAATCTTGAGAAACAGAAAACTTTTCCATACAACGTCTGTTGTTAGAGGTTTCGCTCATATAAAAGAACTTGTAAAAGCTGATGATATGATAAAGTGATCCGATTCGGTTGGTTCGAAAAGAAGGACCTTTGCAAAAGGGGCTTGGTAGGTGAGCAAGTGTTGCACGACCCTACTTATGAATGGGGAGCAGTACTCGTGTTGCAGATGCTCTGCTCTAAGCTGACTGGATAAATTCTTTCTTAACGGGCATCAATATAATGCAAGATTTCCAACGGATATTCTTACTTTTCACAATGGTCTGTTCGTCCTTGACGGCATAGTCGACCGTTTCGGTGGTGTAGATATTGTCATCATCGTCGGAGAAGGTGATCTTGCGCTTCTTAACGGTATTCGCTGCAGGCAGCGATACCGTATTCGTGATGGTCAGGTGCTGCGCCTGCGCTGCGGCCTGCTGTGGCTGTTGTTGTTGCTGCTGTTGTTGCTGCTGCTGCTGCTGTTGTTGTTGCTGTGGCGGCGCCGCCTGAACTTGAATGTGTTGTATTTGGGTGGTTTGTACATGATGATGATGCTGCTGCTGCTGCTGCTGTTGTTGTTGCTGCTGTTGGGTCTGCTGCACCTGCAGCTGAGCCGCCGCGACAGCAGCCACTTGCGTTTGAACCTGCGTTGCCGTTGCCTGCAACAGCGTAGCCGTTGGTATTTCGATGGTTTGTGTGGCGCTCTGCGCTTGAGCGATGCTTGCAACAGCCACCTGCTGCTGCTGTTGCTGCTGGTGCTGCTGCTGGTGCTGCTGTTGATGCTGCTGTTGATGCTGCTGATGATGCTGGTGGTGCTGCTGCTCGTTGACGGCGCGTATCGTGCTGGGTATCGTCTTGATGAGCTTGTGATCGCTTATAAGCGGCGCCACCGGCAGCTGCGGTTTCTCCTTTTCCTCAGCGGTCAGACCCTGCACGGCCAGCAGTTCGGCGGTCTGCAGAAACGATTGCAGCGCCTCTTGTTGCACATTCACCTCACCCTGGCAAACGTTGAAAATGGTTAATAATAAAAACAAAGGCTTTAATATGGGCATACTCAAGCATACCTGATACATAAACTCGACTATGGAGTTGAGATCTTCGAATTTGATAAACTTAAATATAATGACTGGATGAGGATGCGGATTCTCTTTGAATATCTCCTTAAAATACGATGAGCACGAGCTGAGCACCACCTTGTGCGCCTTGATCTTGCGCCCATCCACGCACAGGCTAACATCAACAAAATCATCGTTCAGCCTGTGATTGTCCAGCGAGTAGGTCAAATGCCGCAAATAGTTATTCCAGCGCAACGAATATTGCTGTGTCGTTGCCATTGCTAAAGCCGATCAACTTTTCGCAACTAACACCAATTGCGCCCGACGCCTGCCACCGCCTCAGCCTCAGCCACTGCCACAGCCACAGTCACAGTCAGAGTCACAGAGTCAGCGTCAGCCACAGCCGCTGCCCCGCTTTTGGGCCCTAATCCAATTAACAATAATCCGTGCTGCAGTTGGGCCAACCGCGCGCAGTTGTCGGTCTCTGTGCGGCGCGTACCAACAAGTAACCAACTAGCCAACTGATTTAATTACAAACGCGCACACTGTTTGTTTGCATTGATTAATTTCAAATTCGAAATTGTTGTTTGTATTGCATTCGCACTTTGTGTTTGTTTATTTTTCAGTGTATTTTAGTAGCTAATTGCGGAAAAGACGCTGCTCCACGCACCCGCAAATCATTTTATTAATGCACATACGCTGTATTTTGTTTGCTGCTCCTCTCACAGTGGTACGCTTTACGAATTATGCATTGCACATTTTTATTTTGCATTTATTTATTTATTTGCGTTTTGTAGGTATTCATTTTTCAATATTTTCTCACTTTTTTTTTCACGGCAAAATTAGTTGCTTTTTGGCAAGCTTATGTTATTGTGGCATTCTGTTATACTCAAAATGTGCATGTATATCGAGCGTAATCGATAGCACGCTATGTTTAACTTAACAGCAATGGCAGCAGCTGCTGTTAAGCGTAGCTGGTGCCGGCCGGCGGACGCTAGATGGCGCCACCTCAACTGTAAGTTCAATTCAAAATTCAATTTGCACTTCTTGTGAAAAAAAACGTTTATTTTACCACAGCCGTTACATGAAAAAGAATGGGTTTGAAAATTACATTAGGCAAAAAAAAAAAAAAAACAAACAAACAGAAGCAAAAGGAATCACAAGTGTTATTAGAAGAAAATGCGCAAAGCGAGTCGATAAATGAGACGTATCAGAAAGCCATAAACAATGGCACGGCACAAATAATCCAAAACATAGAAGATCTTGATGCGCAGACGCGCCTTACTGCTGCTCTCGGGACTCTCGTTCATCAGATACTCCTTGGCGCCGCGTATGCCATTCTGAAAGAAGTCCACATAGTTGATGTTCGAGTGCTGCAGAAAGCCAAACACGGTTCTGGAAAATGCAAAGTTTTTAGGTTAGTTATCTCCCCGTCTCTCTCTCTCGTTCTCTCTCTCTCTCTCTGTCTGCTCACATTTCATCCTCGGGGACCGCGGCATGCAATGCCTTGAAATTCTCGTTCTCGAAATGCCACTCGGTGGTGGCAAAGACCTGGACCGCACGGAACGCGGCAAAAATGCGTCGCTGTAGCTTCAACAGGCTGTAAATGGGAACAAATTCAGTAAAACACAAAAAGAGGACGCGGGATGTGCACTTACAATGGCTTCTCGTTGGTCAGCCGCAGCAAGGTGTCCACCACAATGGCCATCATGATGTGCATCGTTATGAACTGGCCCAAGGAAGAGATAAGCACAAGTTAGTTAGCGGTACGGAATGTCACACCCTCCGAACGGATTGGACTCACCCTTACGAAATGCAGGACCGGACACAGGGTAATACCGCCGCCTGGCAACCAGAGCGTCTGCTCGAATGGATTCTGCCTAATGTAGCGCTTACCGATATCAATAACCTGGCCCATCGTAATGGGCGATATATTGGCAGTGGCACAATTGATCACATCGATGGGCTTGCCCTTGGCCGGTGCTTGCTTTAAGTATTTGTATGCGGCTATAATGAGACCACGAACCACCACATCGGCGGGCACGAAATCGGCGACAATGTAGGGATCGCAGTTCTGGGAGCGCAGAATGCCAACTCCACAGGCTACCAGCATGCCGGTGGGTCCATTAAAATTATCCGCCCAGCCGGGTACGGGCTCCTCTATCGTCGATATCACTGTCACATAGGTAAGGGAAACCAAGAGCATGAGACCGTGCGGATAAATCAAAAAACCGAGCTAAACCGATTTCCCTCTAATGCTGGACCAGCTAATACCCAATTTCGTGTAACACCCGCTACGGCAGTAAGTGTGCTCCGAATACTTCCAGAATATCTGCGAATACTTCCAGTGGATTGCTTCCCAAATCGAGCTGCTTTTCCAATGAGAAGCGGAACCTTACTAGGCTGGTACTGCTCCAAGCTAAGCTGGAAGTAGTGCCAACCCTTCTATCAGGTGAGACATTAAAGCAACCGATCAACAACGACAATGTCGCGAAATATCAGAAAGTACCGGGTAGTACCGAACAGGACTGAGAAGCACCGGGAAGTATACGGCAGTACCTAGCTGTACCTGTATAAGTACTTCGGTTTGCACCTACTTGTATCAGTTGGTCTCAAGATATACTTAGCAATGCCAAGTGGAACCCAATACCGATCAGTACCCTGTTATACCAAACAGTACCAAAGGCCAATAACAACGCCAAGCGGTTCCGGATAATACAGATACCAGATAATACCATGCAGTACTCGGTAATAGGGACCGATACTGGGTAGTTACCCGTATCGAGGCGAACCCGAGTACCGGGCAGTACCGAGTAGGACCAAGCCGTACCGAGCAGTATCGAGCCGTACCGAGCAGTACCGGAACTAATTGTGCAGTACTAGAATATATTGAGTAGTACCGTGGAAAATTTGGAAGATCCGAAGTGTACCAAACAATAGCGAGGTATAACGGGAAAGAGCGGATGATCAGTTTGGAGCTCTACCTACCGATTGAGGGCCTGTATATGAAAATTGGCAACTGATCCTTATAATCATTGGCCACATGCTCGGCCAGACTCTTGGTGAAGGTGTACGTGTTCGGCTGGAAGCTGCCATACCTGAAGAGAGATACGAGATACAATACGTTAATTGGGCGAACGATTTGAGCATAGGACCACCTACTTCAGATTGAAAACATTCAGGGTTTCCTCATCGTAGGTCTCGGCCAGTTTGATGGTGGTGCGCCAATCGGCGTAGGGTGGATAAATGCGCTCCTCAACCTCCAGCTCGGTGGGATTCGAGTACGTGGTGGACACATGGACAAAGGCCTTCAGTTTCTTCCATTGCAGCGCGAGCTTGATTAGCTCATGGGTGCCGCGTGTGTTCATCAAAATGGCTGAACGCAGCGGATCATCAAAGCTAGCATGGATGGAAATTAGGAGCTTGGGCACTAGTTAAGCAGCCAAATTGCCACCTACCGGACAGAGGCCGCCGAGTGATAGACAATGTTTACATTCCGTAGACGGGCCAGGTCCGCCTCACTGATGCCCAGGCCCAGTTGCATAACATCCCCGACAATGGGCACCACCTTGGCCAGTGTCTGGGGCTGTTCGCGTCGCAGGCGTTCGAACAGCTTGCAGTTGAGCAGCGCCTCCAGACGCTGCTCGATGGCAACACCCTTCTTGGGTCGTATCAGTACATAGATCTTGCCCAAAGTGTAGCAGGAGCGCAGAAGTTTCTCGATCAGCGCCTTGCCCACGAAACCTGAACACGTTGCGGATCGAAACGGATCAAAGGGGGGATCTATTTGAAAATATATATATAAGATGTCGCATACCCGTGCCGCCAGTCACGAAGATTTCCTGATCCTTAAATGCTGCAGCAATTGACATGTTTGTACGTACGGATCGCCGACCAAATGCAGTCTAACCGCCTGGAGCACATTTCCGCTGTGTAAGTGTCCGAAGTGCGGTACACAATATGCAAATGCTATTCAATTAGCCTCACAGGCAGGCAGCGGGTCAACTCGCTGAATATTCAACTGTCTTGACCACAAGAAACGAACATTTTCGGCAAATGCACAAGGTGGAGCTGACCCGCAAATCCACCGGTAGCCCCTTTACCTACACGAGCCTAATGACAATTCACAATGTACTATATCAATTGTTGCAGCCCAAAAATACCATTTCGATTTATTTCTTGCGTTTGTACTTGATTCATTTTCAATTCAAGAGACGAACCTTTTGTTCTTCAGTTAGCCCTATCAGGGGAAAACTTGAAGCGAATGGGCCATTATTTGGGGTTCTCTCTTGCTCTTGTATCTTGTCTCTCGCTAAATTTTTCCATCAAATTGAGCTTGTCTGGTATTTGGGTACTTGCATCCCAAATTTTCCGACCCTAGCTCGTATAGTTCCCGAGTTTGATGAGATCAGTTAGACCTTGCGATACTATTTAACAATATGACCCGGAGATAACGCATAGCTTTCGCGAAATGCAGGGTATACGAGTTGCGTTGTTATGGGGCTAAGCGAAAAGTAATGGGACCACTTGCTTAGTTCAATTGATTTAATCTATGCACATTTTTATTATATATTGTGCATACGTGCTGTATTATATAACAAGAATGATAGGAAACTTGAAAGGGGTTTGCCATTGTTAAAAAAGCAGAGCCTTTAAGGCTTTCAAGATAGGCAAAAGCTAAAAAAGACCTCAAATTCAAACACTTTAAAGAAAAAAAAAACGAACTCAAACATATTGAAAATATTTAAAGGTAAAAATTGTATGTATGTATATGCAGCGATAAAAAATGAATGGAAAACAACCATTGCCAATGAAAAGATGAGGCTCAGAATCTTCATTAGCTAAACGAATGTGGCACAAAGCCAATTTGTGAGCCACTTAAGAGCGAAGCTTTCGAGAACGATGCCAACAATTTGTGATAACGTTAGAAACGGAACTTTAATCGCAGCGATGGGTCGCTCGCTTGGTCATTTGTGTTTGTGAATGGAATGGTCCACATTGTAAGTTTAAGGTCATTAGCATACATGTGTGTGTGTGTGTGGCAGAGCCAACTGCATTTAGAAGAGAGAGAGCACGAGCTTAGGCCAGCTGTGTGTGTGTGTGCGCGACGAAAGCTCGAAGGGCTCGCTGACCCCACACACACATGAGCAGCTTGGGAACAGTTTGCTGGTAATGCGGTATACACATAATACTTGAACAGTTTTTTTTTTGCATTTCACATTTTAATTAACATTTTGAGGCGTAAACTTATCGTCATTCAATACGCATGCAATTAGAAAATACAAAAAAAGAACTAAGTACACATATAAAATTTCAGCTTAAATACATATGTATAAAATTTCAAGGAGTTTACAGCACAGCGAGCCACAGAGAGCGTAACTTTGCTCACTGCTCTCATTTACTTCCCCTCCAACTGCACGCTCGTGTTCGTGTTTGTGCCTGTGTGCGTGTGTTGTGTATGTGTGCGTGTTACTGCATTTGCCGGCCGGCAAAGCAAAAGGTTAGAGCAAGAAATAAAATGAGCAGAAAGTTAGGCAATGTCTGAAAGCGGGCACAGTGGAGCAGAGGGGGGGGGGGGGGGGGGTTGCGTTATCAGTTAAAAGAGGCAGACGAAAGAGTAACAGAAAACAGATTTGGTTAAGTTTTTTTTTCCATCATATTTTTGTTTCACTTTGTTGTTTATAATTACATCATAATTAAAAAATAATACATAAGGTTGCGTTTGAAAATTTTACAAAACTCTTAGTGTTGTTGTTGTTTGTGTTTTGCATATTTTGTGTTTTGTGTGTCTTTTACTTGCTTTTTGGGGAATATTATACTCGCTTTTCTTTTCTTTTCATGTCATGCCGGGAGTGTACGCATGTGTGTGTGTGTTGTGTGTTGTTGTGGTATAGATTTTTTTAGAAGTGGAATGGCAGAGAGAATATGTTGTTGTTGTTGTTCTCAATTTTTGTAGTTATATTAAAAGGTATATAAAAAAAAAACAAAAAAAATATTATGCATTTATATCATATATCTCATGTGAAATAAATTAAATTAATGCTAGAACACAACATGACGACGACGACGATGATGATGTGTGGATAACATTGCGCAGCTCCCGTTTGCTGTTGCTGTTGTTGTTGTTGTTGTTGCCACTCCACTTGCTCCCGTTGCTGGTGGTTGCAGCTTAGAAGCACTTGCGGTGCACAATGGATGGGCCAGACTCGTCGTATTCCTGCTTGGAGATCCACATCTGCTGGAAGGTGGAGAGCGATGCCAAAATGGAGCCACCGATCCATACAGAGTATTTGCGCTCTGGTGGTGCAATGATCTTGATCTTCATGGTGGATGGGGCCAAGGCGGTGATCTCCTTCTGCATGCGATCGGCAATGCCAGGGTACATGGTGGTGCCACCGGACAGAACTGTGTTGGCATACAGATCCTTACGGATATCGACATCGCACTTCATGATCGAATTGTAGGTGGTCTCATGAATGCCGCATGCCTCCATACCCAGGAACGAGGGCTGGAAGAGTGCCTCTGGGCAACGGAAACGCTCATTGCCGATGGTAATGACCTGTCCGTCGGGCAGCTCATACGACTTCTCCAGGGAGGAGCTGGAGGCAGCGGTTGCCATCTCCTGCTCGAAATCAAGAGCCACATAGCAGAGCTTCTCCTTGATGTCACGCACAATTTCACGCTCGGCAGTGGTGGTGAAAGAGTAGCCACGCTCCGTGAGGATCTTCATCAGGTAATCGGTCAGATCGCGACCGGCCAAATCCAGACGCAGAATGGCATGGGGCAATGCATAACCCTCATAGATGGGCACAGTGTGGGAGACACCATCGCCAGAGTCCAACACAATACCAGTGGTACGACCAGAGGCATACAGAGAGAGCACAGCCTGGATGGCCACATACATGGCGGGTGTGTTGAAGGTCTCAAACATGATCTGTGTCATCTTCTCGCGATTGGCCTTGGGGTTGAGGGGTGCTTCGGTCAACAGCACTGGGTGCTCCTCGGGCGCAACACGCAGCTCATTGTAGAAGGTGTGATGCCAGATTTTCTCCATATCATCCCAGTTGGTCACAATACCGTGCTCAATGGGATACTTCAGGGTGAGGATACCACGTTTGCTCTGTGCCTCATCACCCACATACGAGTCCTTTTGGCCCATACCGACCATCACGCCCTGATGACGTGGACGGCCCACAATCGATGGGAAGACAGCGCGGGGCGCATCATCGCCAGCGAAGCCAGCCTTGCACATGCCGGAGCCATTGTCGACAACCAATGCAGCAACTTCTTCGTCACACATTTTGTAAGCTGCAAAGAATCAAATTGAAACACAAGAAAAAAATTAACCAAAATGGCCACCATTTCAACACTCTCCCTTGAGTGTTTCTGTATGTATATGTATAATATTTGTATGTGTGTGTATTTCTGTTTCTCTCTTCGAGCAGAGGCAACACCCTGCACATAAATCAACAACTTGACAAAAGCTCAAGAGCATATCACGATAGCATGCCGGTGCCAAGCAAGTGGCCAAAGGAGAGCCGCTCTCGCTTGTGCATTTGTGCATGTGTGTATACGTAGTCGAATAAAATGGCCGCCATTTGCACGAAGAAAAAAAAAAACCGAAAAAAAATTCTCTACACAAGCCGGCACCTAATATGTATGTATGTATTTGCAATTCTATATGTAGACACTTTTCTTTAAACTGTTTATTACCTTTTTGTTTTATTTAACAACAAACGATGAAAATTGTTTAAGAAAATTGAATTGAAACTTTGCAATTCAAGTTGAAAAATTTTTAACCCACACTTGGTTATTGGTAGGAGGCGACGAGGCAATAGACTGACTAAAAATGCAACCGCACCGATTGACTGCCGAAAGAGGAATGAACAAGCGACCGAATGCCAGTTAACAGCTATTTCAAGCGCTGCTTCAAGCGACGTCGCCGTCGTCGTTGTGATATCTATGCGAGCGCAGTCGCTGCTCTGCCAGCTCGCTCGCACGCAGCGTATGCTGGCGCATGCGTGCGATAGAGAGCGCAAGATTAGCGCGCTTGGGTTGCCAACTTTTGTGACCATATATGGTCATGTTTCGACGTGAATCGTCGAGACGGAGAGCTGGAAATGTCGCCGCTTTCGCTCTCTCACGCGCTGTGTTGCGGCGACGGCGACGGCGATGGCAAAGCCAACGGTTGACAATGTTGAAGGTTTTCTCCATTTTAGCGCGGCTCATTAAAAAAACCGGCATTTTTGCATTCAAGAAACGCCGAATAACTTTAATGACGTGATTCCTTGACTATTTCTGGCCAACTTGCCTACGTCACTTGCACCGTGGGCAGTCGCCGTACATATACATACATACATACATGAACATGTACAAATTACTAACTATACACCCAAACAATTGTGCATACATATATGTATGTATCTATGTACATTTGCATGTGTGTGTGTATTTTGTCTTTAGGTTGGCCGTTACTTTTCAAATGGTTTGCTATGAAAGTTAATTGAAGCGTGGGAAAAAAAGAAAGTGTTTGCGAATTTAATTGCAAGTGGCTGAAAACTGTCACCAGTTCTTTCTTTTAGCTTCTTCTTTTCAAATTAATATACATATGTACATATATGTATGTATTTCTTTGGCCTTGTATAAGTTTTTGAAATCCGCAACGGGCACGCCCCAGCACTAGATCTAAATGCACACAACGATATCTGGGGCTGCATGTAGGTGTGTGTGTGCGTAAAATTTTGTGATAACAAAATTGTTGCGATAATTGTTTGTTTTTTTTTCACAAGCGCGTGACTCTTTTGGTTTTTGTTAGATTTTTCATATTTTTATTGATTACGTTCTCGATTTCTGTTGCTTTCGATATTGTTATCAGCAGGTCTTTGGTCAATTCTTTGACATTATCACATATTCCACAAGCACTTGTATAAAAAAATTGTTTTTGAAAAAAAAAATAAAATAAAATACGCTATTCACGATTTCATTGCATTTTGAGCGTTTTGTAGAGTTTTTGATTATTATTTGAATTGAATTTTGGATTTTGATTTATGTATGTATGCATTTTGCTGACTGGCTGATGTACAATACTTACATTTGGTCTGTTTTGATTAAAATTAATTAAATAAATATAAATTAAGTCTTTCGGTTTTGTGTCTTTTGTTTAGACGACTTTAGCTGGCTGCTTTAAGCGGTTTTGTGTCGGGAGGTGTATTCCACACTGCACAAGAACTCAAACTGTAATGACATGAAAACTGGTCGCCGTTTGCCGTTTTATAAAGCCCGTGTCCATCCCAACCGGCACAGTAACTTAGCGCCTTATCAGCGCCACTTGCACACTTCTCCAGGCTGGCAAGCGCTTTACCATATATGGTATGAATTCAATTTTACCCCGTTGCCAGCGTCTGTGTGTGTGCTGCGGCGTATCTATGTGTGTATACATGCATATGTGTGTGTCTATGGGTGTATGCGCATGTGTTTGGGTATGTGTGTGCGCGCATATGCTGCTCGCGAAGAGTATTTCGCAGCATAATCCACTGTTACGGGTGTGACTGCGATCAGGTTGCGTCACTATGCAGTACGTTTTGCACCATGCATATATGTATGTATGTACATACATATATCAAGTGCTATTCGGCTTAGATTAACATCGAAGTGTGCATTAGATATGGCGCTTGCTGTACACCAAAAACAAATTCAAGCTAAATTGATGAATTATTCAACAAGTGTCGCTGATTACCCATTCAACTAGAGACTTGTACATATTAATACAATTTATAGAAACATTTCATAAACAAATAAAAACGCAGAGTCTACGCTGGTCGTCATGATTTTCGACTTTAAAGCTCGGTTTGTGGTTATACCGGCGCCAGGCTAAAACAGCTGCCAGTTGATGCGTCAACCACGCGTTTGCGCAAAAGAGATAGAGACACACACACACACACACACAGGCAAACACTGGATTGCGCTCATTCACTTGCTGCGCTCAGCGAAATGCTGACTCAACTCAGCTCTGTGGCGCTGGGGTTGATTTTATTTTATTTTTAAAAGATATTTTTAAAAATGTACCAGTGCTAAACGGTTAAATAAGAACTCTTAGTGTTTTCGACGATTATTTAGAAGCTTCAATAGATAAAAACCTCATAGTGCATGGTTTAGCTGAGCTTAAAAACAGGCCTTCCAAAATGCATTGTCAAAGCCGCGCTCTCTCTCTCTCTCTCTCTCTCTCTCTCTCTCTCTCTCTCTGTCTTACAGCAGCGTTAAAAGTGAAAGAGTGCAGTGTGAGTGGCTTGCAGCCTCGGAGAGGGGAAAGCTGCACACAAACATGCAGCTTATATATGTACACACAAATGTATGCAGGCTGTGTGTATGCAACAACATGGATACATACATATATGGATGAGTAAGTGTATGTGTGTTCGCTCGAATCCGAGTGTTTTTGTAACGGCAATTGCTCATACATGGCTAGCGGACGCATTCCATCGGCAACCGTGATATTTACTATTGCCGGTTGACTAATCATTGTTTAAATAATTGCCTATTTTGAATTAAAATGACGCACAAATAACTAACAAATATCAAAAGCAACCACTTTGGCACGCAACATACATACATACATACATGTCTATGCTTGTAAGCTTGTGCGTGTTTGTATAGCGCAAGCATAAATACATACATACACGTGCACGTACACACATACACCAACAGTCACGAGCATCAGCAAAAACAGCCAAAAAAAAAAATACAAACAGGAGAGACAGCGCGAGCAAGAACGAAAGAGGCTCACGCAGGCGTGCTCTCTCGTGTACAGCATAAAAGAAAACAACAAACGTTTGGGGAACGCTGGCCAATCATTCGATCGCATTGCATTTCTATCTATATATGTACATACATACATATGTATGTATATGTAGTATTTGTGTTGGCAGTCACTTGATTCATATGTATGTACATGTATGTGTGTATATCTGTATGTATTTGGTTTTTGAAGAAATCGAATGTAGCGCTGATTGTTGGCCACAGTTCATGGAATTGTTCAAGGCAGACGCTTAATTTGAAATGGGAGCTGTCAGTTGTTGTCTAAGTTTCATATTTTAACTGAATAACTGAAGAAATTCTCATGGTGTTAACTGGTATTCGCTAACGTCAGCATTCGCATTCCAATCAGCCAGCTCTTGCTCTTGTTCTGGATCTGCTCTTTCGCAGATAAGCATTAAACACCCATACATACATATATACCCTACATATCATTAGCGAGTTTCAATGGCTATTTACTCGCATACATACATTTGTACTTATGTATGTATGTATGTCTATGCATAACTATTGCATTGTGTAGAATTTTTCTTTAGTTTTAATGTCTAAAGCTCTGTAGAACATTTCTCTGATCTTTTTTTTACATACATACATATGTATGTATGTACATATTTACATAGGCACATATGTACATATGTTTGTATGTACGTGTATATATGCCTATTATATAGTATAGTTTGATTATGTTTGCTTTGGTTTTAAAACTATTTAATTAATTTGCATTCACCATACATATGTACATATGTTGAGCTGTTTACAACGATGCTGATTAAATCAATTAAATTCATGTCAATTAATCGCAATGGGAAAAACGTTTTGTTTGTAGGGTATTTGGTTTTCGGCCCCACCCTTGCCCTTTCAACCCTTGGAAATCGCATCAAGGCACATGGGAATGTAAACAATATACATACATACATATGTACATATGTATGAATGTATGTATGTATATACATACACATCCAATTGTAAGCCTATAAGCATAGTTATGTATGTACATATGTATGTACATACATACATATGTGTGCATGCATGGACTGATGAGCTGCGGCCTTGTCAGTGGCAAAGGGGGAGTCAAGGGAGTCGAGTGTATACACACAGCTGGCTCGATTGAAACTAGAAATAATTAAATGGCCAAAAACGGCGCTTTGACGTAGCTGATGACTTTGAAACCGCTATGTGTTGACGAAATACAACAACAACAATCCATAACAAACAACAACAAACTACTACAATAACAACAGCAAAAGCTACTTCAACAAGAGCCATGATCAACGACCTTTCTCCAAAAAGTTCGCAGCTCGTCACGTTTTCTACACACACACACACACACACACACACACACACACATGCACACACACGCATACGCGCGCGCGCACGTAAATGCAAAGAGCAGACGGAGTCGACGACAGTTACAAGCACAGCCGCCACTTGCTCCAAAACATCCACACTGCATATGTTTGGTGTGCGTGTGTTTGTGTGTGTGAGTGTCTGAGTGTGCTCGCATACACGCAGAGAACTTTGTAACCATAAAGAGCGCACGCTGTAGCCCGAGCTTAGACTCAAGCTGAAGCTAACGAGTCAAAGCCAAAGCCAAAGCCATTGTCAAGGTCATTGAATGAGAAAATTTTTACATTTTTCGCAATTAATTTGGCATTTTAGGCGCGTATTTGGTATTAACATGTGTATGCAGCCCCTCGCTCTCTCTCTCTCTCCCTCTCTTGCCGCACTATTGCACTTGCAGCTGCTTTGTCGCTTTTGGTCACACTGAAAACTTGCACATTTTCACTACAAGTTTTTTACATTTTAGAAAGACAGGTGTGACCAGTTTGACCATTATAAGCCATGCACCAAAATCCCATTAATTGCTTAGTTAATTAGAGTGCGAACGTTTAATTGCAAACTGGGCGTCATTTCGAGTTTAGACGCACCTAGTCCTGGCTGAAAAATTAATTAAGTTATGTTTTAATTCATCTATTGCTATTGTTATTACATACTTAATAATTTCAAGAAATATCAACCAGTAAATAGCATACACATAATAAATTAACTGGCACTACATCAATTAGGATCTGCTTTTGATAAGGTTATGTCTAATGTCTAGGTTCTATTATGTTGTTCTTCAATATACGGATCGCCTGACAATAGCTTGCTTCATTAGACTCATTAGACTATTTAGCTATTTTAGACTATTTAGACTATTTGCTTCATTAGACTCATTAGACTATTTAGCTGATGAGTCTAATGAAGCATAGCTCAATCAATAGGTTTGTGTAAGACATTTACCCTTATGTTTTTACAGGGTATAAACTCTGGTATAATACACTTTCTACAGCATTTCGAGCATATGTACCTATATGAAATGCCTGCAAAGCTAAACGTTTCTGAAGCTCATCTTTTCCGATCTCATTAGTATAATAGCTAATAATTGGCAGCCTGGAGTGGGGTATATAAGCACCCCGAGTTAAATGCGTGCGCATGTGAAGCAGTGCCACAAATAGCTGCATGAAAATGTTAATACAAATTGCTCAAATTCCAAATAGTTGTTAATTGCTCGCCTAATTGCGGCTGATTAAAATACGACTAGAGATGAGCTGTGCCTAAACTTATCGATAACGTGCGATAATTGTGAATATGCTTGGTTTAAGCAATAAACAACTTAAACTAGTTTTTAGATTGTTAAAAACCCGGCGACTTTTAACTAAAGAAGCTATTTAACAAATTAAATTATTAAAAAAAAAAAAATAATAAAATCAGCGCAGAAAGAACTAGTTCAACTGGAAAATGTCTCATCTCTAATTGCGAGCTAACGGGCCAATTGCGTGAGATTTTGCCGATAAAGGAGACGAAGCAGGAGACGAAAAGCGGGCAGAATTTAAAACGGCTTTTGGAAAAGTGAAAAATGATGTTTTATTGTTGTGCGAGGCGCAGTTTTTCACAATTTCACTTTGTGGCCAATGCACGGCTATATTTGTGCGTGCCTCATGCATTTGTCTCTCCATCGCACTCTATCACCAGCCCGCTCCTACCCCCTTCATCTGTCCACCCCCCCCCCCCCCTCCCCACCCTCCTTTCTTGCTGCCTGCCTCAGCCACTGTGTCCATCCAATTCATTTGCTGTGGGTGAACAAATGGTTCGCTGCCACAGCAAAATAATTAGCCAATTCCAAAATTTGGTGCCCAACAAAGCATTAAAAACTAGAGAGAGAGAGAGAGAGAGAGAGGGAGAGACAGCATTAACCCAGCAAACAGTTATGTTGTGATTAAGGCTGCAAAGTGGGTTTGAACCGCACTGGTTCGAACCCGTGCTGCCAATGCGTATTTTACTAAGCGATTCCCTTGGCTTAGGCTCAGAAACTCAGTTTTGCAGACTCAGGTGCAAAGTCCACCAAATCCAATTGGATTTATCTAATCAGCTTTGATAAATGCCAATTTTTGGCATGAAAATATCTACCTAAACTTCCTTAGAAACTCCTTTGAATAACAATAACAATTAGAAGTAATTAATGTATTTGAAATTCAATAAAACTAAACAATTCAATTTCATAAAATGTCTCTGTAGCTGATCTCTAGACAATATCCAGAAAATTCTATATTTTTTAGCATCTAGCTTGTTGGAAAATTCTAGAAATTCGAATTGTGAATTGTTTAGAATGTTGCTGGAAAAATTCTGGTTGGGATCGTCCTGAATTGCATATATTTATTTAGGCTCGATTAAATTATACTCCATAATTATATTTGTATATATATATTATCATTATAATTAGATACTTTTTTTTTTTTTGGACAATTTATCTCACAATATTTGCTCGCTGGGCGAACTAAAAATTTCATTGAGTCACTCAGTCGTCAGACGGCAAATAGTAATGGGTATTCCGCGGGGGGGGGGGGGGGGGACATTTATTTGCTCGGCAACTCTGGTCGGTAAAGCAACCGCAGCCGAAGGTGTTACAGCAATTGTACGTGATACATGCGCATTGTGGGAGTTCCAGACAGCGGACCCCGTCTGAGTCGCGCTTTTTCTTAAGCTTTTTATTTCTCTATTTTGATACCCTGTAGTCACGGCAAGAAAGAAATGGGGCTTGATTGTCTTGTGCACTCGTAACTGGCGACTTTCTTCGGAGCAGGCTTTTGATGTCGTTTCTTGTATACTTTACAGAGAATCCTTGGATGTAACTTTCAAGCTAGATTCCATTTGTTTTTCGCATTTTAAGAGCTTAATTGTCATATGTAAAAGCCAAAGTAAAGCACTGAAAATTTCATAAAGATCGGACTATAAGCACCGAAGAGATTCAAGAAGTTGAGGGTTGTTTTTAAAGTTCGCTCGGCTCTGCATACAGGGCATCTCCTGGTCGGGCACACATCAGGCGGCACTCTTACTTTTTCATTTAGCTATGTATTTTGTTTTTTTTTTCTTTCTTTCTTTCTTTTTGCGGCATCAGCGTCGGCGAGACTCCGACTGTGAGCGAACCTGATGCCGGCTTCTGACTGGATTTTCCATTATATTGATGTTGTTTGCCATTTTTTCAGCAGCGCCTCGCTGGGCATAGTAAGTATCTGATTAGCGTCGAGGCTATCAATCTGGGATGGGAACTGCGAAAAAGACGAGAGACAATATTTACACATATGTACATATACAAATATCAAAGGCGATGCAGTTTTTCTGTATACACACAAGTTGTGTATGACTTACGATATATATTATATTATATTACGATATAAAGATTGATAAGTAGAAAGAATTCCAGAAAAAACTGCTCAGTCTTTCCAGTCAACAGAACAGAGAGTGTTGATTGAAAGATTTTAAGTTCTGATTCTTAAGATTCTTAACTTTAAAGACAGGCAAAATAAGAGAAATAATGAGATTTTCTAATTTTGGGCAGAACGAGGGAAGTTATCCAAAAAACGACGTCTCTAGCGCTTATACCCTACATATTCAATTGTCTCCAACAACAATTAAATTCCAACAATATGCAAAGAGAACAAACTAATAGATCGGTTAAGGGTCATTTTAATTAACACAGAAAAATTATCCGAATCATATCTTGTGTAAATTGTTGAGCGAAAATATTTCACGTAAATATGTCGTGTAAAGTCTAAAGTACTCAAGCTGCTCCAGCCAAATACACTGTAAAAATACCAACAAAAAAAAAAAAACAAAAAATACTTGCAATTTTTTTTTTTTGAGTTTTTCTACATTTTTAAGTCGTACGAGCATCACGTGCGTGGCCCTGGAACTGCTGTAATCTCCACTTACGTAGTAAACTATTTGAAAACTCTCCAAAAACTGTGCAAAAAAAAAACGACAGCTTTTCATTTTGACAGTTCACACACATGCACACACACACACACACATGCTCGTAAATATATAGATTTGTGTGTGTATTATAAGACGTTGCATTTATATGGCTAAAGCAACATATTTGCATGGTGAAGTAACTGTGACAACTAAAACAACTATAAATTGAAATACAGTGAACACACGCTATAGCCGCAAATTGCTTCTATTTATGTTTGTACACAAATTGAGAACAATTTCTTTTATGGCTCTGACACATTTCATCAATTGCATCTCTCTGTAGATGGCGCCAGTGTGTCATGCTTGGAGAGTGCACGCTGTAAGCGGCCGTTGCGTTCCACTGCCAGCGAGTCTCCACTTTAACAGCGAATCTAAAGAAGGCCGCAGCCGCAAGAATGTGGGTTGCAAAAATAAAACCTTAAGTGGTTTTTTAATCAAAACGAGTGACGCCTATGTGTGTGTGTTTGTTTGTGTGTGTGTGTTATACTTATGTAGCGTGTACTGGCGCAAACGTTTGTGTAGAGCGCCGCCCACTCACACACGATCTAGTTCCCATTGCCATGCCCACTCGTATTGCTGCTCCCATTCCAGGTGAATTTTGGGTCGGCGGCTTTGCTGAAGCTTTTCGCAGGGTTGGCCCGTTACGGTTCACCGCCAACAGCTGGGCGTGCGCTTCTGGGCGCGAGTGTGTGTGTGTGTGTGTGCGTGTGAACAACATCAATTAAACAGACAACAAATTCAAATAAAGTTGGCAACTCTGCCGCTGGTCAGCAATTATACAAATTGAAAAAATTAAACGCACGTGAATCCATGCGTGTGCCTGAATGTGTGTGTGTGTGCATGGGTGTGGGCTGTGATGCGCGTGACAAGAAAGTTTGACGTGCGTGCAACAGGAGGAACTGGTCACACCCAAAATGAAAATGAAGCGCTGCTCGTGGCCAGCATTGCGTGAAGGCGTCGCCTTAAGCATTAATTGTCACCAGAATCCATGAGCTTAAGATTGAAAGTTGAGGCCTTCCAGGCGTTCCAATCAGCGGATATGACGCTGATCTATAACGGAACTGGGTTTTGTACTGAAAGCTATCTCATGCGGGCACACACACACACACACACATACACACACTTACGCACACAAACTACATCCATATCACTTAGACTTACGCACATACTTAACTCAAATATGTTACTTATTTAAAGATATGGCAACACTTGCCCAGCACCAGCTAGGGGCGCCTTGTTGCCGTTATCA
This sequence comes from Drosophila montana, assembly GCF_035044405.1. Classification (NCBI taxonomy): domain Eukaryota; kingdom Metazoa; phylum Arthropoda; class Insecta; order Diptera; family Drosophilidae; genus Drosophila; species Drosophila montana. The sequence continues at coordinate 208,355 of NW_026999210.1, forward strand.
TAGCTATAAATATGTGAACACTCACGTCCATTACAATTGCCCAGCCAGCCTATAAATATTAAAGCAACAAAAAGCAAGAAATACACACATATCTACAAATATAGCGATTAACTAAATTGACTGATAAACATTTGGCTTACTGTATTTTTGTTTTGTTTGTCAGCGACTAAATAAAAATATGAAATTAATGTGCATTTCACTTGTTGATACTGATAAAACCCAAAGAATTGTCCAATGACTCAACCATAAATAAATTCTGGTTGGAGTGCACATTCCAGTAGCTGTTTAGCTGAGAGCGAATCGTGCTTATCATTGGAATTAGACATTGACCATGGGGAGCAGAGCGCGCGCTCAATGAGTCATTTGTCGTCCCACACGGACGTGGACGTCAAGCTCGCCTTACACGCACACACACACACACACGCACACACACAAACATCACTGGGGCGGCTTGAGGGTCGCATTGAAACATGACGCGGCAGCTTAATTCCATGTTATTGGAATGATTCATACGACTGAAATGAAAAGTACAAAAATTCAGTTAGACAATTTGCATATGAAACATCGAAGAAAGCAACGTCAATAACAACAACAGCAACAGCAACGAAAACAAGTTGCTAAAACAATAACAATCGGAACAATAATATACAACGCAGTAGATTGAAACAAAACGCTCGCCGTTTATTTTTACAATAGCAGCGCAAACTAGGTGAACGGTAAACAAAATACATGAATGTGATCCCAAAGCGCGCCAGGCAAAAACAATAACAAATACACGTAAGCATATGTGTATACATACATACATACATATGTATGTATGTTAATAATTGAGCATATTTAACACACAAACACATTTAATCACGACTTTGTGCTAAACGAGCGAGCGAGAGGGCATGCGTTCCCGTTGCCCGACAGTTCACAAATCAAATGCGAACAGCTGCCGCGCAGCCGCAGCCGCGCGCACCTGTAGCCGTAACAGCAAGAAGAACAACAACAACAACGTTGGCGTTGATGGCGACGTCTTCGTCTCCCATTGTTGACAGTTACGTTTGAAATGTTAAGAAAAACAGAAGTCGAAGCGGCACAAAATCCGATAAACTTGTTTTCAAACAACGGAAGAAACTGGCTGCAACAAAAAAGAAGAAATACAAAATTTACAGCACTAAGCAGCAACATAGAAGCGTTTTTTTTTTCCAATTACCCATATAATGTGTGTTAGTGTCTAGCGTTAACATATGCATGAGCAATTTAAATGCATATGTATACATACATATGTATATGTACATATGTAATTAAGAATATGTTTAAATGTTAATATCTACATATATATTTGCGTACTTTTAAAGCACATCTATTTTTATATCCAGCAATGTGCACAGTTATTTCAAATAGTCTCAACAACGGTTCTTAGGCAGCTGGAAATGGGAGCCACAAGCACACACACACACACATACATACATGTTTGCGATAAATTCTTATGCATCTTGCGCAGCGGCTGCTTGGAAGTGTCTAGAACGGCGGCTGTCTAATGAGCGAAAGAAAATTACCATGCTTATACCACATCACTCGGTATTTTATACTCAATGATCCCTCGAGTGGCATCCAGTTGCCTTGAAAGCTTCACTCGGCCTGCGGCTGCGCCTGCGCCGCTTTGAACGGCACCAAAACATGCTCATGTCATGTGTTGGTTCAAGAAGAAGTTCACGAAGACATAAAATACGGTAATTCATGCTTTCTATCTGCGCACTTTTCACTTTCTAGTCTAGGCAGCTTGGGGCTAAAAATAAAATACAGGCAGCAATAACAATAACACTAACTATGACAATAAATTGGAGACTTTATGTATGTATATGCATGCAAACAAAAACTCTACATACATACATGGGCTTGTAGTTACATTTGGTACTTTTGGAGTATTTTCTTGTTGCTTGGAATATCCAGTTGCGAAGTTTGAAAGTTGGAAGGTGTAAACACATACATATGTACGTATGCATGTATTTATTGAACAAATGTTATTTTTTGCAAGAAAAACAATAAACAGCAGCAATCAGAAACAAGTCAACGCTTTTGGCATTTTTTGTTTGTTTTTATTTGTGAATTTTAATTTTATTTTGCATAATTTATTTCGCCTTTCGACACTTTCAGCCGCACACTCTCGCACACACGCACACTCAATCGCATGCGTAGCTGCGCCAAAGCCATTGACATTGATCTGTCTCTGCTGGCGTCGCTGTCGACGTCGCTGCCGCTGCCGCATATGGCCGTTGCCATTTTGAATGAAACAACGCCAAGCTTTTTGTTTTTTCTCTCCCTCTCTCCCTCACTGTTGTTGATTTATATTGAATTTTTACCCAAAATGTACATGCTGCAAAGTTTGTACACCAAAAATTGCGGCGCGCAGTCGCAGATGTGTGACTGTGTGTGTGCGCACGCGCGTGTGTGTTCTATGTTTTTATGGATTTCAAACTGTAACGATTTTTGAATTTCGAACAACGGAAATTGACAATGTTGCCATATTTTGGCTGCTCCCGCTGTGATCTAAGCTTTGACTAGAGATGACACCAGAATCTAAACATTCTCTTGCTCTCTCTCTCTCTCTCTCTCTCTTTGCGCTCTCCTGCTTTAAAAGGCATTGCATCCGGCGTTTAACTATTGCGCCTCAGGAAACCGCCGCAATTTAAACGCCCCATTTTGGGCCTTACAAATTTTCGTAGCCTTTTTAGTCTTAACGACAGAATGTTATGTGCGTATGTATGTGTGTGTGCGTTAATAGCAATTAAGACATCCGTTTGCATGAGTTTTCCAGCTTAAGCCATCTGCAATGCGATTTATTCACCACAGGTGAACTCTTAGGCTTTTTTGAGTTTATTTATGCATAGGTAAAACGATATATGATATTATAAAGTCTATACAAATTATTGAAATTCATATTACACTCCAGGGTAACTGACAAACACGTCCATTGTATTTGCCTTGGCAATATGCAACATATGTTGATTTTATTTTATCAGTTAATTATATTTATAGCTTTATCTTTTCATCAGTGGCAAAAAAAAACGCACAAAGATATGGTTTAACGGTATTGCAGCGGTCCAACAAAGTGAAAGACTTTCACTAGCTAATCAGAATTTCAGTGAACGTGCGACAAACATGACAACAAAAGTTTTATTTTTTTAATTTTGGTTCAATTATTAAGCAAATTTTTGCGAAAGTAAACTTTTATGAATACCGTTCGATCAAACTGTATCTGTGTATCTGTGTCTGGATCTGTGTCTCTATCTGTATCTGTATCTATATCTCTGTATCTGTATCTGTATCTGTATCTGTATCTGTATCTGTATCTGTATCTGTATCTGTATCTGTATCTGTATCTGTATCTGTATCTGTATCTGTATCTGTCTCTGTATCTGTATCTGTATCTGTATCTGTATCTGTATCTGTATCTGTATCTGTATCTGTATCTGTATCTGTATCTGTATCTGTATCTGTATCTGTATCTGTATCTGTATCTGTATCTGTATCTGTATCTGTATCTGTATCTGTATCTGTATCTGTATCTGTATCTGTATCTGTATCTGTATCTGTATCTGTATCTGTATCTGTATCTGTATCTGTATCTGTATCTGTATCTGTATCTGTATCTGTATCTGTATCTGTATCTGTATCTGTATCTGTATCTGTATCTGTATCTGTATCTGTATCTGTATCTGTATCTGTATCTGTATCTGTATCTGTATCTGTATCTGTATCTGTATCTGTATCTGTATCTGTATCTGTATCTGTATCTGTATCTGTATCTGTATCTGTATCTGTATCTGTATCTGTATCTGTATCTGTATCTGTATCTGTATCTGTATCTGTATCTGTATCTGTATCTGTATCTGTATCTGTATCTGTATCTGTATCTGTATCTGTATCTGTATCTGTATCTGTATCTGTATCTGTATCTGTATCTGTATCTGTATCTGTATCTGTATCTGTATCTGTATCTGTATCTGTATCTGTATCTGTATCTGTATCTGTATCTGTATCTGTATCTGTATCTGTATCTGTATCTGTATCTGTATCTGTATCTGTATCTGTATCTGTATCTGTATCTGTATCTGTATCTGTATCTGTATCTGTATCTGTATCTGTATCTGTATCTGTATCTGTATCTGTATCTGTATCTGTATCTGTATCTGTATCTGTATCTGTATCTGTATCTGTATCTGTATCTGTATCTGTATCTGTATCTGTATCTGTATCTGTATCTGTATCTGTATCTGTATCTGTATCTGTATCTGTATCTGTATCTGTATCTGTATCTGTATCTGTATCTGTATCTGTATCTGTATCTGTATCTGTATCTGTATCTGTATCTGTATCTGTATCTGTATCTGTATCTGTATCTGTATCTGTATCTGTATCTGTATCTGTATCTGTATCTGTATCTGTATCTGTATCTGTATCTGTATCTGTATCTGTATCTGTATCTGTATCTGTATCTGTATCTGTATCTGTATCTGTATCTGTATCTGTATCTGTATCTGTATCTGTATCTGTATCTGTATCTGTATCTGTATCTGTATCTGTATCTGTATCTGTATCTGTATCTGTATCTGTATCTGTATCTGTATCTGTATCTGTATCTGTATCTGTATCTGTATCTGTATCTGTATCTGTATCTGTATCTGTATCTGTATCTGTATCTGTATCTGTATCTGTATCTGTATCTGTATCTGTATCTGTATCTGTATCTGTATCTGTATCTGTATCTGTATCTGTATCTGTATCTGTATCTGTATCTGTATCTGTATCTGTATCTGTATCTGTATCTGTATCTGTATCTGTATCTGTATCTGTATCTGTATCTGTATCTGTATCTGTATCTGTATCTGTATCTGTATCTGTATCTGTATCTGTATCTGTATCTGTATCTGTATCTGTATCTGTATCTGTATCTGTATCTGTATCTGTATCTGTATCTGTATCTGTATCTGTATCTGTATCTGTATCTGTATCTGTATCTGTATCTGTATCTGTATCTGTATCTGTATCTGTATCTGTATCTGTATCTGTATCTGTGTCTGTGTCTGTATCTTTGTATCTGTTACTCAGTCTGAAATTTCAAATTCGTATTTTGAATTCAAGCCAGCTGCAGCCGCAGTAAAAGGCGTTTGCTACAAACGAGTTACATACATTTGGAGATGTGCATAGAAAATGAACTTAACAGTTGAAGAGTTCAAAGAAACCGTTAAAAGCCACTAAGAGTGTTTAAGTAGAGAGTGCCCGACTGGAAGATGCCCTGGAAACTGCGGTAAATTAATTGTTTTCTGTTCAATATTGTGATATCTAAACATTCAAATATTCTGGATTTGCATATATGCTTTGAGAAATGTTTAAATAAAATCGATACTTATCGATATCGTGAAAACGATTCAACTTATCGAAGATTTGAAATACTCTCGATATTTGCTTGCAATAGAAGCAGCTACGCTCCGATATGTTATTTTGTTCATATAGTATCTGAGATCGAGGCGTACATACAGACTTTATATGTATGTATATATATATAGTATATATATGTACTATATATATCTCCATATGTAGGTAAATTCTTTATGATGCCTTCTACTGTCACACTTATGATGCCTTCTACAATTGCAATGGTTACAGGGTATACTAAATCAGTCAGATGTGAATCAATCTGAAAGTGAAAACAAGACAAAATGACAGAACTGAATTGCAAAAGCTTTAGCCAATCCAAGGTTCGATGATCAGTAGACTTTGCTATGGACAAACGCCTTTAACTTGTTGAGAATTGCAAGCGTCAAAAGTACAGCCTGCATAGAGAAGCTTCTTTAACCCTGTTAACCCCTTCAGCCTGTTTATGCCTAGTTGGGCTTAAAATGTATACTAAAATTATGTAAAATAAATGGATAAATTTTAAAAATATACCAATTAAGTCACCAAAAAGTTAGGTTGGAAAAATTGTATGGTCAAAAAGACGGATGACAAAGTAACACTCATCAAGGTGTTAAATTTTTACCAAAGAGCGATAAGAATAAGGCGTATCGATAGGGCATTCGAAGGGTCCGAATCACAGATCGGCTAACTATTTAAATGTTGATTGGTTTCTTTAATTCACATTTCGCATATGCAGCAATGGGATTTTTCGAATTTTCGAGAAAAACCAAAAACAAAACAAAAAAAACACAGAGCGAAATATTCGGGAAAAACCAGAGCGTGACGCATTGCATTTCCATTTCGGAGTCTGCGGCTGAAAAACGAAAAGTGCTTTCTGCACCGTCGGACTCGGATGCATTATTTATAAGCCAGGCCAGCTGATGAGCTGCTGTTGGTTTCAATGGTTGCGAATTATCGCCAAATCAATGCGGATGACTCACCCAATTGGCGTCTGGGTCGCAGACGGCTTTTCCTCCCCCCCCCCCACACCCTCCCCATACCGCTCCTCCCTTTCCGAATTTTCCAACGGCAATTGTGAAAGTGACACGTGCGCGCTGCATGTCAGTTGGGCCTTTTTATTTATATATTTCACTTCATCTGATACCCTGCAATGCGCAAGTGTGCGCCAGTGGGTATATTGAGGCAAATGTGTGTATGATAGCCCATAATTAGACGTCGACTTTTATTGGTTTTCTCTACATCTGCATATCTTTTATCAGACATAAATCTTTAAATTTTGGTTTGTAAAATGTCAAAAGTTTCTTTTATACTTTTCACTATTCCCAACTTTCCAATTTAGGCTAACTTCAAAAGGAACATTTTCACGGATTCGCAGATCTTAAAAGAAATCTTTTTCTTTTATTTGTAGGCAAATAGATCTTTACACTGAGAGAAAAGCTTCCTGATACTGAGAACTTACGAGAATTTAGAAATTTTGGCTCTCTAACAATAATTTAGATTCTATATACCCAATATCTATAACATCTATATTCTAGCCCGTCCCATAACTTTAAAATTGATTGCTATTTTAAAGATAAAGATTAAGTCCAGATTCTAGCTACTCGTTTATATATCTAAACGCTCACATTTCTCTACAGGGTATTTTTCAGTCGGGCTAGCGTGCTCCTGACATGTTCACATGTTATTTTATTTTCGGGTAATTTCTGCAAGTTTTGGCAAAAATATTCGCCTCACCCGAGCGCCCTTTGAGGGGGTATGCACATATGGTATAGGGGTGAACCGCCCTTCCAAGAAGTGGGCACACACACACACACACACACACACACGCACACACACACACGCACACACACACACGCACGCACACATACACACACGCACACACACCCATGCTGTCTGGGGTGGTTTGCTCTGCGTAACACGAAAAAAGGAAGGGTCGCCGCGACGTTGGCGCAACCTTGAGCCCGGTTTTTTTTTTTTTGCTGTCTTTCTCTATTCTGTATTTTTGGCCAGCCAGAGGGTTGAGGATGAGGCGCGCACTGCACGCCCTGTGCGTGCACCGGAAACGGTCGGGCCTGGGCTAACAACAGGCGAGCGACTCGATATCGTGGGCGTCGCAACCAAAAACAGCAAGAGTGCCCGACTAGCAGATACCCTTAAGCCAAGACCCGACAATAGCTAATGCATTCTTCGGACTATAGAGTCCGATTCTATTTAGCATTTCAGTGCGTAAAGCTCAAGGAGGTTGGTATCCAATAAGTTAAATAATGTTAGAAAAGTAATGATATATGAAAATATGTATTGCAAATTTCAGGTCTCGATGATTATCAATATTATAGGAGATATAGAAAAAATAATGATAAGTTAATATATTTATTGGAAATTTCACGTCCCGATATTTATCGATATTTTATCAGATATAAATAAAACAGTGATAAATATTTACATACAAATATGAAAAACTTCAGATCTCGATAATTATTGATATTATATGAGATATCGATCAAAATAATGATAAATGAATACATATGTTTATTACAAATTTCAAGTCTCGATAATTATCGATATTATAGAAGATATCATTTCATTTCAAGTTTCTAGCTGCTGTAGTTACAGCCTGTTACATACATATGCCCAAAAACGATTATACCCTTTTTGCGAATTTTGAATGGTTCCAGGGTATAACAGGAGCAACCACCACAACCACAATGGGCGAGAGGGTGGCCTGAGTCGGCTTCAATCAGCTGTTATTGCTGGGGGTGTATGCTAGGGGTTGTGGACTCGCCACCGAAAACCATCAATGAATTATGCAGGCCACCGAGTTTGAGTGGTGCAACGGCCACACACACACACACACACACCCACACACAGACACACACACACCCATATGACTAATCAGCCGGCTTTCATTATCGGCCTGGCCAAATATGGGCGCGTTCTCGGACTTGCCGGCTGCATTGCGCATAAATTTCGAGCTCAACCGATAAGAACCCAAGAATTTGTGCCCATATACATGAACCCAACTATATATACCAGCGATAATATATATATGTATATATACCCACCATAAGCATGATATATGCATGTGTATGGGCAATCGTTAACCCAAGTAGCGCACTTCCAGAAAAAAACAGAAAGAGATCTCTCTTCTTGAGCAGCATCTTTTCTGCTCACTACCCTAACCGAGGGTATTTCGTATAGCTCAAACGTCTTGGCTTAAGATTAAATATATGTTAGCCAAGCCAAACGGATTGAGTCGAGCCTAATATATCAACAGTCCATCTGAGCTGAACCCTCAGCTTAGTTGTATAGATAAAACTTGGTATCAATATTTATTTTACAGCGTATCCAAAAGTGTTTAAAAAAATAATAATATGTTTAAGGATGAATTATTCAAAAACAGGAGCTTAAAATTTCTAGATTTTTTTATATCTCATATCTAGGTATATAAATATTGATTTATATCTTCAAGTTCTTAGAGAAGCGTTCGGTCAAAAACTCAGTTTTTCTATAAAACACTTTTCAAAATGTTCCAAAAAACTGGAACGACCTATTAAAATCATTAGTTTAGTACGCTTTTCACTTTTTCTTATTCGGAATTTATTTTGTTAAAGTATTTGAAAGAAGGAATTGCTCCAAAAACTAATTTCTTTTATGAACAATTGAAGTCTATTTAAAGATATTTTTAAAAATTGCTCAATTTGATTGACAAAATTAGATTTAAAAAAAGGTATAAAACATAGTTAACGCTTGCTGAAAAGTTAGGTTCAATATTAAATGCTCTACTTCTTGTAATTAATTGAACATTAACATTATTATTTACTTCAAAGAGCAGTTAGCTCACCACCATTATATATATCAATATAATCAAAATTTGCCAGAAAAACGAGCTAATTTATGTGTTACAAGGGTATTTAAAAGTCGACATACTTCAGGCATGCTTCTTCCCTGTTGCTGCTTCGCTGATAAAGTCATGCAGGCGAGCGCATATAAAAAGAAAACGACGAAGAAACCAAAGAGCAAGTAGCGATTGCCCGCAACTCTTTGAAGAAGAAGAAGAAATGCACTCAAAAACAAGGCTCGGCCCTCGAGAGCGGCGCTCAAGAGCAATCCGCATCGCATGCAGTTGTCATGCGGGGCCTTGGCCCCGCGGGGTGTTAATTTATGGCAGTTCAAAAGGGCGTGGCGCCGGCACTGGGCTGGGTCGGGGGAGCGCTTCCGCTGCTGCCAAAAAGCGACAACAGCAGAGAATGAAAGCAACAAAAGAAAAGAACAAGAAATGAACAGCAACAAACGCGAACACAAATCCAAAAAAAAAAAAGGCTAAAGTATAAGAGACAATTGCTGCAATATGCGGGTGTGTAGCATATTGGCGGTTGGGTTGGATGGAGGGGGCTGTCACTGCAAACAGCGGACATCTATGTATGTACATAAGTCAACATGCTGTGAGTCATAAAAGGAATTGCAAAGTATTTTCATTTGTATTTTTTTAGTTTTCAGAATTGGCCACAGAAATGCCCGGCAGTTAAACTTAGTGGGAAACGTGTCTGTTTATGAATCGCAAAGCCTCCGGTTTCATTATTAATAAGCAACTACGTATTTCTACAAGCGCAGGTGTTTTCATATCGCCAAACAATTTAACTGCTTATCAGGAAAAAGAAATAAAACTCAAGGAAAAAAACCCCGTTATCGTTCGATTTATAAAAATACCAAACATTCTGCTAATAATGCTGCAAAGCCTAAATTTGAGAGAGCAAAACGATTGAGTGAGAGTTTAAGCTTTCTATGCAAATTTACCTCAGAGTTCTTAAGCTGTTGTGTGGGCTGCAGATTTATGATCCACTCTCACAGGAAGCTTACATGTATGCATGTACATTTGTGCGTGTGTATGCCTGTGCCTGTGCCTGTGCGTGTGCGTGTGCGTGTGTGTGTGTGTATGGGCGCTGATCAAAGAGTAACTCACTCACTGCGGAAACGGAGGCGCATTAAAAAGGCCAAACACGTTCACAGCACACAACAATAAGAAAATAAAAGGGAAAAGCTGCATTCATTTATTACTATAAACATATATATATAAATACATATTTATGCATGTAGGCAAGTACATGAGGTGAAGTTGAAGACCGGCAAAAATTACATTCAAAACGTGAAATTCGTTAATATTCCGCTTGCATAGGACAGCCAACAATGCGAGGCTCCACAAGGAAGCCGCAGAGGGGTCGGGCAAGGGAGAGGGAGTGGGAGAAAGAGATTGGAGAGTTTGTATGTCTTAGGATGTGCCGGCAGGTAGACGGCAATGTGCGTATATAATCGATTTGCATATACATATGTATGTAATATGTGTGTGTGTTTATTATACAATAATGAACAACTTAAATTGGACATGACAGGCGACAAAGATTTAGCTGACGATGACGACGCGCTTATGATTCAATATATATGCATACCTGTATATAGACATGCACACGCACACTCTTAAGTGTCTGTTGTGCACATATATACATACATACATAAATGGGTGTGTATTTTCCGGCTAGCCTGCGCACACACCCACGCACAAACAAAACACAAAGTGCAGACGTGCATTGATAGAGTCATAGAGAGAAGGGCGCGGTAAGTTCAAGTTCAAATTCATTTGTATTATTTTTCTTGCCTTTTGAGCGTTTTCCGGTCTGGCCCCTTTTTATGCGGCTGTGTGTGCTTGTGTGTGTGTGTGCTAGTGGGAGAGCGCCTTACTAGGCTTGCACACGCTGTATGTACATACATATGTATGCTGGACTGGCCCCTGAGCGTGGCTAATGCGCATGCGCCCACACGCGCTCTCTCACCCGCTCTCTCGTGCGCATATTCTCGTTTAGAAAGAGCAGCTCGTTTGACTGCAGCTTACCGAAATGCAATGCCAAATATGGTTATACTACGTAGGATGCATCAATCGGCCGCTCTTGTTCTATTTTTCACATCCACCGCCCTTTCCCCTAACTCTTACAATACGGTAGAGCATTTAATGAATAAATATCGAATGCTTTCGTTCAGTTAAAGGTCAGCTTAGCTATTTAACGCACAATTGTGTTGCGGCTGATTGAGTGATAACTAAAGCGCTGGGAATTTCTATGCGATGCTCAAGTGAGGGGCTTGGTGGCGAAATGTAGAGCACACACACATTCAGATGTACATATGTATGTATGTTTGTATGTACATGCAGACATTGATCACACTCGTTTCACAACAACGACAATTGCCCATATGGCCTGCATCTCGATATCGGCCTTGCCTCTTAGCTCTCTCTCGCTCGCTCCCTCGCTCTAGCTCTAAGCCCATTTGTGTGGCTGCTGTGGATTTCATCTAACGCAGCATAAAAAGTGAAAACCATTTGCTTTGTGTCTAAAAAAGGGCATGTAACATTTTTCATGAGATGCCACAAAAAAAATCATCAAATAAAACGCATGCGAAAAAAATAACAAACTAAAAGCTACACTAACAATGCTGCTAATTTTAACGGTATTGCAAGCCAGCTGTGTGTATATGTACATACAAACGCAGATGTTTAACAACTCACTCTGTCTCTCTCTTTCTTCACCGTTAACATCAAATGCAGCTGTCAGTTTTGTAAATGCTCTTGCATCCCATTTATGCGCGGCTGCGCTCTCGCCCGCTCTCTCTCTCTCTCTCTCTGCCCTTCCTTTTTGGCAGTCTCTCGTTGAGTGTAAGTGGGGTTGGGCTGCTTGTAATTCGCCGCAAAATTGTGCCCAAATAGGGACAGCTTTTGGTAACAGGGGAAATGAAACACTATAAAAAAAGGGGATTTTTTGCATTTGTTGTTTTCAGCATGGTTTACGCCTGCGCTTACTCTCAGGATTTTTGTTGTCTGCGCTGCACGTGCAATTTTTCACATGTGTTCGTGTCGCTCTTTCCCCTGACATTTGCCGGCCGCCGTAGCCTACACACACATAAGCACACGCATGTATGTATGTATGTAGTTAAATGCATGTCATTGTCATTGGTCTTAAGCATACGCATTGTGAAGGTTATCAAGCAACAAGAAAAGTTCATAGCCTGCGCCTTTGCCTCTTGTAAAGGGTATTATATTTATATAAAGCGCATTATAATTATGCCAAGCAGCTTAAGCAAGAACAAAATGCCATTTCAGCTGCAATGTGTATTATACATGTATATGTATATGTAAGTATGTATGTGTACATGTGTGTGTGTGGGCATGTAAATAGAGAAAGAGATAGATTAAGCTTTTGCTCAGATATTGCCGATTTGATGTACATATGTATGTATACAGTTCAAACAAAAGAACTATGCTACAGGCACATACAGGAAATAAACAGTTGTTGTTTTTAGCTGTTTTCATTTTTCAATTTGGGCCCAAAATGTGTAATGTACTTGTAACGATAACTGCGGCGAACAATCGATTACTGTAGATGTATCGATAACAACTACAGATAAGACTGTGTACGTGTGTGTGAGTGTGCAGCCAACAACTTAATTAGCTTGTTTACGAATGTGTTTGTGTGGTGAGGGCAGGAGGAGGAGGGAGGGGTGGAGGGAGGGGGGGGGGGTTAGCTTAAAGGTTAAATATTTAACTAAATTTTTTTTTTATGGAATATTTTACTTTAACTGAGAATTTCGAATATATTTTCGACACTTCTCGTCTATTTGCTGTCGTCTATTTCGCATAAAAATGATTTATTGTATTTTTTTTCGTTTATGTTGCCTGATAAGATAAAACCAGAAAGCGAGAAAAACCAAAGTGCTCCAGTTGGGTGTGACCGACTAGCAGATACCCTATAAGCAGCATCGACTTGACATAAGCTTCCTTTTCTACATATGCACATAGAAGCACATATAAGAACACACACACACACACACACACACGCACACACACACACCAGCTGCTTACTTTATACCGTACTTCATCATCCGGAGATCCCTCACTATGGTAAATGCAGTCTTAAATAACTTCGGTATTTGTGGTTCTATCTCTATGATGTTTTCAGGGTCTAAAACTGGAAGGGTAGAACCCTTAAAAGTTCTCTTTATGTTCAATTTGTGGGTATTGGAGATGGTATAAATGAAGTAAAGATACAAGTAATCGCTAATCGATATCGATATTATTGTAGAGCGGAAGATATCGAAAACAAATGTTATCCTGTTTTAAGGCCTCCAGCTCTTGTTTCGTCCTGATCAAGCATCTATATTAGTATACCTAATGTGGTCGAAGATGCTTGCTTCTGCTTGTACATATATTTGCATAAAAACATTACATCCGTTCTTTTATGCGTACAGGGTATACGAGTACAAACGCAAAATTGACGCAAAAGTTTTTGTGAAGCCGACGTAATTGCCAGAAAAAAGGCACATATCTAACCATGACCATAATTTGATAAGAGCGAGATAAACGAACTATGTTATTAGAATTGCTCGCACACGCACACACGCACACTGATACAAACATATATGTATTTTATCTTACAACATGCAATTTGTCATGACAATAGATGAGTTCAGATGCGTTTTCGGTATACAACAAAAAAAAAAAAAGAAAAAACTATCCAAAAATGACATCATACGCGAGGACAGAGCTCGCAATGGAGATTACGCGGCCTTCCTAATACATATATATTCCGAAACCAAATTTAGAATATTCGGAATTAATTTTACAATCAATCATAATTTCGAATTTTAGAATTAGATATTAGATATAAACACAAATTATTTTAAAACAATTTTTAATTATTTTTTCCCATTTATTTTTTACGTTTCCTTCAATTTCAAATTTCAAGAAAAGTTTCCGAAATAATAGCTGAAACAATTTTTGAACCTCTTTACGATTGTTCCAAATCCAATTTTCCTAGTTTTCTGTTTCATATTGATATGGACTTTCTTCCTATGGGGATTTCACAAATAACCTTTAAATCTGAAAATATTTGTTGAATATTTCAAAAGGTTATATAACTTACTTTCATAGGGATTCCGGTCAAATGTCGAATACTTTTTCTAAGCTCTTCCACAATTCTTCCTAAGAAATACCCGATAGATCTTAGCTTTTAGTCTTTTTATCTCGACTACTATATAAATCTATTTAGAATTGGAATTGAAATCTTTTCATATTTTCTCGATTTCGGAATCTAAAATATCTGGCATATCCCAAATAATAAAGATTGGGTCAAAGGAGAAGGAAATGCAAATAAGTTCAGTCCGATGGGGATTACGTGGTCCCCGAAAGAGTCGCAACACATTTATTATTTATTTTATTTGGCCAGGAACAATGTGACCAATTGTACTCCAAATTGACATTGGTCAACTAATCGTAAGGCCCAAAGCTGATAAGATTTGCCACCAACAATGCGGCATGGCGGTGCTGGGGGGGGGGAGGCACAGTTGGGCAGCTGTTGCCTAATCACATGCGGTTCCAAAGCCTATAAAAAAATGATAAAAAAAAAAACTGAAATGCCATTGATAAGAGCCGATTTGCAGTGCTTGTGGCCGCAGCCGATCAATTAGGGAGGGGGGGGGGGGGGCATTACTTAACCCTGAAACTTGACGATCGCTTCATGTGACACGTCTCGAGAACTCTTTGGTGCGAATTGCCGGCGGCGGGCCTGGGGCGGGGTTCGCTTTGGTCAAACGCCCGAAATGGGTTTGCATATGTTTTATCCACGATCTACGCCAAAGTGTTGCTATATTTCTGGCCAGCACTGTAAAGCTTATTTAGAGAGCTTTTTTCACGTGATACTCCCTGGGCAAAGCTCACGTACGCTTGACTGCGGCAAAGCTTTTACACTGGTGGCAAAATGCTGAAGGTAACGTGTGGAAAGCCCAAAAACGATTGTTTCCGATAATCGTTAATCGATAACTTGCGCCGTTTCCAAGCAATCGATAAAAATCGATATTGAATATCCTAGGCTTTAAGAGCTAGAGTTACCAATCCTATCATGTAGCTCCCAGAATAGTATATACAGATCAAGTATCTTTCATTTTATAGCTGAAAGTTGCATTTAATAAAAGAGGATAAATAAGAAAATAAGTTTTTATATCTTAAAATTGTCCGGAAATTATGAAAATCGGTTAAGATTGCCGAGGTTTATGGTGGAAAGTAAGCTCGTATTACCTGAGAAAAAGTCTAGAGTTGTGACTAGGTCTTTGTTTGAGTTACATGAAATGATAAACAAATAAAAATTGACGTATTGAGTTTCTTTTCTATTAAATTAAGCATTTGTTTTGGCTGTTTTTTCTAATTGCGGAACTAGTTCGGTTCACAGTAAGTAAACTATGCAGTTCAAAATGGAACCAGCTCAGTTCAGTTCTAGGCTTTGAATATAATGAACGTACATAAATCGAAATACATATGAATTGTACTTTTATTTGAGGAACTGGTTCGGTTCACAATAAGAAAAGTTATTTGGTTCCGATTTGAATCAGCTCACTTGAGCAAAAAATTATAGTATAATAATATTCCCACAGAAGAAAACGCATTTCACATATTTCTTTTTTTTTTTATATATAATATAGAAGTTTTTCTAAGTGTTTATTTCCTTATAGAATTGTTTTCAGAGAAATTCGACATAAAGAAAATATTATTAATATAATTTTTGTTGTTGTTGTTGTTTTTGCTTAAGAAATGCACACAGTGGAAGTTCCGAGCGCTTATACCCAGTTTTCTTTATAGCCATTGCATAAGTATTATCCACTCATCAATATATATATATATATATGTATATATGTGTGTGTGTGTGTGTGTGTGTGTGTGTGTGTGTGTGCTCTATTGCCGGAATAAAAACATAAAGAATAAAGTACTACTGATCGAAAATTCAGTCAGTGGAGCACCGAAATCTATATAGACATAGGTATTTATATAGATATACATATATATATATATATATATATATATGTATATATATGTATATATGTGTATAGATCAAATAGAATGCATGTAAAGAATATAATTAATATTATTCTTATGTAAAGTATATAATTAATATAATATTACATATATTTTTTTGTGTTTCTCTCTCTCTCTCTCTCTCGCTCTCTCTCTCTCTTGGTCTGTCTCCGTTTTCTCACTCATTCTCTACTCTCTCTTGTTTTGCTGAAGTTCCTGTCCAGCAGTTGTCCAAAGCGCATATAGAACTATATATTTTTTTTGTTGATGTAATTTTTTTTTTTTTTTTTTTTTTATATCTTGGTGGATCAGGAAGTGGCTTTAAGTTTCTTTCTTTTCAGTAATGCTCATATCTAAATATATATATATACATATATATATATATACTATACTATATATAGCTAAGATACGTAATACAAGATATAGTTTGTGTATTACGTATCTGATTCTCTGAATATATACAAAAAATATTTAATATATATGTATATGATTATTTTATGCTTGTTTTTAAACTGTTTCTTTGCCTGTTCTTATGGACTTTATCATTGTGGAGCAGTTTGTGGATCTGGGTTCAGTACCAATTCTATAATCTTTTCATACTTATATTGTTATTATTTTGTTGTATTTGGATATGTTCTGTAAATGTTTCGTTTTGGATTGTGACACATTTTTGTTATCGGAATGGAATTTTTAAGATTTTAACTGACATTTTTGCATATATATATATTTTTTTAGATCTTAAAAAAATAAATTGAAGATATAGAAAAATTATATTAAGGAAAAAGAATTTGAAAAAAAAAATGATGCTCTAGAAATAATATGTTTAGGTAAGCTTTCCACACGTTTGCACACAAGTTATGGAAGTATAAGGTATATGCAGTATATATATATATATGTATATAGTATATATATATATATACATATGCATATAGTATGTAGACACATAATAGATATTTATTACATATTTAAGTTTTAAGATATATGTTGAATAGTTTCTTCAACGCGTTTCTTGCGCTTTGCTCAATATTTTTCTCTCCTCTTCTCTTCTCTTCTCTTCTCTTTTATTTTATTAATATTATATTTTTGTGTATAGTTTACTTTTCATATATCATTACTTCTTCTCTTTTGTGTACTTTCCTTGTGGTTAATATTTAATTTTGTTGTATCTGTTATTTTTGTTTTGTTTAAATTTTATTTTAAATATCACGGCATTCAGCTGAGGTCTGATCTGATCTATATATTGTTTTAAATGTGTTTTTTTTTTTTGGGCATATTTTTAGTTTTTTCTTAACACTTTTCGCTTTCTGCATTTTTGTATGGCTTTCTTTTCTTTTTGCTATGCGTTTTGCTAACAATTATTTATATGCTGATAAAATAGTTGAGAATAATTAAAAAAAACTTATTTGAAATAAAAAAAAAAAACGAAAACTAATTGAACTAAGTAATGCATTTTGATAAATGAACAGACACGGGCTGCAAAATGTCACTTAATCCCAGGATTAATCGTTCGCCAAAAGTTTCGAAGAGCTCAAAGCTCAAAGCTCAATGGCAGCTTTCATGATGTGCTTTCAAAGCTTCTTGCATCGTGCTTTAAGAAAATAGTGTTGTAAAAAACAAGTGCATTTAAGTAGCTGCAAAATATAAAATATACTTGCGCTTGTTAACACTGGTCAATTTTGAAAGTGCCTTAAATTAGCTTAGTCTGCAGTGAGCTTTATATCTATTGCATGCAATATTCTTAAAGAAAACTATTTTTTGTTTTTTTTAAAAGCAATATTTCCTCTATATGACTGAAAGAATAAGCGCTCTGCTACAACAATTTGTCAATCTTTAAAGCTCTATAAATTTAAGGCTTTCATCTGCTTGAAATTCTGTCTTGGTGTGCGTTAATAAATTCTAGCTGTTAGCTTTTGATGAGCTTTTTCCCCCAAATAGATTAACTGCTAGATTTTAATGAGCTTTTTTTAGATAGATTAAGCGGAAACGCAGCTTTTCAGGCAAGCGAACTTTTGGCTTATATGTGAAAAGCTTTTCATATGCCTCCTTGAACTAAGCTTTTGCAAATCATTAATGCGCTTTTAGAGCTGTTGAAGCAAGTCTTAGCTAAGAGCTTTCAGCTTAAGTTGGGCTTCATAAAATGAAGCTTTCTTGGCTTGCGCCACACAACATAAAAAAAAAGCTCTCTTTGCACAGCTACACAACACTGCCTCTGCTTATGATTAATCCTATGCTTAAGTGACACTTGGCGCCGCGTGTGCTTGGATACTTAACATAGAGATGATAGAACAAGCACCTTAAACAGGGTGATTTTTTTTTTTTGGATTTTGATTTTCTGTTTTTTTTTTTTTTTTTGGGGATAGTTATTTTGATAGGAATTAAGAAGGCTTCGTTGAGGACTTGTCGCCTGCGGCGGCGCCGCTGCCAACAGCTGTCACCAAAGGCCGCGCATTGAAGAGTTGGGCAAAAATGCGACGCAAATTGAAATTCGCACCGATCAGCGTGGCGCGCTGCACAAATAGCACCGCCGACGGCCGCTGGATTAACTCTCACAAATTGGGTATGCCATCTGGGTCTGTGGCATCCGCCGGGCCGGCGCCATAGCCATCGATGGTGACCAGCGCGGCGCTCTCGCTGAAATGCATTAGATTCGTCTCCATCAGCCCGTTGCTGAGGCTCAGCGGCGGCGGCGACGACTGCGACGGCGGCCCCTCCAGCGAGAGGCGGCTGTTGGTGCTGATGCTGCTCAGGCTCAGCTGATCGTCGAACACATCGATGTTCACCACAGTGGCAAGTTCACCATCGATGCCCACCGCTGCCGTATTGTTGCACACTGGTTTAGTGGCCAGCACAGGCAACGGGCTGCCTGTTGTTGTTGTTGTTGTTTTTGTTGTTGTTGTTGTTGTTGGCGGCGGTGTGATGCTCATGGGCTGCTCCACATCCATTTGCTGCTCCTGTGCGGCATTTGCATTGCGATTGTTGCACAACGTGTTGTTGAGCTTTTGCGACTTGTTGTTACCCTTTCGGGTTGTTGTTGTTGCAGTTGTTCTTGTTACAATCGTGTTGTTGTTATTGTTGTTGCTGTTGTTGTTGTTGTTGGCCAGTCCAGCCATTTGATCAATGCCAAAAAAGTTGCCTACATAAAAGAGAAATGCATTTAATAATGATATATTAACAATTGATATTATGTTATTCAAGGCACAGTGGAGTGGGTCGACGCAGGTACAATTTGTTGTGAAATTTACATGTATTTGGCCTGGATAAGCCCCAATACCAAATTTCATGTCGCTAGCTCTGATAGAGCCCGAGTTCAATGGGTTTGCTATATTGAGTTTGTCGTAATGTCGTATCTTAAAGTGATCTATATGATATAGTCAGATACCAAATTTAAAGAGCATGGTCACACTGGAAGACCTTTTCAGTTGGGTCCGTACTTCTATTTAAGAGTCTTTAAAATTGCAGAGGCTAGTTTGCATAATTTATATATGATTTAGTCATATAATAGGGTAAAAACGTAAAAGTACGGTCACACTGGAAGCTTAGTTTAGTTAAGAAGCGTGGGTTATTTCCAATGCTTCTTTCATGCATTTATTACAGGGTATTTCTTTGCAATAAAAGATCCGACGATTTTTATGGTAGTTTTAACTAAAATTGCATTTATTTAATTATACATATTTAATTTAATTAATTTTTAGTTCGATTTTGTTTTTCCTCAATGTTGTTTTTTTTTTCCATTTTTGCCTTTTCGTCAGTTGAAAATCATAAATACTGCAAGTTATATGTACAGAAAACCATTTTGTTGTTGTTGTTTGATTTATAATATTTCAAAAGCTTTGCCAAAGTTCTTTACAATTGAAAACGCAAAACGCTTATAATTAACGGGCAAAAAAAAAAAATGGATTACATGTAGTTCATATTTTTGAAATATTTTACTCAATTAAAAAATAAATTAACACACTAAAAGTCATAAAAAAAAGAAAATAATAATAAAAAAAAAAAGTATTTTAAACGAAGCGCCAAAAATGTAACAAGTTGAGTTTTATTTTTTTTTTGTTGATTTTTTTTCGTTCATTTTTTTGAGAGCTTTTTGTTTGGGAAAGAAGATTTGTGTGTAGTTGTTGTTGGCTGGCGTTACAAAAAACTTAACGAAAGCAGGTCTTGTACTCTGTGTAAATGCGGCTACAGCTGCAGAGAGCTTCTCTCACAATATGCTCAGCTGCACGAACAGCAATGCGCGCACACCCGCACAGCTGGACATGCGCGCAGCTACTAAATTATGAGAACGAATCTGTTCTCAACTCTGGTCTGTGCGCGCGCGTGTGTGTGCTTGCATATGCATGCAGCTGCACAGGCGCTGCTGCAGCGGATTACACAGAGCTTATACAAAGATTGTGGCATTGGACAGTTTCTTTTTTATTTTTTACAGTATTTTAAGCTGGGACTCAGTTTGTGTGTGTGTGTGTTTGTGTGTCTGTGTGTGAGCAATCAGTTGTTTTATTTTGTTTTTGTTTTTTATACAATTTGTAATTTTTTTGTCAAATGTTGTGTTTTATATACATTTTTAAAAATTAGAGCATTTTGAATTTTATGTTTTTTTTTTTAATTTTTTTTTTTGCATAATTCTCTTATATAGTTATGTATGTATATATATATATATATATATGTGTGTGTATATATATATATTGAGTTTTTTTATTGCTAATAATATAACTTTTGCACTTAGAAATTGTTAGCATAATTTTATAAGCTTTTTTTTTGTAAATTTAAACGAATTACTACAAACGCGTTTTTTTTGTCAATAATCACATTGTTTTTTTTTCTGTATGTTTTTAGTATTTTTAAATTTTTTTTTTTGTATGTTTTTGCACACTTTTAGAAATTGGGCTATATGTGTGTGTTTTGTGTGTGTGTATGTGTAGAGAGAGAGAGAGAGAGAGAGAGAGTTGCGTGTGTGTGTGTGTGGGGGGGGGGGGGCTTTTGCTATTTACTTAGGTTCTAAGAAAGTTCTTGTTGTTGTTGTCCTTGTTGGGTGGGCGTGAGTGGGAGGGTTTGCGCAGTTGGAGTGCGTGTGTGTCTGTGTGTGTGTGTGTGTGTGTGTAACGCGAATGTTTGTTGCGCTATTTAACGCTGCTCCTCCTGCGGCAGCGACATCAGCTGCTGCTGCTGTTGTTGTTGCTGTTGTTGCTGCTGTTGTTGCTGCTGCTGTTGCTGCTGCTGTTGTTGCCTGGCCGTATTTGGCGTTGCCGGATCGGCGTATAAATGCCAGAGCACCACGAGACTGAACACGCACAACAAACATATTGCTAATTCTTATCTCTTGCGACGCTTCGTCTTCTTCTTTGTGGCACTCGGCTGGCCCGTAACGGGCACGCCCACGCCCACGCCTACGCCCACGCCCACGCCCAGTGATGTGTTAGCAACACTTGCGGCAGAGACGGGCGTTGCCATGCCCAGCAGATCCGCTGTGCCGCCGCCGCCGCCAGCTGCTCCAGTTGCTGCCACACATGCTGCAGTTGCAGTTGTTGTTGCTGCTGCTGCAGCGGCAGCTGCAGCTGTTGCCGTTGTTGTCGTCTCCACGCTGCTCTCCTCCGCGGAGGACGTGGACGATGAGGTGGCCGCCTCAATGGCCGCAATCAAATTGATCTTATGCTCCAGCTTTTTGGTCTTCAGCTTGGCATGGGCGGCCGTTGGCAAACTTGTGCCATAGTTGATATTGTCATCGGATGTGGTCGCCGGCACAGGACCTTCGCTGTCCGTGGTGATGCTGCAGCGCGGTGCCGTCGCGCTGCTGCCAAAATACAGCAAATCATCGTCGGGCAGTGTTCTATTCTGAGCATCGACATCGACACCAGCATCGGCATCAACATCAACATCATCATCGTCATCATCATCATCGCCATCATCATCGCCATCAGCATCAGCATCAGCATCTGCATCAGCATCAGCATCAGCATCATCTTCCTCATCCCTTTGCTTCATATCGAAATCCAATTGCAATTGCTGCTTCTCCGGCTGCGATTCGCACATGCTGATGCTGATCAATGGACGCAGCTCCTCATCATCATCGACTGCGGCGGCGGCTTGTTGCTGCTGTTGCTGCTGCTGCTGCTTGTTGCGCTTGTGCTTCTTGCTCAGCTTTTTGGGCTCCTCCATGAAGAGCAGCTCCTCGGAGCCGGATGAGCTGTTCGATTTGTGCATGGCCAGCTCAGTGCGCGGCTCCGCGCCAGTCTTTGCCTTTGCCGCGGCCTTGGCCTTGGCCGCCAACAGCTGTGCGTATTCGTTCTCATAGTGCAGCGAGCCGCACAGCGCCAGGATCAGGTTCTGTTCGGTGAAGCCACGCGGCGGCGGCGTAATCTTGCGCGGCATGGCCGCATTCTCCAGCAGCGGGCTCTCAAAATTGATCAGACTGTCGGCTGCTGTGGCAGCTCCAGCTGAACCAGCTGCACCATCCGCACGGTCCGCTGGCTGCGACAGCTGCTCGTCGAGCATCTGGAGCGGCTCGAGCGCGGGCAGCGGCGGCAACGTTTCCAGCGGCCGCAGCACGCTCAGCAGGAAATCATCAAAATTGCTCGCTTGCCGTCCCGGCGGCTCCTGCTGCGGCGTCAATAGACCTGGCAGCAGTTTCTCCGACTTCCTGCCCACGCTCAGGCTGGGATAATCATTTCCAGCCGTTGACGCTGCCGTTGACGCTGCCGCTGCTTGCTGCTCGACACTTTTCCAGGCGCTGCCCGGCTGCGGCGTCAGCTCCAGCACCTTCACCTGATAGCTGGCATTGTGCTCCTTGGCCTTGGCCATAGTCTTGCTGCACTTGCTCTTGGCCTGCTTGGGCGACTTGCTTTCTGGCTCCGGCTCCGGCTTCTGCTCCGGCTGCGGTTCGGTTTGCACTTGCAAATTGAGACCCTGCGCACTGGCGCTGCTTACCATAACAGCTGCTATGGCTGCTCTCTTGGCCAGCAGCCCATCCGCATAATCTGTCTCCTGCTCCGGCTCGGCCAGCTTGGCCTGCTGCTCCGGCTCCTGCTCCAGCTTCTGCTCCTGCTCCTTCTCAGCGCTTTGCTCCGGCTTTGGCTGTTGCTTACGCTTGTGCGCTGCCTCCTGTTTCAGCTCCTCCTTCTCCTTCTCCTTCTCCTCCTGCTGCTGCTCTGCTGCTGCCTGTTTTTTGTCTTTCTTGTTGCTCTGCTGCTGCTGTTGTTGTTGTTGTTGTTGCGTGTTATTTGCTGCTGCTTTGTTAGCCTTGTGCTTGGCCGCTTTGGACTTTTTGTTGCTTTGGGTTTTAAGGGACAGCGTGGAGCTAATCGATGTCTGCAGCTCATCCTCGAGCTGCTCATCCTCGCTGATGGCAGTTGTTGTTGTTGTTGCTGTTGTTGCTGTTGTTGTTGCTGTTGTTGTTGGCTTCAGCTGGCCGGCAGTTGTTGTCGCTTTGCTGTTGCCCTTCGCCGGCTTATTGAGATGTGAGAGCTCGGCAAAGCGCAGCGCCTGTGCCGCATCCTCGGCAGCCGCTTGAGATTTCAATGATTTCTGTTGCCTCTCCTTTTGCGTGATCACCTCGTCCATTTCCTTGGCTATGACGGGCACGATCAGCTTGTTGGCCAGCACCACGGGCGGCTTGTTGTGGTCGTCCAGCTGCTGCTGATGCTGCTGACCATGGCTGGCGGCCGAGGCTGCCTCCGCCTGCTGTTCGCGCTGCCGCTGGAGCTGCTGCTCGTGGCGTCGCTGCTCGGCGAGCTCATCACAGAATATGGCAACCACGGGCCGAAAGAGCGCCTCATCGCAGTTCTCGTGTATGACACAATCCTCCGCCGCCAGCTGCCCGACCACCTCGTCCAGCATATCCGTTTGCAGCTCCCCGCTGATGCCCGCATGCACATCCGTAACGGTGCCCAGCGGATTCACGATTTTCTCAATGCGCGGCGTTGTTGACGCAACAGCTGCTGCCGCTGCTGGTTTTGTTGCTCCCGCTGCGGTCACCTCGTAGCTGCATATGTTGGGCAGCGCGCTGGCCAGCGCGGAAATGGCGGCCGCGCTGTGTGCCAGCTCCTGGTGCAGGTGTCCTGCTGGCGACTCCTCATCTCCGTCCGCCTCGTGCTCCGCGAGCGCATCGTAGTAGCAGGCATTGTCGCCAGCTGTGCCTGTTGCCGTGGCAACTGTTGCTGCCGCTGCTGCTGCTGCTGCTGTTGTTGCCGCCTCGGTGGCAACATTGGCGACGCGCTGCGCTAGGCCTGACGAGGCAAGAGGGTCGCGGCGAGGCAGGGTGTGGTTCGTTACGAGGCGCACAGAACAGAGAAGAGAAGAGAAGAGAAAACAAATTATGAGAAAAGCGCGTTTGCCATATCGAAAAAATGAGCGAAAGAAAACAACAAAGAAAAAAAAAAACACAAAAACCTGTGCAACATTTTACTCAATTAACATTTTCCATATGCATGTGTATATATTTAAATATATATATATAACATGTATATATATATATGTATATATGTGGATTGTCTCTTGTTCTTAGTAAGCGTTAACAAAACAGAAAAACGAGAAAAAACTTGAAAATGCAAACAGCATAAAAAACGCATCAAGCTAAATGCAAATGAATTGAAAAAAAACATACATATTTATTGTTTTTTTTTTTAATGTATTTTTTGCTGAGTGAAAAATGTTTGCTACTAAATTATTGGTTTTTTTTATATATATATTTTTTGGCAGTTTTTTACTAGTGTTTTTTTATTTTTGGAGTGAGTTTTTATTTTGAAGCGTAAAAAGTAAAAGCGCTTTTTGGAAGACAGCAAAAATAATAATTAAAAGAAAATAAAAAAGAAATGCAATTTTGGAATTTTCATCAATTCTCATATACTTTCATATATATATATGACATTTATATATATATATATATATATATATTGTATAGATTTTTATATATTTATTCTTCATTTCAAGTTAAACGAAATTATATGGCTTTGGCTTTTTAGTCAAGAATTCATGTAGTTCTTCATGTGCTCTTTCTTCTCAACTGTTCTCTGTCTCTTTCTCTCCTCCACTCGCTCGCACGCAAGCACGCACGCTCTCTCGCTCTCTGTCACTCTCTCACTGTTTCACTCGCACGCGTCGTTAAATTGTTTTTTTGTTTTTTTTTTGCAACTCGACGAAAGCATTAAACGAGGTGAAAAGCCCAATAAAAAGTGAGGCGTATAAAGCGGGTGTAGTTGAAGAAGAAGCAGTCCAAGATGATGTAGAAGAAGAAGAAGAAGAAGAAGAAGAAGCAAGCGCGCAAGAAAAAAGTAGAAGCAGCTCGCCTGCAGTATTGTTTTTTTTTTTTTGTGATTTGAGCTAAGCGCAATTGCAGTTGGGACTTTTTAGGGGTTTTTTTTTTTGGGGAAATTTAGAACAGTGAAGCACAGGGGGGGGGGGGGGAATGGACAGTCCTACAACAACAGAAAGGAAAGTAGACGGAGAAATAGTGCGAAGGTGAATCAGCTAGAGAATATGCCAGAGTTATAGAATTGAAGCCAACTGTTGTATGTGTGTGCGTGTGTGTGTGTGTGTGTGTGTGTTACGGTGCGCGTGTGTGTTTCTGCTTTGGTTGGGTGTAAAAGTTCACATATTTTCAATTTCATTTCAGCTGTGATAAAAATGTTTTGGTTAGCTTAAATTTAGTTCATATTAATAGAATATTGATTAAAATGTTTAACAAAAATAAGTATTAATACGAAAATGTTCAAAAGCTGGGCTCAGATAGAGACTTAACCAGTGTTGCACAATGCACAAAATACATTTGAGAAAAAAAAAAAAACAAAAGCACAAAATATTTGATTGCTCGATTCGATAAATTCGGTTGCACAAGATGATTTTAATTAGCAAATCAAGATTTATAAATAGTCTATATATAATAATAAATACTTATTTTTTAGAAAATCAATTTTCTTTTCTCAAAAAAAAAAAAAAAAAAACAAATTTTTTACTCAAAAAACTTGATTTATGTTTTGATTTAAATTTTTGGAAAATATTTGAAAATATGATGAAGCGAAAACCACACACACATATACATACACAGAAATCACACACACACGCACACGCACAATGAATGGAGAAGTCTTCTGATGTGGAAATGAGTTGAGGGCTTTATTTGGGTTTGATTTGGGAACAGATGGGGAAAGTAATGCTCGGGAATTAGTTAGTACATAATCTGTTGCTAAAATTTGTAAATAATAACTGCAATTGCCGCCGCGTTACACAACTTAAAAGAACCAATGCCAATTTCGTGGTGTTTTCTTTTCCACCAAATTCAATCACAAATTTTCCATAAAGCGTTCAAATCATGATTTGTTTAAGACAACAATTTTAACAGACGTGAAAACAGGCATCGAATTTAAAAACAGTTTAAAACGTTCTCGAACGGCAAACGATAACGAATTTTCTTTAACTCTTGATACGAATCGATTAATAATAGTGTTTAAAAGTGATTTACGTTGAAAACATTTGTTATGCAACACTTAAAATTATGCCTACTGCTCGCTGGGAAATCGGAACTATCAAGATATTAAGTTAATTTGTATTATTTTGTTAAAGAACATCATAGTTTATATGTATCTTTTGTCTTTGAGAAACATAAAAAAAACGGGATTAATTTTATTAATTATTTAGTTATTCATTTTGTAGAAAACCTTTTTCTTATATTTCTGTGTTCTTAAAAATTTTTGAAATTTTTTTTATTATACATTTTTTTAAATTATTTTCGTTAAAATTTTTAGTAATATATTTGATTACATTTATTTTAATTCATATTAATTTAGCAGAAAATGTTTTGTTCTGTTTTCTCAAAAACTTTGTAAAAACTGAATTAATTTGATTTATTATTAATTTTGCGTAAAACCTTTTTCTTATGATTTTGTGTTCTTAACAACTTTTAAAAACAGAATTAATTTGATTAATTTGTTATTAATTATTTAGTTTTAAATTTTCCGTAAAAAAAAATTGGTTCGAATTGTATACAGTTAAGAAAATATTCCTTGCAAATGTCTAAAAATATTATTTAAAATATTTTTTTTTATTAAAACAAAAGGAATGGAGTTCCGGACTCGAGTCCGAAATTGGAACTCTTTAGAAAGTAGAGCTATACGATTTTCTCTATCACATACATATATATGTACTAAATTTTGAATTCAACGGATTTTGGTAAGCTCTATAAGCGGGTTTCTTTGACATTGCTAAATGTCAAAAATATATATTATAAATAAATTTAAAATTAAATGTTTGGAATATGCCCAAGCGAATTTCGCGAAACACTTTAATAATAATTATTGAATTAGTAAGGAAACACTCTGAACATTAAATCAAATCACTTTTGAACACCATCACAATCTGTTTTCAGATATGTATATTCAGTTTAGGGTATATCTTTGGGGCATATATGTGCATAGAAAACAGATTCAATCGAACAATAAATATGGCATTGAATCCGTTTGGGAACTGTTCTTCCATAGAGGGACTTACCGATCTCGCGACGTGCTGCCGCCGTTGAGGGCGACTCCCGCATGGCATCGGCCAGATCCTCCTTTAGGCGCATATCGCCGTGCCCATAATCCGAGTCCAAGTGCCCGTGACGAAAGCGATCCATCAGTTTGGGGCTCTGCTCAATGCTGCCTGCAGCAGCGCAAGCAGCAGCAGCAGCAGCAGCAGCAACAGGGAACAAAGCAAATACAACTTTAGATACATTCGCAGCGCAATGAAATGGCAGCCACTCACTATATGAACCGGATTCGATGAGCACGGGCACACCGGCGCGTCCAGTGGGAGCGACAGTGGCACCCAGCCCGGCCGCTGCGCCCAGCGGCATGTTCAATGGACTGGAACGCTCCACGGCGGCAATGATGGCACCGCTGGGCGTCAATGAGGCAGCCGATGCAGCGGCTGCCGTTGACGGCAACGTTGTGCTTGTCGCCTTGGTAACGCCTATTTCCACGGCCTCCGCGTCCACGTGGTTCAAATTGGAGCTGCAAAATTAATATGGCAATTAGTTGGAGTGTAAATAAAGGTTTGTCTTTCATTTGCTTAAGAGGAGCAAATGAAACAACAACAAAAACTCAAAAAGTGGACTTTGTTTTTGCTTGTTGCTTAACGCGCTAAAGTTCTCAACAAGTTAAAGCAGAACTGGTTGATGCTTCTCGGATGCTTCTCAAAATAGACTTAAGGAACAGCCATATATATATATACTATATATATATATATTATATTTTATATACATAGATCGACTTCGAGCCAGTTGGCTGAATATAAATGTACACAGCATCATTTTTGTACAATTCGATTTTCAAGAGATTCGGCCCCAAGCCTTGGCAGGTTCTTACTCTGTCTGAGCTATACGAGTTCCCACATACCAAATTTGCCAAATGTATTGAGCTGAGTCAACAAACAAAATATGTTGCATACGAACTAAGCTTTCCATAAAGCTTTGTGGATGCAACTTGGTGCTGAAGCGTCATTTGGTTACAGGAAATGCTTATGTAAAAATCAAACAGATCGGATCACTATATCTCATAAAGCTGACATGGGAACAATGGACGCAAATGAGATGTTCTTTGTATAAAGAACTGCCCTTGAGGAAGGACAAAGAGTCCTTGTCTGTTCGACATATAATTTGACAATTCCAATCCTAATCAGAATATTACATCGCATGCCTATCAAAGCTTAACAAGATTTGGCTTAAACTAGCTAAGAGGTCCACTAGGTGCGAGTATTTCTATGTACATCATTTGCCTGTCGATCCTTTCTTACCCGCTGGGCGTATTATAGTTCTTGAAAACAAACTGCGGCCCCATCCAGAGCCGGCGATGTGGACCGGCGTGCGTGATAATCTCGACCTGGGCCAACCAGCTCTCGGCGCGCTCGTCGGGCTCATCGAACTGATGGGCGCTGTCCATCAGCAGGCTGGCATGTCGATCTTTGATCAGCCAATTGTCCAGCGCTAGCGGTGGTATTATTTCTTGAGATCCATCCTTGCGTCGGCCCAGATTCCACTGCGCCTTGGCCTCCACCTCCAACTCAATGGGCGTATCATCACAAATCTTCTCTTTGGCAACATCTGGAAGGCAGAAATCATGTGAGCCCACAAGAAGACTCTAAATATTGATGCAAACTCACTTGAGGCTAACTTCGTGTCCAGATCGTACTGTATGAGCGCTCCATGGCCGGCCATAACGAAGAGCGAATCGACTGCCTTGCGCTGGACGCGATGCGGCGCCTCGCGCGTCGCCGTCGGCGGCTCCAGCAGCCAGGAGCGCGACTTGGCAAAGGTGGCGCAAACGCTCAACGGTTTACCGCAATCATCCGATAGCGAGGACAAACGCTGACGCTGATGATGCGAGCCAACGCCGCCGCCCGAGCTGCTGCTGCCCGACCCACCGCTGACGCCGCCCAGCGTGGCGCTGCCTGGCGGCGAGCCCAGGACAAACGGCTGGCGCAGCTGTGCCAGCGGCTGGACAACAGCGGGTCGTGGAAATGGCGGCAATGTGGGATTATGATACGGCTGCAGCGACTGCACAAACGTGGTGCTCTCCGAGTGCGATATGGGCGAGCTGGAGCGCCCGTCGGCGCCCAGGCCGGCGCTGCGATGGAAACGCGACAGCTTATTGACCACATGCAGTGAGGTGTGGGTGCGAACGCCCATGGCGCCGCCGTAGGGCGTTATGGGGAAGACATGGGTGGTGCCGCGGAGCGTGGAAACGGCTGCCCAGCGTGAGTCCAGCGAGAAGGCAATATGCTGCACCTTGGCGCTGGTATCGCCGCGATGCAGCACATACAGATGATGCACGGCAGCCAAACTGGAGCCCACCGGATGCGGCTGTATGCGAAACACATGGAAATCATGGCCACGTCGATCCGCTGTGAGCAGCAGCATGCCAGAGCTATCGAAGTCCATGGCCACCAGCGCCTCGCTGTGCGCCACAAAGTGGGCAACAATTGGATCCCCGCCCGCATGGGCGCCCGTCAAGCCGAGCGGCGCGCCCGTCGTCGGACTATAATCCTTAATGGGATGCTGCCGATAAACAAGCCATTAGCATATTAGCACACATATCAAAAGGTATATCTATGTCGAGGACTTACCTTCACATCTATAATGGTGACCACGCCCGATTGCTTGGCATCGGCGCCGCCTGTCGCCGAGTCGAAGCTGCTGCTCTTGGAGCTGTTGCCGCTGCCGGCAGTGGTGCCGGTCAAGCCGGCGGCGACCTGTTCGCCCAGCTCGCGCAGACCCTTGCCAAAGGATTTGGCCGCATTTAGCACCGTTGCCGTATAGCTGGGCACACCCTCGCCATCGCAGCCGCCCCCGCTGCGCTTCGAATGGAGCAGCTTGTGCTCCGCATACGCCAGCCAGCGTGGACCGAGCGCTATGGGATTCGGGTTGATGCTGCGGGGTGTTAAGATAAAACGACTCGATTTAATACGATTTTCAATAAGGAGCTTCAAACTAGTTTTAATAATTTAATACATCTTCAAGCAAATAAAGAATATCTACAAGTTGGGGCACAAGAAACTTTTTCGACGAGCTTTAAGCACATTTTAACTCAAAGCTCTCAAGGGCTTTATCCCGATTTAAGAGGAGAGCCGTTAAGGCTCAATCATTTGCACACACATAACTTAAGTTACAGCGAGCGAAAGAAAGTCAAGAATGTAAGAGGAGCTTTAAGCACTAAGTCACCCTTTAATCATATAAAAGGAGCTTTAAGCATTAAGTCAACATTTAATCATTTAAGATAAGATGCATTAGGCCAACACTTAATCCTTTAAGGGGAGCTTTAAGCATTAAGTCAACACTTAATCATTTAAGATAAACTTTAATCAAAAAGTCACCCCTTAATCATTGAAGAGGAGCTTTAAGCACTAAGTCAACACTTAATCATTTAAGATAAGCTTTAATCATTAAGTCAACACTTAATAATTTCAGAGGAGCTTTAAGCATTGAGTTAACATTTTATCATTTAAGAGGAGCTTTGAGCATTAAGTCAACGCTTCACTCAGCTGTTCAAGGATTCATAAGAACTTTACATTACGGATAGCTTTCATATACTTTTAAAGCTGCTCATGCTATGTTAACAAAGCTGGTGAATTAATGAATATCGACCGAGCGCAAAGTGCGACTTAAAGTATTAAAACAGATCGAACATTAAAAAGCTAAAGTTCAACTTTCAGCAATTGTCATTGCCCTACAACTCTTTAAAGCTCCAGAGTCGAGCTTAAAGCTTACTAGAATATACTATATATAATTGAGCTCAACTCACCCTGGACTGGGAAAGCAGGTGGTTATAGTTAGGCGATCCTCCAGTGTGCGGGCATCAAACACCGCCAGACGCTCGTGGAAGCTTATGACCACCGCCGAGCGATTGGCTTGAATGTCCAGCACGGCATTCTTGAATTTGATGGTCTTCACCTGGGCGCCCGTCTTCAAAGAGACGAAATTGACGGCACTGAAGTGCGAGGAGCCGGCCGAGGTATTGCCAATGCCGCCGCCCGCCGAGCCCATGCCGCCGCCAGAGATGTGACCTCCGCCGCCACCGCCGCCGGTAAGTAGACTGCTGGCTGCAGCGCTGCCGCCATCGACGAGGGCCACAAGTGGCCGCTTCTCGGCAAAGGCATCGACTGGCTCATCGGCGCGTCCATTGTCATCGAGTGCGGTGGTCGCAGTTGCCGGCGTGGGTAGAACACGAAGTGCGGTGACAACGCCATGTCGCCAGGATAACACTTCGACAGCCTCACCGTTGGCGGGTATGGCCCACACCTGAACGCCGAGGCCGTAGCCGAGGATGAGCAGCAATGGTGGTGCCGCATTGCCCTCCAGTTCCCAGTCATCGCCAAAGCGCGGATCGCTCACATCGGCGCTCGTCTCGAAACGGGCCCAGGTGATGGTATCCTTGGGATCCTGCACCGGCTGATGCACCAGCGTCACATCATTGATAAACCCAATGGCCGAGTCCAATATGGAGCGATCGCTGACTGTCTGTGGCGGGACTATTGCCGGCATGGTCATGCCGCCGCGCACACCGATACCGCCGCCCCCGCCAACGCCAACAGAATGATGATGATGATGATGATGGCTGTGATGGCGGCGTGGCGAGTCCGCGGACATATTATACGTGAGATCGCCTTGCCCTAAGCGCAGGAGCGACGGCTGCCGCCCGTCTCAGCTGCTTCGTTCAATCAAAGTGCTTGAGTGTGCGAAGAGAGAGTTTCGTTAAGTTGCCCGCTTGTTCGCTCGCTCGGCTGGAGGAGGATGGGAGATGCAGATGGGAGATGATGACGGTGACAGGCTGTCTGTCTGTGTGGCAACTGCGCTGCCGCTGCAGCCTCCGTTTGTGTCTTACTGCCAGCTGTTGTCAACTGCAAAATAGAAAGCAAAATAAATAAACAAACTGGAAGCGCACGCTCTCTCTCTTTCTCTCTCTCTTAGATTAACGAAACACACACACACACACACACACACACACACTCGCGCACTCGCTCTCGCTAACATTTCAATTCCATTTTGTTGCGTATATGGCTTTTGCTTTGTCTCAATCAAATGCTTTTAATCTTTGCACACTCGTGCCAGGCCCTTCTCCTCGCTGCCTCACCCGCCGTCTCTCTCTACAGCCCGCACCCCTTTTAAGTTTTATTAGCGCATTACGTGTTTTTTTTTTTGTTTTTCAACTTTTTTTTCTTGCCTTGCTTTTTGCACACACATGCGAGGGGGCGACAGTAATTCCATGGGGCGTAAATTAAGTGCAATAAAACCCATAGACACGCATACATACATACAACAACAGTGTGCACCACGCAATTGGACACATATGTATTAATTTTAATAAACAAAGTAAATAACAAATTGCAAATGTAAAAAAACAATAACATAATAACGGCAATCTAAGCAAATTGGTAAACAAATTTTTGTAACGTGATTTGCTTTTGTTATTACTGTAAAATATATACACATGTTGCATACATATACATACATATGTATGTATATGCATGTGTGTGTGTGTGTGTACATTAAGCAAGCGGTAGTTATCACCATGAGGCCACCACCAGCAGAAGCAGCAGCAACAAACGAAACGAAACAAGCACGAAGCAAAAGCAACGGCAACAGAAAAGCACACAACAAAACGCAAAGCCAAGCTTTCAGTATGACCAACAAGTGGGAGCGAGATGGAGCGAGCAACAGCTGTCCGCAACGAATGCTATAATAGCAACAGTAACGTTAACCCATATGCGGGCAAGGTGCATGTTTGTCACACAGACCAGAAACAGAGCTTGTAGAGGTTAAAGGCTTAAGTGCTTGTAAATTGTTTATAATTTGGCAAATTGTTGTTGGCCATTTAGCAGTCAGTTAAGCTGATTTGCTGGCCACTTATCGTTTTGCTAGCTAATCGAGTCGAAAAAGAGGCTTTTAACAAATTTTCGTCGATCTAATTTCATTGCATGGAAATTAATTAAACCCATTTTGATGCACACACATACCACTTAAGTAGTAATTGCCTATCCTATTGGGAGCTTGCACTGTAGCCTCCACACATATTGAAACAGATTGTTTGATAAGCAAACATGACGAGCATTTCTTATAATGAACAGCATGAGCCAATCCGACAAGCCAAAGATCAACATTGTGAAATAATATATGCACATAACTAATAAATACATTTGCAAAAAATATCATGTATGTAATGTGGGGCTTAAGGGCCAAGCCCCGTAATAAGGCGTAACGAAATTGAGAGCAATTCATTCATATGATAGATGTTTTATTAAATTTAAGTTCTTGAAGGTTTTTATATATGTTGGTGTGTTTTTGTTAAATGGGGAAAAACAAACAATTATGCAAATATGTATTTACAAACAATTGGGTAATAATAATGCATAAAATATAAACCAGTTTACCAACCGAACAACAAAAAACATGCACACGTTTTGAAAATTTGCATAGGGTATGCAGCACCCGACATTTAAGAGAAAGACTATTGCGCACAACAATAGGGGTTAAGGTTAAGCCAAAAACTATTTCACAAAGCGCATGACGCACAGCAAAGTTGATTTCAGTTTAAATACATATGTAAATATGTGTGTATTGTGGCTCTTTGTGTTTTAAGCAGCATAGTGATGGAGAGAATGAGAGCGAGAGAGAAGACGGAGGGAAGACTAGCACAGGGCGAAAAACGTTGCATTCCTTAATTGACTTGCGCACACGCGCAGCAGTAGCGAAAACAATAACAATAACAATAGCAACAGCAACTGAATGCAATGTCACAGCTACACATACAGAGGTATGTATGCACATATGTATGTGTGTGCTTGCAGTCAGCAGCAACAGTTACCCCTTCTCACAGCTCAACAAATCCCCCCCACACACCTACAACGAACGCAACGCATTTCGTCTTTGTTTTGCCATAGGCAGAACAAAAAGCAACAACAATCGTCGTTCGTTGTGTGCGAACTTTAGCTGTGTGAGTGAAGAGTGAGGCGTGAGTCCACGTGTGTGTGTGCGTGTGTAAATTGGTGTGTCAATGTTAATAAGCCAGCTAGTCAGCAATCTGAGCCAATGGTTCCGTTCGTTCGTTTGTTCGATTTCTTTGTGCACGCAAAACCAAATACACACTGATACCATGCTGAAAAAAAAAGCTCATGTGCATGCGTATGTGTGTGTTATTGTTTATGCTGTTCATTGCCACTTGACAAAATCTACGCAAAGCGCTTTTGGTAGACAAAGCAAATCACAACAAAACGTAACACACATACAAGTATACTTTTCTGAACAGGTGTTACTATAAATACACATGCACACAGCATTTCAAAAGCGCACGCAATTCTGTGCAAGTAAGAGAGAGAGAGAGAGAGTGAGAGAAAGAGAGAGGGAGAGACACAATGAACAGCCCTCGTACAACACTATGCAATTTGATGTTCATTATATGAACACTTGTTCCTCAGTTTCTGGTGGAAAGGGGATTCTGAGTGCGTCATTGGAAAAATCGTGAAATAACTTAGGGGCTAAGAAACTGTTATTTTAAAATCAATATATGTACATATATCCGCTCTATACGAAATTGTAGATAGCAAGAAACACAAAGATAAAATAATAATGTTATTAATAATTGAAATTAAATTTTCAAAGGAAGACTAACAATATTATGTACGCAATTGATTGATAACAAATTACGCAGTGTGACCAGTTGAAATGCAGAAAAGTTAGACTTTACTGACAAAAATATGACAATTATGTGAAATGAACATTTACAATGCTTGCGCTGCATTTAAGAAGTGTGTAGCACAGTATAACAGTATTGATATGCAGTCCAGTTTATATAACGCAAATAATCATTACTGTTAATCGAAGTTAAGAGCGTATTTTTAAACGTCAGTCGATAATTACGTAGAATTTTAATGACAAAGTAATAAGGAAAAACCAAAAGAGAGCAACAAGTGAATAAAGGTAAAGCTTTCAATCGATAAACGTACGATTTTGTATGCAAGTAAGTTGCATATTATGACATTTGGGGTACTAATAGAATATTTTCATTGCAAGCGACGTGGTTCTGGCTTCAGTAATAAACACAACTTGGGTCTGGTAGAAAAAACACACCGCGTAGCAAGTGGTTTTCTTGCTTCTCAGATCACGTATGCAGCACACGAACGTAAGCTGCCGGGCACTCTAAAGCTTTGCTAGCCCAGACGTGCACTTATACATTTGCATTATACTAATACTTGTGCACGTAGTGGCAAAATTGAGTGCATTGATATTTACTTTCTTATTTTACTGTTGCATTTGCACTCTCTTGCTCGCACTCACTCAAATATTTGGCAAACATTTTGCAGTCACTTTTAAGCATTTCACGGGAGGCAAGTGCAAGGGAGACAGAGAGAGACAGAGAGAGAGAGAGAGAGAGAGAGAGAGAGAGAGGGGGGGGGGGGGCGAGGATTGTGCCAGCATCTTTGCGCTTTGCACTTTTTAATATAAAATAAAATAGAGAACATCATAATTAAATAAAATGCCATCACAATGGCCGCTGTTCGTTGACATGCGCGATTTGTATAAATAAAATCGAAAATATATACAAATAATAAATAAAAAAAAATGCTGTCACTTGCAATGCATTTGCTGCGTCGTTGTTATTCTGCTGCTTCTTCATCAATTGCTTTATTTTTAGTTGCTGCTGCTAATAATTTTGGAACAAAGACCCCCAAAGACAGCCCGAAAGCAATTATCAAAATATGAAAAACAAGAGCAAGACGCAGAAAAACAAAAACAAAAACAAAAACAAATACAAACAAGAATGAAACAACAACAAACAGACCAAACGGTCAGCTGCAATGAGATGTTGTGTTTATGCTCTTTCTCTTTTTGTCGCCTCTCTCTGAGCACGAAGAGCATTGTGCACAGTGACACAAATGCGTCAATAAATGACAAACGAAATAAACAATAAGATGAAATGTTTAACAGTTGATTTATTTCGGCATTCCGTTTGAGCGGACATCTAAGCACTTGAGAGAGCAAAATGACGAAAGCCCTAGATATCCGCTTAACTACGTTTTTACTGACAATTAATGACTCAACTAACGGAACACACACTAGTAAAATATTATATGTATATGTATATACATTTTATTTTGGATTTTAAAATTTGCTTTATCCATCTGCGTTTTTTATCACAGATATTAAAAACAAAAACCAACACACAGTAAACGTGTGTACATATATGCATATGTGCGTACCACTGTGCCAAAGTGTTTCACTATCAGTTTGGTTCATTTGGTTGCGTTTCACTCCGCTGTCCGTTGTCTGTCTAACGCGCAGTGCTTGCTTCTCTAGTATGTGTGTGTGTGTGTGTGTGTGCGTATGTGCGTGTGTATCTGTGTGAACGAATTTTTTGAAAGCAACACGAATTTAGACAAAAAAAACTTAAACAAAAATGTTCACTGCCTTCACAAGAGAATAATGCATAAATGTGACAAATAGATTATGAAATCGTGTAATGCATACACACATATGTATGTAATTTGCACACGCACACAAACACACGAATTACTTATATGCCTTAATAGGTTGGCCACACATACACATGTACATATATGTATATACATGTGTGTACTTGAAATAGTTTCGAAAAGTGAACACCAAATAAACAAATTGTATAAAATTTACATTTGTTTTTTTTTTATATATACATATGTGCGTGAGCTTGTTTTGCGCGTCAACACAACGAAACGCAGTTAAAAGTAGCCAAAAAAAATAAAGAAGAAGAAATATGAAGCACAATAGCAACAACAACTTACCACTTGACGCTGCTTCTTCTGCTGGCGTTGTTGTTACGACGTCAAGAAGCAGTTGAGAATTGGTGGACAGCAGCAGCAGCAGCAACAGCAGCAGCAACAACAATGCAAGCTTCCTCGTTCCAGTTCCGGACGTTCCACTGCTCACCTTTTCTTTTATTTTTTTTTTTTTTTTGCTTTTCTGCTGCTGTTGTTGTGTTTATGACTGCGGACACAGTAGAAGGGGCAGCGCAGGGCGCACAAAAACAAAAATCATATGTTTTCAGCTGTTGTCGTTGCTATTGCTGTGCTGCTTTCTTCTTCTTGTTGTTTTTCTCCTTTTCTGCTTTGTTGTGTGTTCGGGCTATTCGTTCTTCTTGTTGTTGTTGTTGTTGTAGTCGGCAGCAGCAGCAACAGTAAATTGATTTAGTTTTTGGCTGGCAACAAAAAAAAACTGCGTCTTGCGTTCTTCTTGGAGCTGCCCACTGCCAGTGACTGTTGACGCCCACACACACAAACACACACAAGCGCTGCAGCTGCAAACACAAAGTCGAGCTTAGAAACAAACTTTAAGTGCAAAGCTCCCGCTTGCGCTCGAGTTTGTTTGAATTGTGTCAAAAAGAAACAACACCAACGAAAATAAAAAGAACGACAACAGCCCGTCGCTGAGGTTGTTGTCGACGTCGTCGTTGCTGTTCTGCTTTGTTGTTGCTGTTGCTATTGCTGCTGCTGCCTCGCTCGCACCCACGCACACTCACACACACACGCACACAGCAGAGAGGCTGGCTGCGACGGCTGCGTCGTACGTTCTTTGCTTTTCTTTGCTGTACGTTTTCGTTTTTTGTTTTCTGTTTTCTGTTTTGCGTTCAGCTTTTGCCTCAGCTGCTGCTGCTGGTGCTGTTGTCGTTGTTGTTTTTGCCGTTGCTGCTGCTTCTTGCTAGCACACAAATTAACTGCGACATTAAAATTAAATCTCTGTTGCGATTTTTTCCTTCGCCCGTGTATAACTTTAAACTCTGCTCCTTGCTTTTTATTTGTTTTCCACTAAGTCTTGTTGTTGCTGCTGCTGCTGCCTATTGCGCTTATTAATCGATTTCACTTTTTTTTCTGCGTCTTTCTACTGCCACTGCTGCTGCTGCCGTCCGTGCAGCCAACTACAACACAATATAATAACAAAAAAAAAATAAACTCGAACAATAACAAAAAATATTTGTGTATTTTTTGTCGCTCTTATATATTGGCTTTTTCGTTTTTGGGCCAAATTCTTGCTTGTCTTCGAATTTATTATTTTGTAATATTTTTGCACACTTTCACACAAATTGATTGTGTTGTGTTGTTGTGGCGCTGTCGTCGTTGCTGTTGCTATTGCTCGAATCGCGTCCGCACATTAGCGCTGCAAGACAAGGTCGATACTATCGATTGCTGCGATAGTCGGCTATTATCGATAGGGTGCAGCGCTGTGGCAACACGCAATTTGAAATGAATTCTTTTGTATTACCAGTTTTAGCTCGCTTTCGAAAGTCTTTCCTTATAATATAATTTTAAAATATAATTTACTTAGTTTTTAATAGTTTTACAGAACAAAGCCAAAGCATTATTACCAAAAAGAAGGGAGTTATTATATACCAATTTTTTATAAGCTTCTATCGATACTTTAAAATGAATAAATATCGAAAGTATTGTATCGGTATATGCATTATTATATATGCACATAAGTTATATATGTATGCCCAGTTTGTATTGCCAAAACAGAATTGAAAAGAATAGAGCGAGCTGTGAATAGAATTTATTATAAGCCATACTTTCTGCAAACGTTGCTCAACATTGCGCATTTTGGGACACATGCTGCTCGTTTTGAAATTCGATTATGCTTGTCTGTGTCGTTCAGTTCCCATATCGAGAAGAGCTAGAGGTGAGCTGCGGCACTCGATAGCTCGATAGCCCATCTACATATTTAAAATTCCATTCAAACATGCAGATTAAAAATTGAGCGCTTGTCAACTATATGTTTCCAAATGCAATTAATTTTGAACCAATAAAAGTATACTTAAAGAATATATCCTTCGGAAAATTTAATTAGATGCAAACACTTACATTTAATAATTTCCCACGCAAAAAATAAATTAATTGTTATTTTCAGAAAAAAATATAATATATGTCTGTTTCCAAAATGTTTTATTTCTTTTAAGTGTGAGTGTTTGAATTAAATTTACGTTGGTAGATCGCTCATCAAAATATTAATTTACGATATTTGCCTCTCCATACTTGACTCATGTTGGCACTGTTAGCACAAATAGTCTAATTTTTCAGTTTGTTTCTTTGTTAGGCAATATAGCTGCTTTTCATCAATGGAAATTTATTCCCTGTGCGGAACTACATTGATTAAGCAAAAAACTGGACTCATTTGACTTCTTCACCTATCAAACTTAACTAACCGATTACCGTTATATTACAAATCTAGTCAATGTCCCTAACATAACATACAGACGATTCAATGCAAACGCTGTTAACGCAAAAATGAGTCGCAAAAGCCGCTACGCACTGTAAACGCTAAATGAAGTCTGTTAATGCGTTCTGAGATGCTATTGGGGCGCCCTCTACCGGTATTATTTGTATGACACTTCCAAGCGTTAAGAACTGGAAACTTTTTCTGCAATTTGGCGCGATATTTCAAATATGGAAAATATTTGTTGAATATAAGATAAATACCATTTAAGTTTATCAAACTGTTAAATGAACTAGAAGGCAATCAGTTTTAGTTTTAGGAAATGTGTATAAGCTTAAATAGTGTAAATATTACTTTTGGCTGTGCCCATATAAATAAATATATTTGTGCGATTTTATTCTACAATATTATATTATCTTTTTTTGTGTGCCTTAATAGTCATATGTGCTGCAATATCCGGACATTTGATAATTTCATAATAAAATCAAATCACGGCACATATCACAGCTCGCTGTTGTCCTTGTCGTGTAGCCTGTCCCGCTCTGTTGAACTCTGCCATAAGAGTGAAGCAGTTAGGCGACCAACACACGAACACAAGCACACACTCATACACATACACACACACATAACAATCGTCACACGCATTTCGGGAGAGTTATTTAAAGCGAGTGCTTGCGTCTCGCTCGCACGACCATGGAGTAGGCATGCAGGCGCATCATACGGGACATTTTGGCCACGCCCACGTTTGTGTGCTATGTATGTTTATCCGCACGGAACTCGTTTCACCCCTACACACACACACACACACACACACACATATGATACGTGAGTTTTGGACTCTCGTTCACATATACACACACGGTTGATTTGTAACGGCTGCTCAAGTGTGTGTGCGTGAGAGCACAAGCACATGTGCGTGTGTGTGAGTGTGCGTGTATGTGCGGCCGCTTATGTATTGCAGGACTCACAGGACTCGCGCATGCATGTGACAGCGTTCACACACACGAAAATGCTATGTACTGAAGCGTGCTTGCGTGTGTGTATGTGTGTACCAGTATACACACATACACACACACACACACACACACACACTCACATGTGCTCATTCGAGTTGCCGCTGTTCAGCGGGCAACTGTTAACTAATTACAAAAAGGCAAATGAAAGTTTCTTCTTTTTGTTTTGCGTCAATTACAAACAGCTAGGAATTGCTCGAGGGGGGGGGGGGGTGGGGAGTGGGAATTGTACTGTATATCACATATATGTGTGCATGTATGCTAAAGAGATTACACATGTATATATGTATGTATGTTTGTACATATATGCCTAGACACACATCAATTTACAGTTGCTTTTGATATGCTGCGCGTATTCTTATCAATTCCTTTTTCTGTTCCCGTTTCTTCTCCAGCATTGACAGTTACAGATTTGTAAGTTTGCTGCTTCTTCTTCTTCTGCTATTGCCCTTCTTTCCTTTGTTTTCGCGCATCTGCTTTGTGCTGGCAGCCACTTCAGTTGGCCCTTTCTTTATTTCTGCACTTTCACTTTTCGACGCGTCGCCTTTTGCCCCCGTCGCCCTCGCTCGACAAATTTAGAACAATTCTTGCATTTTTATTTTCAAATGGAGTTTTTTTTTTCTACCTTTCAGGCGGCCGCCCAACCTTCTAGAGCCCCTTCTATAAAAATCTAACATATGTATTTAAAATAAGGCAAGAGCGCGTGTGAGACAGAGAGCGAGAGAGCGAGAAAGAGAGAGCGGGAATATTGTGTAATAAAAGGCGTGGGAAAGTCAGTTACAAAAAAAAAACGTAAAGCGCATCGCATTTGCCGGCAGCAAGCACAGCACAGGTCACACCTATAGAACCAATTTATATTACACATGCTTTCAAGAGTTTAAGAGAGAGAGGTAGAGAAAGAGAGAGAGAGAGAGAGAGAGAGAAAGAGAGAGAAAGAGAGAGAAAGAGAGAGAGAGAGAGGGAGAGAGAGAGACAAAGAGAAAGAGACAAAGAGAGAGAGGGAGAGAGAGCAAGGCAGAGAGAGAGAGAGACAGAGAGAGGAGAGAGAAAGCGAGAGAGAGAGAGCGAGAGAGAGAGGGAGAGAAAGGAAAGAGACACAGAGTGACAGCGAAATAGAGAGAGAGATAGAGAGAGAGAGGAAGAATAAGAGTGAGAGAGAGTATGAATATAGATCAAGATTATTAGACTGCCAGCACAACTTTTTTAAGATAACACTATAGTCAAAGCAGGAGAACCTGCAGCCTTACTTGAATTCATGAGAATCGCATAGGACGGCAACATTTGATTATATGCATTATTATTAACTTGGACCACGATTGGTGCAAGAGATGATACGTATATACCATATGTGTGTATATTCATGTATGCATGAATGTAGGTATGTGTGTGTATGTATGTATTTATGTAAATACACATACCAACATTCACACATGAACGAATATACGCATTAATAATAATCACACAAACATGCATATTAATATATGTAAATACATGCATGCATATCATGTACATACATGCATACATATACAAACATATACACAACTATACATACAAATTATTTACGTACACATACATGCCTATGAAAGAACATACTTACCAAAAAAAGGTAGATTCCCACCACAGCTCGGCCAAGAAGGAGTTGCTGAGGTGGGCCACACTAGAAATACACACACATATTCTCACACATGCTCACGCACGGTCACTTACACACACACACATGCACATTGATTTCCAGATGGTGTTAACGAGATGAAAGGCGCTGTAATTACGAGCCGAGACTAGGAATCTTTAACTCTAGCATGCACAACTGCGGCGCATGGAGAACGCCTTTATTCAAGGCGTGGAATAAGCTATACACTACGAGTGGGAGTGTAAAGGAGAGGGGGAAGGGAAAGAGAGGGGGTTGAAGCACAAAACATTTGCTGCGTGGTGTAAACTTGACTTTGAAATTTGCCTCATTTGCACTTGCTGCATTTACACCTAGCGCTCAAAGGCGCCGGCTGCCAGCGTTGCCACCCATTCAAAATGAAAAGCCAGTGCTGCCATCCCCCAGCCCCCAGCCGCCGCAAACCCTAGCGAACGCTTGGAATGCGTTGAGACTTGTTATTTACTTTTATTTATATTTTTCCTCTCTTTTTATTGCAGATTTAGTTAAGCACGAAGCATGCTTTTGGCACAATGAAAACAAGTGCTGCATAAATGGAGAAATGGAGAAGGAGAAGGAGAAGAAGAAGAAGACTAAGCTGGCGGCATGCAGAATTATGCGGAAACTGAACTGTTGCATGCTTTTGGGCGCGTCTGTGGCATTAAAGAAGGAAGCAAGCAAACAAAAAATATAAAAAATATACGCAAACAAACAACAATTGTCGACCAGTTGCAGATTGAAATTGATGATAGAAAACTGGTTGAGTAACTGGGTTGATTTTATATTAAATAATGCAAATTTCAATCAACTTGTTCATGTTCAATGGCGCTTAAAATGCAACGTGTCCGCGTGTGATATGATATTATGATAGAAACCAGAAACCGGTTATCAAGAACATGCTATGTAAATATATGAATGTCTGAAAATCTGGCCTGGATATCAATGCCAAATTGTTATATTTACAGGCCAGCTTTGTCCAGGCCAATTTCTTGCCTTCAACTTATGTATACAATTTACATAGTTATATGAAAATAGGTTTGTAGCCAATCGCATGAAACATGATACTGAAACCTCTGACCCCTATTTTCTAACCAGAAGGGTTGTCTTTTTTCTCAAGGATCTTTGGCCCTGAGTTTGAGGCCCATCGAATGTAAGCAGAAATGATGTATGCAACCGTTTCCGCTAATTTTCCATACAAACGCGTGGAAATTTTCCACAATCAGGACAAACAGTTATAAGTACAGAGATGTATGAGAATGACGGAAATGAAATGAAGCTTTTCTTACGAGTATTTCCTCCATTTTCTATGCAAGCAATTGCTTTAAATTTAATAATATTATTAAGTTGGCTGCGCTTGGCCTTAAAATTCGTATTTAAAACTCACGAAAAGAGGGCAATTTTCCAACACTATGCCAAATATACATATGTACATATATTTGTAAAGATGCGTATGCATTCAGGCATATGATGTGTATGTATGTGTGTCCATTAAGGTCATTGCTACCGAGTCTCTGGCAGCAACAGACAAATAAATACAAACATACACACACACACACACACACTGTACCCTTCATATAAGCACACATGTGAACGCATACGTATGTATGTTAGTATGTGTGTGTGTGTGTGTGTGCATTTGCATTTATGCATGTGTTTGCATAATGCACGTGCTTGCACTTTTACTTTGCACTTGCCACAATTTTGTGCGCTTTTTTATTTGATATGCAGGAGCGAACAAAAAAAAAAAAACAAAAAATGAAGAATGAAAAAAAAGGGAAAATCTTTGCCGCGTCTGGGCCCAGCAACTGCCACAAAGGGGGCGTCTGTGTGAGTGTGCGTGTGTGTGTGTGTTGT
This sequence comes from Drosophila montana, assembly GCF_035044405.1. Classification (NCBI taxonomy): domain Eukaryota; kingdom Metazoa; phylum Arthropoda; class Insecta; order Diptera; family Drosophilidae; genus Drosophila; species Drosophila montana. Next base: position 252,853 of record NW_026999210.1, read on the forward strand.
GTCTGTGGCACACTGAAGGTTACAAAGTCTCTCTTTAACCTAGAGACACCTCGGCCGCGTTGCCAGATAATCATAAGTGCAATGCACAAGTAAACATGCCGTCGGCAATGAATGCAATATGTAAAACTAATGCTATCGATTACACACTTATGTATGAATACATAAGTAATCGAAATGTTAAGCAGTCAACAGGTCGCTGAAGGTGACGTCACAAAACGCATTTAAGTTTATTTCGCGATGGTCATTTTAAGTAGTGAACAGGGCGTCGGATGTGCCGGCACAAAACGCATTAACGTTTATTTCGCGATGGTGGTTCGTTAAATATTGCGCAATCTATCAATTGCAAGTGTTTAAAATGGCAGGCAGTTAAAAAATAACAACAAAAGCAATATAAAAGAATGGCAAACAAATGCGAGATGCAAATCTAAAATCACAAAGCGTAATTGCACACATACATATGTACATATACATATGTATATGTTAAAGCGCGCGCAGCAGGCAGAAGATGTGTAGGTGCGAGAGCGCAAGAAGTAAAAGAAAACAACAAGAACAGCTACATACGTTGCTGTAGATCACTCTCAGTCTCTCGCTCTCGCGCTCTTAATGCCTCTTAGGTTACGTTCGCTTGCATTGCACAAGGCGTACAATGTTAAGCAAGGAGGCAGAAAACAATGCGCTAGAGCGAGCGCGCATGCTAGTGCCGTTAATCCAATTGCTATTTGCGCGCGTGGGAGCGCAACTTGAGGTATGTTTATTGTCTTTTTCTAGTTATTTATTAAGTGCAAATGTATGTATATTTGATATGAGCTTGTTAGGGATTAAATCAAGTGTGTGTGTGTGTCTGTGTGTCAACTCAACTACATGCCGGCCCAAATTGTTTGCCGCCGATTAATCAACTGCAATTGCTTTTGGCCCATAAATCATACTCGAAATGTACGAAAAAGAACAGAAGATTGTTGTTGTTGTTGTTGTCGTTGTTGCGCCTGCGTCGACAGCTACTGACCCAAAGCTGAGAGTCGCGCGGTTGCCGCAAATTGAATTTGACGATGGGCACGAACTGAGCGCGCGCGTAACCTTTGCCACTGCCTCGTTCCATGCTCGTTGTTGCCCCGCTCGTTGTTGCACTCGCAGTTGTCACATTTCCCAAACCGATTTCCAGCTTAACTAGTCGCCGTGCGTCCTCCATGTTGTCCGCTGCCTGCTGCCCGCTGCCCGCTGCTCGTCGCCGGATCGCCCTCTAGCACACGCATTCGTTTCCTCCCCACCTTTTCAGGCGTATTTTGACCAGTTGGAATCACGCGGCACAGCCCGGCCTGGGCCAGTGTTGGACAGGGGTCAGTTGCGGTATTAAATATTTTGAAGAGGGTCGCTCAGCTCATTTTTAACTTGATTTATATGAAAGCAAACGCCAAACGACGCACGCACACGCATGCACGTGTGTGTATACATACATATATATGTGTGTGTGTGTGTGTGTGTGTGTGTTCACTCGAACAGCCTTTTGTGGGCAGCATGTGTACAGGAATCAGTTCATCAACGTCGCAATTTGACGTTCCAATTGGGGTTTTAACATCTGGAAAATGCAAAATGTTTGTTAGCAAAATTGTTAAGATTCATTCTTGAAGAATTTTATGTTGTTATGTTTATGTCATGATGTGCATAGAAGGAGACTCCGACTCAGGAAGTGTATATATTCTAGACCAGCTTCAACAGCCGAGTTGATATAGCCATGCCCGACTGTGCGTCTGTCTGTCCATGCGTCCATCCGTCTTTACGTCTATCCCTCTGTCCGTCTGTCAACTATATCATATAGCTGTAGCATAGGCAAGATCGGTCGACAATAAGTTCTTGTGTAAACGACTCTTTTGTTTTTCAAGATATTTTGATCAAACTCGGCATTCATAAATTTCCCTATGCTCCCTACATATATCATAAATCATATCAGCATCGGATCACTATATCTTTTAGCTGCCATAGGAACGATCGGTCGGAAAATAGATTCTTGTATGGAAAACTCTTTTGCTTATCGAGATATCTTGACCAAACTCAACATTTAAGAGTTTTACTATGTTTTTTTTTTATAAATGCAAAATCTTATTAAGATCGGACTACTGTAGAATATAGCTGCCATAGGAACGATCGGTCGGAAAGTAAGTTTTTGTATGGCTATAGTCATATTGAAGGATTTGTTGCAGTCAAAAACTTGCGTAGAGCATTTACTAGATTCTTTACAAGTTTCACAAGTCAACATTTTTTTACTCATTTCATTTTTATAATCACAAACAAGCGAACTATAATTTTTAGTTTCATAGACTTGACACTTTTTTTTTGAATATTTTTCGAATAAATTTTCCATGAAGAAAATTTCAAAAGGCAGAAACTTTTTCAATTAATGACACGGAACAAGAATTAAAAAAACTTGCGAAAAATTTCAAATGTAAATAATTCAATCGAATTTGAACCGGGAAGATCCTATGATTGGAGTAATGCATTTCCTATAGAAATCTCTTGTCACAAAATGATGAAAATGTAAAGTAAAGAAACTCACAAGAATGTTGGCTTATAGACATATAATTATTTTTAAAAGCACATACAATATTTTCAGCTGGGGGCAGTACTTGTTTTATGCTACTTGAACAACATTTTGAGAATGCAAATTAATTTGAATATAGAGCCAGATCGCTGCGGTACATTCAGAATCGAATTGAATGGAATGTGAATTTTGATTATGTTAAGCAGTTGATAACGTTGCCAGCGATTGTAAATTGTTATTGTTGGCTTTTATTGTCGTTGTTGTTGTTGTTGTTGTTGTTGTTTCACCTGGTTCGCATCAATTTACAATGCGTAATAGAAAAATCAAAGTGCCTTCGAGACGGGACTGCAGCATTGTGAAAAGTACGCCAAACATCAGCAACATTTTTATCGGGTCATCGAAGCGTGCAATGAATGCCTGCCAGGCCCACCGACAATCCGGCCAACAGTCCCCACATTCCCCGCATTCCCCGCATTCCCCGCACTCTCCACAGTCTCCACGCGCCCATATTTTCCCATTTTTCTATAAGCATTCACTCTGCCACCGTTTGGGGCAAGTGTTTCTCTCGTTGATGTTCGATGCCGGAACGACCTCTGACGAACGCACATCAATCTGCGCATAATGGCGACGGGATAATAGTGTTTGTTTTCAGTATGCAAAGGTATGCAAAATACACTCACAATGTCTACACACACACGCACACGCACACACACACACACGCACGCACACGCACGCACGCACGCCATGTGCTGCTTTCCTTTGTGTTCTGTGTACTCTTTCTGAGTGTACCCATAAGCTAACTCTATCATCAAGCCTTTTTTGGAGTACCCATAATTCGGATTAGTTTAATCTTGACATTAACCATATCTGCGCCCCAAAAATCGTTTCCATATAAAGCTGTACTCAAGAACTTCTTTCAATATCCTGCCGAACCAATTTTTATCTGAATCATTCTTTCTGTAATTGTGAGCTTATTAACTGCTCGGACAATGTATTTGATTCCTAATGTACATAAAAAGCTGGAGTATCATACTAAATACTATCTAATATACTATCTAATATGCCTATCTACTATCTAATTCGCATATTAGATAGTATATCAACTATGATGCTGAATCACATTTCAAACCAGTTCACAGTTTTTTTACACAACCTCAAATACAATTGCGTTTAACTCAAATTAATATAAACTTTAGTTTAAGTTAAAACTATATATGTGTTATCATTACGGGCGATTTCTGCAACTCGTGCTCAACAAAATTAAAAATTTTAACCAACACATTCTTGTGACGTCACATTTGCAAGACAAACATAAAGGATAGGTGGAGGAGGAATTTGTCACAACCCCATCTTTCTGCTTTTATTTGTACTCTTTACATCTGAGCCAAATCATATTGACATCTGAATACTAGATCATATAGCTGCCATAGGAATTTGTATAAAGATCTACAACACGTTTTTTTCATATTCGAACAATCTTATCAACATTAACATATATAGCATATAGCATATAGCATATAGCATATAGCATATAGCATATAGCATATATCATCATATATATATATCATATATATATATCATATATCATATATCAGCTTTCAAGCTGACAAGGTTTGGGCTCTGCGTAGATCATCGTTCAGTCAGTCAGTTGATCAGCATAAACTTGGGCATATATTTATCTGATATGTTTATATATGTATTTAGACAACTCCTTTAGATATCTATCTATATATACAGAATACTCCTAAAGTTAGTGTATATCCAATTTCGTTGTATTACTCTTTTTTTTCTGCACAACTACGCGGCGTATGCGCGATGATGGCAATCTGTTGTTACCGACGTCGACGTCGACGTCGACGTCAACGTCAACATCAATGTCGACAGCGACTGCGACGCATCGTTGCTGGCTTTGTATATTTTATGCGTGATTGTTATTGTTTGCAGTTTGTTTGGAATAACGGCATTTTGAGATATCCGTTGCGGCTCATGTGCCAGCGACTGCCAAACAAATTTCGGCCGTAATTATGGAGTGTATAAAGTAGTAGTCGATGCCCTGCCTGGCCATCAGGCGCGCATACACACACACACACACACACACACACATCTAATTTGCATAGAGTACGCGCCCGCCCGTAACCCCGGCGGCCTTTTTCGGGACAGATGTTTTCGCTCACGCCGAATCTTAACCCGAGAACTGAAACTCGAAGGTGAGCCCGAAACCCTACCGTCGCCCTAACCCAGTGCGTTAGCCCCCAGGTGCACAAGGACTTGGTGCTGGTTGCCAATGCCTGCGCCTTGGCTTCGCTTGTTGCCAAAGCGCCACCTGTGGGCGACCGTTGGCAACTATCAGTTAGTTGATTTCATATGTCAAATCCGATATTATGTCAAAGTTCTGTTTAGTTCGGAGAGATACTAGAACTAACGTCTACAGATACCTATACCAAAACTCATCTATAAGAAAATTTATAATATCGATTTTGTTATTATCATTTTTTTTACCCACTTCCCGTCCGCGGACAATAAATATGTAAATCTATACATATTTGTAAATGAGTTTAAACTAGTTATACATTTGAATTTATTCCTATGTAATATAGAGCTTTGTAAATATTAAATTCGACCTTGAAACTCGATCGCCATTTTCCATTGCGAAGACGTGGATTTTACGAAAAGCGTGAAACACGCCTTAAATTAATGTTAACAAAGTTCTTTAAGTTGTTTTTAAAGCTGATCGAATTGTGTCAATTAAGAATGTCGCAATTTTCCGCCAATTTTGCACAATTACAGGTGGAACTACATTTGATTCCATTTGGGGAATTTCAAATTATTAAAATCAATATTAATATGTTTTTGGATCATCTTTAAACTCTGATATGTATACCTTCATAGTGAATATTTTAATCTTGTAAATGCATTTTATAATCTCTTAAATGTATTACGCAAAGCATTAGACTTTATCGAACTCATGAGGTATATATGTACATATTCTTGATCAGTATCAACAGTCGTCGAGTCGATATAGACAGACAGATGGATGTCTGTTTTTATATGCAAACTTCTCTTTCAAATTAAAAAATTAAATGAAACTTTGGCGAAGGCAGTAAATGTGTGGGAATTGGCCAGATCGGATCACTCTGTTATGTATATCTTTATAGAGGATATTATAAATTTGTAAATAGGTCGAATACCGTTTTCTTGTATGGACACATTTATAGCTTATCGAGGTACCTTGACCCAACTCGGCATTTATTTATAAGCTTCGATGTGATACTAATATATGAGCCAAATCTTATCTTATCTGCCAATAGGAATGATCGCTCGAGAATTAAGTTTTTGTATGGAAATCTCTTTTGGTTTATAGCAAATCTTAACCAAACTTGGGATTAATGACTTACAAATTGTTCTCAAAAATTCATTTGTTTTTCAACATAACTCAACCAAATTCTGTAATTACGAACTTTACAATTCTGCTCAGATATCTGCAAAAAAAGTAAGTCATATGTCTGGAAGGGTATTTTACATTCGTTGTACAGACTATAGCTTTTTTATTCACTCTTTTTGACTTCCTATACTTGATTTCTGGCATTTGGCTGGTCGTGCAGGCAGGACTCTCGGTCGTTATTGGGACCACTCTAAAGCTGGGCGTGGATACGTCACGTTGTATTCTCTCTCTATGTGTGCTCTGTGTGGTTATGTGTGTGCTGTGTGTGTGTGTTGTGTGTGCGTGTGGGGGTGTGTGTCCCTTTTGTGCTCAGCTTTGGCTGGCAATGGCAATGGCTGCTGCTGCCCAGGATACACACGAGAGGATGCGATGCCAATACATATATGAGCACAAGTGAGGGTTGTGTATATGCATACATACATATATGCATGTGTGTTATGTATGCCAGTCTGTGTGTGTGTGTGTGTATAATTGAGTATCAGTTTAGTGTCTGTGCGAGGACGCAAGCAGCGACGATGGCGACGACTGCGACTGAAGGCAGCCAAAGTTTTATTAATGTGGGTGGCGCTCGTCCGGATGAGGTTGCTTTTTGTTGATTTGGCTTGTAGGTTGGGCTGGGGGGAGGCTTTGGCGTTTGGCATTCTGGGGTTGAGTGTGTGTCATGCGAGGCATGTATCGGGCGATTGTCGAGGGAAGGGGGGGGGGGGGAGTTGGAGGTTGCGTAGCAAAGAGCCATAGCCAACGGCTCCTTTGGTGGCTCCACTCGCGCATTGTCTCATTTATCATGTGCACACACACGTCCTGGACAGAATGAGATTTAGAGTGAAAGAGCGAGAGAAAGCGAGGGAGATGGCAGACAGCGACACAGAGAGAGAGACGAGAGAGAGAGAGAGAGAGAGAGAGAGAGAGAGGGAGAGAGAGGGAGAGGGCGATAGACAGTGTGCGAGTGAAAGCGCGAGAGAGAGAGAGAGGGTTGATAGGGACAGGCGGGTGGGTTCGGTCGCAAACTTTGTGGGTGGGCATTGGGGTAGGGGTTGGTAAATGTTATCAGTGCCATTTGCAAACCCAAGTGGAACCCAAGCGCTGCCTGCAAACCGATTGCCAACATCAATATGTGTATGCTTCATGTGTGTGTGCGTGTGTGTGCGTGCGTGTGTGTGATTGCAGCAGGTGAGGCTGGGTTTGAGTTTGGGTCCACAAAGTTTATCTTTTCAATTTGCGTGCGGATGGCTCTGCCTTCAGCTTTGTGTGAGTGCACATGTGTGTGCGTGCATGTGTGTGTATGTGTGTGTGTGTGTATGGGCTAATGTATTTGTGTACTAGTTGGATTAGGGTTGCTGTTGAGTACATTTATTTGAGCGCCGCTGCTGTCTGCCTCTGTCGCTGTCGCAGTCAACGTCGCAGTCGCTGTCGTCGTCGCGGGTCGGACAGCGTCCATATCAATCATTTTCGAGGCTTGACAGCTTTTGAGGTGCTAAACGAGTGGGCGGGTTGGTTGGCAAACTGTATCTATTGGCACAATGAAGCGAGTCAATCAAATGTGATGTGAGCTTTCGTTATATACTTTGATATTTCACTGTTTAATCGATGTATGCATACATCATCAATAATTTATCAACTTTTGATATGTTCTTTGATTTTGTTTCCATATAATCGATTTATACATAATCGATAACTAATCCGTAAGCTAATCAAATGTGATGTGAATGATGTTTTGATGTAGTCTTCCATTTCCACATAAACATAAACACATACAATTCAATAAATCGATAGACGATAGCCTTTTATTTTAATCAATGGGATGTTGTTCATTCAATATCAATGATTTATCGATAATTCTCAAGGTTAACATGCGTTCAAATGTGATGTGAGCTTTTGCTGCATATGTTTTAGTTTTTCCATAAAACCATATATGTTTATATCGACAACTTGATGATAAAGACGATTGCTTTTTGTTTTAAATTTCTGTGTATTGGTTCATTAAATATCGATGATTTATCGATAATTCTTAAGGTTAACATGCCTTCAAATGTGATGTGAAGTTTTTTCAACATACACGTTATAGATTTCAATTTCTTAGGTTTGGTCCATTCAATATCGATTATTTATCGAGAATTGTTAAGCTTGACATGCGTTTATGTGAGGGGACGCGATATTCAGATGAAGAAATAAACAAAAGTCTTAGAAACATGCATATTAATTGCTGTTTATTATCGGCAATTAGTTATCGATATTAGTTTTATGTAAAAATCGATAAAAAAAAACGGTTTAACAAAAGCCAAACATGTTCTATTTCGCGATTTCTTTACTGCAGTAATCGATAAGTCACCGATGAGCATTTGGTAAAACAATCGATAACTAATCGATATGCGCTATTGTTCTCGGTAAAAGGAAGAATCGCTGTGAGAAATTTAAGTTTTATTTAATTAGTTACTTCAGTTTCCAGTGTTGCACAATGGCAATATTGAATATAGTTCTGCAAGTCCACGCCCCGCCCTGCCTAATGCCATTTCACGACATTAAATCCAGGATTGCGCATATGCAAAGTATTTATGTAATCAAAAATAACTCATTTACATATTGTGGTGCTGCGAGTTTGTGTTCTACAACAATCTGTTGTGGGCGGTGCGTGCCGATTGGACGCCATTGTGGCAATACTTGTAGCTGCCACATGTGGCGTATTCGTATGTACACAAATACATATTTGCCTGGATAATTTCAAATAAACGGCGACTAGTTTTTGGGGGCGACCAACGGCAGCAATCCAACAACTTGGCGCACACACACACGCTCACACACGCTCACACACACACACACATGCACACACGCACACAGATAAAGGCAGCGCCCCGTGGTGCATTCATTAGCGCATGTGGATGTGAATGCGGGTTTCGGTTGCGGATGCAAATGCAGATTTGGCCTCGTTCGCGCTTCGTTGTTCTGCTTAACATCTAGCAGCGCCCCAATAGCACCCCAAGTCCCCTTCCCTTCACTACTTTCGGAACGACCACCCCCGCCTATACCCACCACACTGCCCGTACAAGTTTTGGTTCGGCAATTTATGGTTAGAAATTTTGCATATGGACCGCCTCAAAGCTCAAAGCTTGCTAGTGCAATTTTTGGTGGCCCTCCACAGCTGGAGTGGCAGGAGCAGGAGCTGGGCGCAAGAGCAGAAGCAGCAGCAGGAGCAGGAGCAGGAGCTGGCAGCAGTAGAAGGAGCGTTAATGCCGCTTTTAATTGGCGCACACAAACAGTGGCTGGCCCCTCTCCATGGAGTGCTTGGAGGGTTTCAGTGCATGAAACCAGGGGGGGGGAAAGGGGGTTGGGCAGGGCGGAGCATGTGTGGTAATTTAACTGTTAGCTGCGTCGCTGGCGACCAAAGTTTATGGCTAAGTACGAATACGGGAGCCACACGGGGCATAGAACAGCCAAAGTCCTGCCTTGTACCAAAAGGGGTTTCGCTTGACAAGTGGCATGCGGCTTAGCTTGGAGGCTAGCAGGGGGGGTGGGGGGGGGGGGGGGGCTGGTTAGGGTAACTTGTGTAGTATGGGAAAAGAGCCTGGCAGATTTTCAAGTATATAGACGGCGGCGTTGCCACGTTATGTGCACACGTTGCTTAGGACGCTGTCGTCTTTCACGTAGTCGTAGCTCCTCCTAATTGCAAAGCCGCAGCCCGTTCGCAAGCTCTCGCAATTGTGGCTAGCTGTGCTTGTGTGTGTGTGTGTGTGTGTGTGTGTGTGTGTGCGCGACTGTGGGTGTCTAAGGGACGGGTGGGCGTTGTGACATCGTGTCGTGTGTGTTCAATAATGCGAGTTTCTTAGTTAGGCATCAGGCAATATTCACAAGCCGCAAAGGGTGTGGCTTTCCTAACGAATTTACTCGCATCGCTTACATGATTTTTTTCTTTATTCTTTATTGGTTATTATCGATCAATCGATACATTTATATTTATATATATTAATAACAAAGGTTTTGCTAAATTATCGAATCGATTACTATTCAATACATCATATCCCCTTTGCCTTTAACTGCCCATCGATTTGGGGAAATATCTTAGAGAATTGATCGATAAGTTTTTGCTTCTATTTAAATTGATTTACAAATTCAAAGCACATCTTTCTATCATAGTCTTTTTGTCTTTGATTGTCAATCGATTTGACTAAACATAAATATATTTATATATCATAATCTCTACGAAACAGAAGCTTGGAGAGTTTCTCGATTAATCAATTCTAATTTTTATAGTGATTTGATGTTTTAAACTTAAAACATGTCTCACGATCAGAACCTTTACAAAACACATTTAAAAAGCAAATTTATTGATTAAACGATATATATCCGGTTAAAATACAATTTAAAAATATATTTGTTTATCCCAACCTATAAAAAGGCTTATAGAAAAGTTCATAAAATACAGTTTGCTTAACTAAATCGATAGTTTTTGCGATTGTTGCGATTGCATAAATCGATTAAAATCGCTTGTACCTAAATATTGTATTTATGGTGTGCTGAATTGTTCATAGCATGCATAATTCTTTCCGCACATAGTCAATTCAATCGATAGTTGTTCTGGAATAATCGATTGCATGCTTAATGTTTTTATAGTATGCGTAACTCTTTCACTGCTAAACAAGAAGCCACATAGTCAATGTCGACCGATATTGCTGCTTGATAATCGATTTATCGATGCTATGTCTATTTCAAATGTTATCGATTAATATATTAATCGTTAACAAATCGCTTTGTGGAACCTGAGAGGGCAACTCTTTGCCATTTTTACGCACGCCTGAGCATTACGTAATGCCTGTTGAGCTTTGCACGCTTTTAATAGAGATGTCACCTTGATGGCTGCGCCGCACTGATAACGATAACGATAACGATAACAGTACATATTGTCAATTTGGCAGGCGAGCTGTATTTGGTGTGAAATTGAAATTTCACAACGCTGACATTTATTGACAAAGCCTTGATTAATGATAAGCATCTTTTCGGGCACATCCTTGCGAGCGCACAAAAGGATGCGCCTCGCACATGACTGAGCGTGTGTGAGTGTGTGTTTGTATTGAAATGAGCACTTGGTAAAGGAGTAGCTCGTTAGAATTTTGACATAAATCAAATAGCAGCATGCTCATCCATCCAACCATTCATCCAGGCCGCCCGCCCGCCCGCCAGTCAAGGGCCATCACATACCACCCATGCACCACCTTTACCCGCAAAGAGCGCTGGTTCAACTCATTCCACAAAAAAGAAATCGCATTCAAATGCGCGTGTGCAGCATTATGGAAGGAACCGCGAAATATCTATTGACAGTTGGGTGTCATGTTTATCCGAGCTTGTTGTCCCATTTTGGCAACATTGCGATTTATGCGATTTTTGGGCGCACATCGAACCACGAACCACGAACCACGAATATCGAGCCCCGAATGTCGAGCCTCGAATGTGGAACGACGAACGGGCGGTTCGGGAACACAGCGATGGATAGTTATAGATAGATAGACATTGAATAGATACAATGCGCATTTTGCATTTTGCATTTTCTTTTTTTTGTTTTATGAGATTTGTGTGTCAAATTTCCATTAGGCATTTCTGTTTCCCAATTTACCCTTTACCTCACACACACACACACACACACCCTTTGGCAGTTTTTTGTTCCGCGCCAGGACATGCAAATGTCAGGCGCGCTGATTGCACGAAGGGTTAACAGCCGGGGTAACACAATCTCTCTACGCTTCCTATGCGAACTTTTCTTTTTTTTTTTTTTTTTTTTGTTCCTGGCTGTTGCAATTTTTTGTTGCTGTTTTTTACCCCCCCTCAGCCGGAATGGTCCTTATGCTGGCAGACATTTATTTTATTTTTTTTTTTTTGTGTTTGATAATTTATTATTTTGTAAGCATTGAAATGTGATTTTTTGTATTTCAATGCCAGCGCGTTGTTTAAATCGAACAATGAAAGTTGATTTACATACCGAAACGATTGCCAGAACGAGAGCTCTGCTTCTTCTTCTTCTTCTACATCGACTATTGCTTGTTATGCCCTTGCCAAAAAGGGTATTGTGCTATTTGCATGAATTGTGTGACGAGCATATAGTATGCATCTACACATTCCTGATCAGCACCAGTTATAAGGGGAGGTAATAAAAAAATCTCTTAGCTTCTGCTTTCAGATATCTTAAACGAATTAACCAATTAAGAGCTTCATTAGGCTTGCGATACACTTAAAAAAATGTGTTTTATAAAATTTATCAAATCAATGACAAATTTTCTTGACTTTAGGCAATATTCCTGTTCAAAGAATGTAATAAATATATATATTATATATTTTTGAAATAAGTATATTTTCTGCTATTAAGAGATATTATTTACAAATTAGAAACAAATTACAATTATTATTGTTTAAAACGAAAATATTTTCGAAAACTAAGCAAATCTTTAGAAAATCGGAGAATTTCTATTAAAAATCAAGCATTCAGTCGTTATGAGAGTATTTCATTGTCGGCTGTTGTCGCATGCAACTTCTTCTATCTTGTTGTTGTTGTTGCTGTTTTTGGTGGTTCCAATTGCTGTTGTTGTTGTTGTTGTTGTTGTTACCCTTTTGCGCACTGTGGTAAGTTGGGCACCCCCATGGACTCGCTCGGCTCTCGAGAGGACGTGCCGCTGTGTGATGTTTTTACGGTCATGTCGCGGCGCGCTGCGACCCGGCTCGGTCACGGGACAGGGGACAGGGGCCAGGGGTTAACACGACTTGGCATGGCCAATATTTATTGGTGCACTGCAGCAGCTCCTACATGACACACACACAGGCACACATGTGTATATGTGTATATGGAAAGTCAGGCAGATGAGCGAATCGGTGCGATTTTTATGCGTCAACATTCGCACTTGATTAGAATTATTGATAGCGTATCCAAATTGCCAGCTATCTATTCAGATTTGAATTCGTATCTGCAACAACAGCTGTATCTGTATCTGTATCTGTATCTGTATCTGTAAATCGAACTGTCGAAGCAATTTAAATTTGCAACGCATTCACGCTATCTGCATACAGCTGCGGCTGTGTGTGTGGGCCCCTTTCGAAATATATTGTGACACTTCTTGGATTTATATTTACAAAAGTTTATATCTTATTTTCCTGTACAAATAAGCATTGTTGTCAGCGCTCAAAAATATATATTATTATTATATATATATTATTATTATTATATATATTATTATATAAATATAAATACCCTTTTAAGGTATAAATATTTGCTTTGCTTAAGCTCAAAAGCTATCACCGCCTGAGTGTCAAACAGAATCATCTTTTAATACAATTTTGTGCAATTTTATATGCAAAAAAAATTATTAACAATATTATATGATATTTATTACAATCAAAACCTAAGCAGCTGAACAGATGTTGAGAAAATGTAAAAGATAAATTCTTCTTTTTTTTTTTAACATTTATTTAAATGCTGGAAGTTTATTTGCTTACCTTCCATCTGCAGTCAAAATAATTTGTGGTTCGAGATTTTACCAGAGAACAGATTTTTACCAACAAAATTTAGTTTAGTTTACGAAAGATGTTTTAAAATCCGTTTTGTCATTAAAAGTCAGAAATCTATCAATATATTTCTCTCTCTTCAAAATCAGTTACAAAACATTTCCATCTTCCATCTTTTTGAGTTTTTCGTTGTTTAAACAAATATATAAGGATAATTAAAAATGAATGAATAAAAGTTGATTCCATGTGTATGTTTGGTATATGAAGAATATTTTAATACTACATTAAAAAGAATATTTTACTTTAGTTTTGATAATTTAATGTCGAGTTAAGTTTGAAAAAAAAACAGTTTATTTCTTGCTGCCCTGTTAAGGCCCTGGAAAGGGTATTCAAATATGTTCATGAAATGTGTAACAAATGGAAGAGACCTTATTTCTTTCGACTTTCTATACCCTATACCCCTTGGACCACTAAAGCCTACCACTATGCCATAGGCATTGTTGCACGAGAAATTGAGCTGCTTTTCTAGATATCTTAACCAAAACTCAGCAATTACGTGCTTCACTGTTCTACGAGTATGTCTTGAAATCATAAGAGATTAAAGTAGTACTATATGCTATAGCCCATATAGGAACAATCGGTGGGAGATAAAGCTCACCTGTGAAATATTATCTAAGCCAGATCTCTAGCCGAGCATTTAGTCTGCGGCCAGAGAAAGTCGTTCTTGCATTGAAGTGCCTAGTTGAATGGCAAATCGATTGATCGAAAGGCGGAACAAGTCAAAACTGCAACTGTAATGCCGTAATATCCGTAAATATGGCAAACGGACGCTCCGAGGGTTGCAGGGACAATAACAACCCGCAAGCAAGTTCAAATGAAGAGCAGCCAGGATGATAGAGTTCTGTTTGTCAGTTGCTGAAGAAATGTTAATAAGAACCCTTCAGCAAACGTGGCCACGACCCGTTGCGATCCCGACATGACCCTACAGCGAACCCGAACCCCCTTTCCTGACTGCCTGCCTGACTGACTGATGAGGCGCAGTTGTGTGTGTGTGTGTCTGTGTGAGTTGTTTGCATATGAATGCCCCGTTTGTTGCAAGTATCTCTCGGCTGCTGCAGCTCTCGAATTTTGATTGTGAATATGCGGATTAAGGTATTTGCGCACGTATAATTAATTGAACCGCACAGCGCTACCGTTGCACGTGTCTACGTGTCTGCCCAAAAAGGTTGCACTACACCCTGCTTGGCTGCCACACACACACACACACACACACTCGCACACACAAATTTTGCGGTTGCCCCGCACTGCGGGAGATGTGCATCAGCCTCAGCCCAATCTCGCAGCCAGCTGATAAATTTGCATTGCAATGCAAATATCTGCGCAACTGAGCGTTAAGAATGCCACACTCTGCTTTATTAGCCGCATAGCTGGCATATGCCTGAGACCGAATCGAGTCTGATTGATGCCAAATCACGCGCATCTCTGTGAGATACATTTTAATGAGTGCCCCATTGTAGGAAATCAGAACAGGTAGCTCTCAATGTGGAAATGAGCATTAGGGAGCTACCGACAGATGTGGCAGCAGAAATACAGAGGGCACTACCGGCTGCTGAGGTGTGCACAAGGGGAAAAACTGCTACGCAGAACTATTAAAAGAACTTTAGATGGTTGGTTTTTCGAATGAGAACTACTTACAGGAGAAGAAGTTGAGTCAATGAGTCAAACAAATGAAGTACCTGAAGAACTACTGAGCTACTCAAAGGAGCACCCTCTCGGTAGAACTCTAACGTCCTGTGCAATTGCCAAAGTATAACAGATAAACTGAGAAGAGAAAGCTCGAGAGGACTAATACTGAGAGCATTGTATCAGACTACCCTTTCGGTAGTACTCGTATTACCTGGACAGACGAGCTGGGAATACTCAGAGCATTATAGTAGACTATCCCCTCAGCAGTACTCATCATACATGTACAATTGCCAAGGTATTACAGATTAGCTGGGAAGAGAAAGCTCAAGAGGACAAGTCAATAGAAGATCGACATAAATACTCAGGGTATTATAGTAGAGCACCCTCTCGGTAGTGCTCTTACTACCTGAACAATTCCCAAGATATAACGGACTCCCTAGGAAGAGAAAGCTTGAGAGGCAGATCGATGGAAATACTGAGAGCATTATATGTTAGAAGACTACGCTTTCGGTAGTTCTCACACTACCTAGACAATTGACAAGGTTTAAAAGAATAACTGGGAAGAAAAAAGTCAGGAGGTCTTCTCAATGGAAGATCGATAAAAATACTAATAGCATTATAGTGACTGCCTTCTCCATTTCGATATCGATTTTTATCGGTTGCTCGGAACAGTTGTACAGTTGAATGTTAGACTTAAAGGCAGGTGTGTCGTTTATGCTTTGAACCAGCGACCTGCCCTTAGGTTCGGATTTTGAATATACTTGTCCACTTCCATGAACTCAGCTTTTGGCTCAAGACATGCCTTATCGTTAGTTAAATGCAATTCTTGTGGCTCGCGTATCTTAGGGCTGGTGATGGGTCGTCCTCAAAGGTTATTGATTTTGAACCATTAAAAAAAAGAGACGGTTCGCTTCAGACTTCCTTTCGACTGTTTATTGGGCAACTGGTTAGGTTAAAGTTGCGGTATATTGGAAATCCGGGTTTGAATCGGTGCGCTGCTCTGCTCTTTTGTCTTTAAAGCTTAATGTTTTAATGGTTCAAAAAGTAAATATGCCAATTACTCGCCACAATTTTTATAACTTTTCTTTTTTGATTAAAGCTTTCATTATCACACACCAGATACTGTTCCGCCCGATAAAGAGTAAGAGATTTGGACAGACCTGTGCATAGCTGTAGCAGGGCGATAAGTGAAGAGGGGCACATATGAGAATCAATTGATTTATGTGGCTGTGGCACATGATCAATAAGCAAAACAACAGCTTAGAATTAGATAAATGCAAAGGACTTGTAAAGTTACGTCAAGATTTATTGCCTTCAGCATTTGAAGAGCTGAAAAGGTATCCAAAAAAAAAAGACAAGAAACAAATCTAAGGAAGGAGAGATTGAGGGTTGGCTGAGTGCATAAATGCTAACGAACTAACTAATTCAGGTAACACTCACTGAGAGTGTGCGTGTGTGTGTGTGTGCGTGTGTGTGTCGTCGCATATAAACGTCGTCCTCAATCACATGTCATGGCGCACGCTTTGCGGTGTTTCATTTTTGTGCGGCTTGCATCTCTTTCGGGGCCAGTCACATGCAAATACATATGAAGTGGAGACCCATGTACCAAATGCGAACACACACACAAACATGCACACACACACACACACAGACACACTCGCACACACACACACACAGACACACTGTGCAATGAATAGTATTGCGCTTTTGTCCTAGTTGGATCCTTGCTTACCGCAGCAGCATTCACTAGACCAGCTGAGCACAGACAGCGCGCGAGTAGAGCGGGTTAAGAGAGTATATGGGGGAGAGGGAGGGGGAGGGAGGGGGTTATAGTGGGGTGGGGTGGTTCTGTGGTGCTAGTACACCAAGGATGCGAGTCGCTGCCCCCCACTCAGGCAGCCCAAAGGCCAGACGATGCCGCGTGGACAAGCAGCAGCCTTTTGCTTGCCATCAGACGCTGCCAAAGCACTTCACATGGTCCACAGACAGGCAGAGAAGAGAATACAGAAAGAGAGAGGGATAGAGAGAGAGGGAGAGAAAGGGAGAGCGAAATACAGCGACAGCCGCAGAGAGAAAGAGGACCTGAGAGATAGAGCATGGGCAAATTGAGGAGCGCTTGTTCGGCCAAGCGCGGCTCCTCACAACATACACACACACAACACAGACACACACAACACACACACACACATACACACACACATGAGGACAACTTTTGAGTGCCAGACACGGCTTAGGTGGAGGCGGGGCTGGGGTTAGGGGCAGCAGTAAATTGAGTGGGCGAGGAATTTAAATTTCAACATGACTGCTGCCATTGCCGCCAACATGGCGCGCGCTGGGCGATGGCCACACACACGTACACACACACGCACACGAACACACACACACACTTGCAACACACATGTGTAAATCATGTGTGTGTGTGTGCGCGCGCTCATGTGGCAGGTCCATGGACGCGGGTGGTGCAAACGCTGCGTTTGACGCTTGGTTTGCGGGTGGGTTTTGGCATTTGCTGTCACACACATACACACACACACACCCACACACATGGGGATTATGTGTGTGTGTATTTGAATGGCTCTACTTTCACAGCAAGTATCCAGTGAAGCGTTAGGACGCTGGCTTCTCGGCAGCCATGATGTCTTTTGTGGCCATCAGCAGCGTTCATCCTCTTTGGGGATGTTTCAAACGGCCACCCAATACCCCAACCAACCCCCCCCCCCCTCTCTCTCTCTCTCTCCTTCCGCCCGCCGCTAGCCAGTCAAGCACAGCTACTGGGGGAGCTGCTTCCCATGCTCGTGATGGGCAATGTCGATAGGTGAATGTATTTTGCTCCCTCTTTTTTTTTTATTTTTTTATTTTGGCCATGTGTGTAGCATGTGGGTGGGCTTGGTTTGAGCTTTGCGCTTAGGGGTTGTGTGTGCGTTTATAAACCTCGATATGCCAAAAATTTAACTTGAAATTGATTGCATTGCTTTGTAGCTGGTGCCAGCTATAGTTACTGTTGCTGCTTCTGCTATTTCTACTGCTATGGCTACTGTTTGCCACACAGACTTCATTTTATTTATTACCGCCGGGCACTCGCAACACATTTTCCAAATGCCACACAGTTGCCTCAAAGGGGCTAAGCTTGCGGATGGCCGTCTTATAAAGGTGGGGCGGGATCGTGGTTTGCTGCAGGAAAAGAGCAGACCTCAACCTAACTATTCGCACGCTTCGTGTGGGATCAAACACATTCCAAGTTTATACAAATATTTTCGATTTGCGCCGACAACTATGCGTTTTTTTATAAAGGGAAATCCCTTTTTTTAGTACTTTTCCCCAATTCTGCCAATTTCTTAATTTTGTCATGCATTCTCCCTCTTTAATTTGATAAGATTTCCTTTACGCTCACAAATATACTAGACTAGCAGGTATTACCTAATGTTGCCCGGACATGCCATATCAACTCGGCCATTGATGCTGATCTAGAATATATACACTTTATGGAGTCGGGGATGTCTCCTTCTGTGCGTTACACAATTCATGACAAAATTAAAATACCCTCAGAAAAGGTTCAAAAACTTGTTAGCGTGTTGCAAATGTCTTTTCCCTTTGTTTCATTAAAAGGTAAATATATCAAAAATATCAATTATCAAATGATTTACAAAAAAATACATTTCGTTTTGACTTCACTGGGGATTGAACCCCGGACCTTCTGCCCAGGGTGCTGACTTGTAGCCCACCACACCTCGCAAGCGAGCTGCCCGGGTTGGGCAAAATAACATATATGTATATTATGTGAATCAAGGTAAAAGGAAAATCGTGCAGTTTATTCGTTTATTATTTTGTACCTGACGATGATGTACCTCTCAACGATAACAAATAATCAAGGAATTTTCTAAAAATCCCGCGCTCAATTATGTGCCAAAAGAAAGTTTCTTTCAACATTTGCCAATTTATCAGTTAGTACAAAATCGTTCTTCTATATAAGTAGTTATAGCTGAATATAAGAACTGAGTTCTAATCAAAGTAAGCCTGGTCAAAGTGTATTCTCTATTTTGTTTCATTTGAGAGAGTTGAACAATTTTCTTAAATTTTCTATATATACATATATGTATATTTTGTTTTCTAAAGCATTTTAACGTAATTATCTCTGAATAATGGATATTGTAAAGTCGCCCCGTTTGCTGCGCGAGTTCTTGGTCTTGTCCATCTGATGCTTCCTGATGCTGGCCCTGCTCCTGATCGTGTTCATCGGAGTTCATACATTTGTATTTGAGCTAGGCCAATCGCAGCGCGTGGCCAAATTCGGCGACGATCGTAGGAGAATCTTATTTGCGATTTCTTCTGTTTGGAAACTTACTTTTTCGTTGTGTCTTGTGCGGTTTAAAAGAAATGGGCATGGGGGGAGAGAATTGTGTGGGCTATCCGGTTCCCTTGCCCGTGCGCAGCTCGTATCAACATTGGAGTGGGAACATTTGCCTTTTGACTAATGTGCCATGTCGTGTTACCCTAGCAATGGCAGCTTGTGTTCACCTTGCCAGCTTTTCGGGCTCTTATCGGCGCACTCCCTAATCCAAGCCTTCAAATCAAATGCGAGGACATAAGCATGTTTGGGATGGCATCGGGCCGAATCGACTCCAGTTGTCTTGGATTGGGTTGGCTTGGGGCGGAAGTGGGGCAAATGTTGTTGCCAGATTTCCTGCAGTTCCCGCTGCTGCTGCTGCTGATGATGATGATGATGATGATGATGAGGAGGAGGTCGATGATGAGATTTGGCTGGAAGACAAGGTAGCCCAATGCCAGTCCAGGTAATTATGCCCTTGACTCTCGGGTATATGTACTTGCCTAGGCAACGGACAATGCTTTTGACTATCCTAAGTCTCTTATTTATTCCATTTCTTATTCGGATGTAAACAATTATCAATATTAATGGTAAATACACATACACTCACATGCTTATTCTTCGCTCTGCTTTAGTATTAGGACACTTTTTAATTAATTATGCTTATTGTCTGCCCTTTTCAGCTGTTTAAGTCTGTATTCAAATGCCTTTCCCATTGCAAAAGGGGTAAAACGGATATATCATTTTTCAGCAATTGCATGTATTAGGCAGAAGGCAGCATCTCAGACTTAGATATACATAATAAGGTATACATAGTCATGATCAGTACGTCAAGTCGAGTCGATCTAGACATTTACGTTGGTCCTCATATTGAGAGAGTGCAAATTTTAAATATGTATACTCATATGCCATACGCAGCACGAGCTTATCATTGTTCACGATGTATATCGATAATATATTGACTGTATTTCGATAAGTATTAATAATATATCAAAAATGTAAATATAGTACATCGATAACCTATCGATATCATTTCGATAACTGTTGATAATATATCAATAGCCGTCGATAAAATATCGATAAATATCGATAAATATCGATTTTAGACATTCCTCTAAAATGATAAGCTCTAAATATACCAAACATGAGGTATTTGAGTTCTTCTATAATATATACCTATTTAATGTATTTTAAATTACCCACATAATAAATGTGATCTGATAAATTAATTTTGGATATATTTTGTAAATTTTGCATACTTATAAAACTTATATATAAAATTGTAGTAAATGAATATATGTACATATATAAATATTTGTAATATATTTCTGATATTTTCATATTTCGCCCAGTCTTAATGTCAAATTCAGAAGGGCATTATCATAGCTGTCTACTATCTAAGAATTTTTAATAAGTACCATGGAGCTGGCCTTTATGCTGTTGTACGCTGGGCGAGTTTAGTGGGTGGTGTTTTGGCTGGTAGGTTGGTGGGGTTGTGTGGGTTGGGGGGGGGGTGGTTTTGGCAAGCTGAAAGTAAAAACACATCAATTGGCATGTGCATGGATGGAAATGACACCAGAGAATTGTGCAAAAATGTTATCTTTGGCTTCCGCACCAAGTCCTTTGGATTTACAGTGTTTGCTGTCGTCTTCTGCTGCTGCTGCTGCTGCTTCTTCTTCTTCAAGCGTAACAATAACAGCAACAACAACAACAACAACAACAACAACAACATTGGCGAAAAAAAAGAAACCCATTTTAAATAACGGGCAAAGAGGGTGTGCAAAATGTGCCGCGGACCGTCGCCTCCCCCCCTGCCTAACAATGCAAAATTGCCATAAGATAACTCGACAGGCGGCGCAGACACTAACACACACATACACACCTACACACACACACACACACACACACACTCGCCATATAGAAAATTGGCAGTTGGATAAGCGAAAAAACCAATTCACGAATACTTTGCATATATTATATATTCAAAATTTACTGGGGCGCTGCCCAGGCAGCAGAAGGAATAACACCCGCACCACCCACTGACAGGCAACCAGGCATCGCAGCAACCCATTTACACACACAAACACCACCCAACAGGCGGGCGGTTGGGCTGTGGGCGGTTATGTTGTGCCACATGCGTTAAAGGTAAACATCCTTTTCAGATGCTAAACATCGAGGACTCGGGTCAAATGGCACTGCGAAACGCTTTTGGCGATTGACATTGGTGCTGAGACGAGCGCGGGGGGAGTGGGGGAGGGGGCTGTGTTGTTGAGAAAAAGTGGGTTGGGGTGGAGGTGGAAGTAGGTAGTAGCCAGATGATGTGCAAAAATAAATGTTTGGATCGATAAATGTGCAAAGATTTTCTCTTTTATAGCATTTCGGCATAAGCCACATTTGTGGAGCATAAAAAGTGCGAGAAATAAAATATAAAAAGTGATATATATATATATATATATATATATTAATATATAAGATGGAAATATATACATATATGTATATATATATTTATATATTAGCTGGATGTATACAAATGAATACGCAAAGTTTAAGAAATTGATATTTTTGTGCAAGATAATTAGCTGCAAAGATTTAATAGGGATTATGAATAATATATAATTTTCGGTTTTAATATGCTTTGAAATTGGAAAACTTTATTACTGGCAGATCTATTAGATGATATGTTAGCTGGACTTTTCTTATGTTGATCAAAAACTTTCAGCTTAGGCTATGGTTTAAGTTTTAGACACATTTTCTATATGGTTTCGATATACACAATTAAAATAAGTAATTGTAATAGTCCCCTCAAGAGATACCCAGAACCCAGCTTCCATTATAATCTTTCTAGTTTTCTTCCTTATATACATAGATGCATACATACATGCAAACATGCAAACATGCATACATACATGCAAACATGCATACATGCAGACATGCATACATGCAAACATGCAAACATGCAGACATGCATACATGCAGACATGCATACATGCATACATGCAGACATGCATACATGCAGACATGCATACATGCATACCTTTTATGTTATGCCAACTTTTATTTTAAATATTACTAGTTAGTAGGATCTGCTGTAAGGGACAAATACCAAGAGCTTGGGATGCGAGCTCAGATCCAGTTGTTCAACTCCGGGAAATGCTTTTTATAATTCATATTACCTTAATTGACCCTTTTTGTAGTTTGGCAAGTTTTGATTCGAATATTGTTAAATAATAAAGTAACTATAATTAAAATATGTGTGAACAACCTGATAGTGTGTGTTAAGCACGGCACAGCGCCATCTATTGGGCGCGCGGGGTAAACTCGCGCAGTAAAGCTGCGATTCTCTGCTTCTTATTTTTGCTTTGGCTTACTTTTATTTTTCTCAATTGTTGTTGTTGTTTTTTTTTTTGCACGCTGCTGCGAAATTCGCTTATGATAAAAAATGTTTATATCCTTGGCGGCAGGCTGTCAGCAGGGGGATGGGCACAGGGACAGGCACTGGGGCAGGGGCAGGGGCAGGGGAATAAGTAAACTTGACAGTTGATGTGCAAATGGGGTGTGGCGCGGCCCATGTGTGTCTGTGTGTGTGAGTGGCTTTTTAGGTGGCTGCGCGCTGTTGTTAAATGGCTGATAGCGAAAATAAAAGTAACACACACACAGGGACACACACACACACACACACACACACACATACACACATGTGCCACACTTGCCGCTGGCCGAGCTTGTTATTGTTGTTGTTGTTGTTGTTGGCACATTTGGTTGCCTGGGCTGAGGCGGAAAATAAAAAATGATGATCCACTCGCTGCCAGCGCTTGGCCCCCATGTGTAACGCACCGTTGCGCCGCATCCTGTGCGCCCCCAACCCCATTTCTCCCCCCCCCCCCCATCCCTTTGGGTTATTACCATAGCGCAGCTCTGGTCCTGATTCTCGCTGCTGCGGCTGATGTGGCTTTGGTCCACGCTTCGTCTGCCACGAATTCATCGAATAACCGTAGGCTTTTTACCATTTTGTTGAACGGCATCGGAAGTCTTCGCCAGGGCCAGGTCTGATGAACAGTAGCGTCCTTAACAGTGTGTGTGAGTGTGTGTGTGTGTGTTAGCCGACGACTCTTGGTAAGCAAGTGAAGTGTAAAGAGCTCTTTCCTTTATTGGTTTTGTATTTTATTATCACATTTCGTTTATTCCTGCGCTTTACGCCATGTAACTGTCTCGCTGTGTGTGTGTGTGTGCGCGGGTGTGTGTGTGTGTGTGGGGTCCATCTATATACACACACATACATGCGCACACATATATACTTTTAACAATATATAAGTATAGCTGGCATATAGTCGTGCAACTGGCATTTTTGATGGCAGCCCTGGAGCGCCCTAGGCTTTGATGACACTTTTCCACCCCCCCCTCTAATCCTTGCACCACACCCCGCCTCTTCACGTCGCTCTGCGCTACGTTTACGGGCCATATGGGACTTTGATATGACAACGCAAATATCCGTTATGGGCCGACAGGCACGCACCAACGCGAATCCCCGTCTTCAAGTGTGGCGCGTGGTGTTGTGTGTGTGAGGGCTGGGGCAGTGGGTGGGTGGGTTGGGTGGTTGGTTGGTTGGTTGGTTGGTTGCTTGCTAAAGCCAGGGGGCAGGGTCTAATGCCGTCATGGACTTGAGCTTATACTGGGCTACGTAGGTGGTTCGCCATGGCTTGGGTTGGGTGGTCGGGTTGGCTTAGCTGTTGCCTATGTAACGTCCGTGTGCGCATCTTCCAGGCAGATCTTTCAAAATGATTTTTCAAATCCAACAAAAAGAAAAACACAACAACCTCCACTCACATCCAGCTAAATGCCAACTCCATGTGAGCTACCCACACCACGTGCCACACATTAGGGGAAGCTCATATGAATTCACTTAGCTGTTTTAATGCTTCATCTTCTTTTGTCCCTGGTGTCATTGGACATGACAACTCGTTTCGATTGATATGTACCCAATTATTTAAACATAATCTCAGTCAATGTTAATATTATCTAACTTCTAAGACTTGAGATGCACTCCTTAGTGCAGTTTAAAGTTCGGTTCTCTGAACTTGGCTTTTCACATTTTTGTATCATATTCTGGGTTCGAGCCTTGAAATATATTAAAATATCGGGCTGAAGAGATTCAACAAATTTAAAATACTATAAAATGTATAATCCTTGCTGTATAACAATCCTTGCTAAACTTATATGCTTTATGCTATCAAATATAAATTGTTATTTCGATAAAATCTCTCAATCTAGTCAAGTTAGTTTGTTTGGGAAACTATGATCAAGAATTTTTACAGACTTCATATGTAAATATATATAATTTTTCGTATATCATGCACAAGCTCAAGTTTATTGATTTTCCGATAGTTTGCCTCGTATCCGTTTTATCGATACATATTAATTTATCGATTTTTCGATAGTTTGCCTTATTTGCGTACTATCGATAAATATTGATTAAAAATAAAGTTTATAGATTTTCAGTTCTATTGATTTTCCGATAGATAGCCTCAATTATCGATAAATAATGATCTGAAAATCAGGTTTATCGATTTCCCGATAGTTTGCCTCATTTACGAATTATCGATAAATATTGATTTAAGAATCGAGTTTATTGATTTTGCGATAGTTTGCCTCATTTCCGTTTGATCGACCGGGCTGTCATTAACCGGTTCGATTCAACCAACTTCAAGGCAGAAGTTCGTTTCGTGAAACGGGCTTTAATACCTGAGCATACCTGAGCTCAAGGCTTTGCTTGAAAGCTTGGCTTGCAATATATTTTCAAAATTGGTGTTAAATGTTTAAATTGTTTAATTTAAAATATGGCACATTTTTAGCCTATAAAAGTCGTGCTAATTCTGATTTCTACCCAAAATTGGCTTCTACGAAAGTATTTATTCAGAACTAAACTAATTAATGGGAAATACACAGATCCAGATAAACGCCTATGCTTATATACTTGAGTCTGGCTCTGTATCTAAGATTACTCCATTTCCTATCTAGATAGTTCAATTGCTTATCCAGTTATAAAGTTATCGATATTTCGTATGTCGAATGCGAATTGTTGCCTTTGTCTGGCTTCTTTGTAATGTAATGAATGCGCTACATGTCGTGCTTATTGCTTTTGCCAATTGCTTTGCTTGCTCGTATATAACCTGAGAATAATCACATTTGCTTGCATTTACTATCAAGCCACACACACACACATCGCGTCCCTCTTGCACTTCCTTCAAATGCAATTCAACATATTTTGGTGTTTTTAATTACACAGTGTAGTGGAAGGGCTGTTGAAGGAGTTGAAGGAGGTGGGGAATGGGGCTATTGGGGCGCAGCATAGCCCAATCGAAAGCCATATTAAATGCTTAAACATATGTAATAGGTATATACATATATATGCTCAGATTCATAAGAGGGGGCTAAAGGGTTGGGTCTTCGTTAGTTAAATGACTTGTGGACGCTGCTCGGCATGTGTGTGTGTGTATGTGTGTGTGCTTTTGTGTGTGTGTGTAAGTTTAATTTACACAAATGGCTCAAGAAGTTGTTGCCACGAAATTGTTTGGCCCTATGCTCGGCACCAACTATTGTAAATATGCCACCCACCCACCCTCACACACACGCTTACACATAAACACATTCACACACTCACACATGCATATACACACACACACACACACACACACACACATGCACAATGAAATTAAAACAAATCCTTTCGTTCCATATTAATGGTCGCCATCTTTGCAGCAAATGACATTCGAAAACATTTATTGCGCCACACACACACACACACACACACACACACACATGCACACACATGCGCGCATGTTCGGCTGAGCTGCTCGCTCGGCTCGTCTCATATGTGACCAACCCATTGGTACGCCAAAGCAACCACCCAATACGCCCACCCACCCAACAGGCTGGAGGACAAGAGCCCGGCAAATGCCAACCCCCGTCCAATTCCCAGCGCCATTATGCAGCACACATCAGCCAGCATGTGTGTGTGTGTGTGTGTGGGTGTTCATTTGGTATGTAGTGAACCCTACAGGACACATTCCTCACCCAAGTCGAAAGGGGTGAGCTCGGGCTTCCTGCCCCGGCCCACGTTTTGCACACAGAACAAAAGGCAAACACACATGAGCTTCTGTTTGCGAGTGGGCGTGTGTGTGTGTGTGTGTGTGTGTGTGTGTGTGTGTGTGTGTGTGTGCGCGTGTGTGTGCGTGTGTGAAGACCATGTACAGTTATTTCACTTTACATTATTTACCATTTCGCCAAACGACTACACATTCTACTTCCATCTCCGAAGCCTCCCCTCGCCTCCCCTCGCCACACCTCCCCCACGCGCCGAATGAAACAACATCCTTTTGCGCTGCGCTGCGTAAAACTTTCATTTAGTTTTCTAATTACTTTTTTAATCAAGCAACCAAAATATCTGGCAACCCTTTTAGCCCTATAAACGGGACTCAATAAATTTCTTGGCTAATAGCAATTCATAGGGCGCTTGCCACACCCACACCCACACACACACATACACACACTCACACACACATACATTTATATATGTTTGCGGTCAGCAAAAGATTATTAGTTTTAATTAAATCAAATTCTCTTAACTGCCTGATATCGAATAAAATATATGTTATGGAACACAAGAGGAAGACATTTCTGAAGCTTAACTCTGCAGAAGAATCAGCGCCTCCATTGGGACGGTTCCATCATTGTCTTCACAGATTCCAAATGAACCACATGTGTGTTTTTTACAGACCAAATCCATTGAAAATGCGTCAAGGGGCATTTTTTGTGTGCAAATGTATGGAACAGGCAGACGAATGCATTTGCGACTCTATAAAATATATATTCCTGATCAGTAACAATAATCCGATTGAGGTAGACATGTTTTTATGCAAATTATGCACTCAGTTTTAAAAATCTTCATAAAATTTCACATATTTTGTATTTTGGTTCGAAATCGACCCGATCGAACTGCTATATCATATAGTTGCCATAGATGTGATTGGTAGAAAAGTGAGTTTTTGTTTGAAAAACACCTTAGTTCATCAATATATCTGAACCAAACATGTGCTTCGCTCGAAAGATGAGTTTTTGTATCGATAACTATTTTGTGTTTTAAGATATTGTAAGCTTAACTATCTGCAAAGTCGCATCAATTCGGATTGATGTAAAGTATTTATTTAATTGCCGACCGATGTAGGAAATGATGCTTTCGTATGGGAAGAAGGGTATTTGATTGTCGGCATGCCGAAGATTTCAGCTGTTTTCTGTCTTCTGTTTTGTTTACTTCATCTGCATTTCATTCTATTCTCTTAGTTTATCCTATTTCATTTTGCTCTATTCCATTCTATTTTGTTGTATATTCCTTTATGTTTTATTCTACTCCTTTTTATTTTCCTCTATTCTATTTCTGTTCCGTTCCATTCTATTGTATTATATGGCTTTTATGTTGCAATCTATTCTTCTTTTATATCATGTGTTAAATTATATTTTCTTCTTAACTCTATTCTTCTCTTTGTTTAAGCATTTTTATTCCATTCTCTTCCTTTCTGTCTTATTATCTGTTGCTATTCTTTTCATTTTTCTTTTATGGCTTTATGTTTTATTCTATTCCTCTTATATCTTGTCATATTTTATTCTTTTATACTTTCTTCTCTTAGCTCATGCTCCATACTTTTGACTCGTGTATATTTCGTTCTGTCTGCTTTTACTTAACTTTCTCATATATTTATTCCGCTCTCTTCCCTTGTATTCGCCCATTCGTAAGCTATTTGCCTGTTTTTAGATGACTGTACCTGATCCTAACCAATCTCCAATCAACATCGAGTTATGTGCTTTTCACTTTTCAATTCATTCATTTTGTTGGCTCCTGCGTCCAGGGTCCAGTTGCTGCCACTTTGTGGCGGGGGATGTGGTGGGTCCAGCTATGGCCGCCATTTTGAATAAGGCATTCACCGTGTAGGTGTGTGTGTGTGTAGGTGTAGGTGTGTCGAGTCGTTAGCATGGCCAGCGCTGGGTTAAATTAAGTGTTGGCCCTTGCGTCTGGCTTCTAAGTAACTGCCTGGCGTCCGCATACCCGTTCCGTAGCCCATGCCCCCTCCTGCCCCCTCCCCCCCCCTGCATCTGGCCAACCCCCTTGTTTTTGGAGCTATTCGTTGTGCTGTCATGCCCATGCACCCTCAATGCCGTCGCCAAGTCTCGGCCAGTTCAATTCCCTGGCCGGCTGTCAGTCAACGCGTGGCTGCCCCGTGGCCAAGACGCGTCTAAGAAGGGCGAGGCATGGAAGGGGGGGTTGGGTTGGTACTGGAGAGAGGCAGCCGTGAAGCAAGTGCTGCCAAGTTTCGCGTTCGCATTCGATTCGTTGTTGCCGTCAACGTTGATAGTTATTGAGTTGCCCGAGGTGCGGCACGGGCGCAAATATTTCCAATTTCGAGCACAGCCGAAACACCGCCCTATCCCATCTAGACGAGGCCAGCCATGAGTTGCCCGACAGGAAGGCAGCTGGGCAATGTAATGTCAATTTGCTTAAAATTGAAATGATTCAAGGGCGAATTTGAGCGTCGAGTTGCGAGTGGCGAGTGGCAAGCGGCAAGCGGCAAGCGGCGTCTGCCACTGCGTTTATTTCTGGCCAGCTTCATGCGGCCTGTGGCAGACATCGCTGGCCAGGACGTGGCCGGGACGTGGCCGGGACACAGACAGGACGCGAGGACGACAGTCAGGACGCCGCCTGCCTGACAGAGTATCGTGTATTTATTGTTATCGCTTTTTGCGGTCGCTTTTTGCACAAACGCAACGCGCAAAACTTTTTTGCTTGTATTTTGTCGCAAGTGTTGGGCAAGTGTAAGGGTGGGGGGGGGGGGGGGGGGGGATAGAATGATGCAGGAGGGTTTCGGAGCATAGAACGTGGCCCGTGATCCGTCGGTCTGACGTTAAATATTTATTACTTATCCCCAGCGTCGGACGCTGCCCATGTCCGTGACGCTTTTGGCCAAAGTCGTTGGCCATGCCACACACTAAGGGTAAAATATGAACTCACGCCTCCCCCGCCTCACCGCCCCGTATCAAACTGTTTAACCCCCTTGCAAACTGCCTTCAGCGGTACCGCTAGATGTCCACTGATTTCTTCCCCCTGAGCAGCAGCGGCAGCAGCAGCAGCAGCAGCGAATTGTTTATGTGTCTGGGCTCGGCATCAGCATTCGACTCGGTTGAGGGGTGCGGCCAGTGGCGGGGGCAGTTTTGCTGATTCAGCATTTACTTTCGTCCACCATTTTGTTTCGACGCTGACCACTGCGCTCTTCCCAAGCGGCTGGAGCGGGGGTGGACAGAGGTAAGCTGTTGGGTAATTATTGATTTCTTCTTCTGGCACATTGAAATTCTTGTGTACTTAGTTGCGGCATTTGGCACATTGATTGCCTGACCTTTCATTTCATTCAGCGGGCTTTAAATATAGCTATTAAAGGGATTTCATTTCAATAAATATTTATCATTTGAAAAGTATATGTTTTACAAGAAAACACCTTTGAAATCAATTACGTTCAGTCCATAAAACATCATGAGGATATCATACAGTTGATATCATAAAGCACACACACACACACATGATAGACAGATGCGAGGTGGGGAATGGGAGTTGAACACATCAGCTGATTAATACACCTGGATATATATATATATATATATATCTATATATAGTTTAAGCCCTAGGGGTTTACTATTCTAGTTATATTTTATCGAGAACTTATATCTAAGTCTTTGGCCTTAAAAATACACAGTCATAAATGACAACAACTTAATTCGTATTTACATAAATATAGAAATATATATTTGTCATTACTGACTCACCTGCAAATTCACATGTACGATTCCTTTATCGTCATCTTTTAATAGTGGACAGACGAACTGTTATATAAACACCGAAAGAACAGAAAAGCAGAGGTAATGTTTATTAGCTTAAAAACGCAGCTTGCTTGTTAAACCTAACTCGAATTCGAATTCGTGAGAATCGCGTAGTAGGGCAATAGATATAAAAACGTTTTTTCTTCAGTTTGAAGTCAGCTTAGGTCATGCACACAATCAAACATGACTATATACGATTGTAAAAGTTGCTACTTTTAATTGACATGTAAAAAGACATAGCTATGTTTAAAATACGTACCAGTTTTTTCTATGGCCTCCTCGATTTTTCATGCAACCGCCTCCTCTTTTACTCAAGCTTCCGCAATCTCCTCCTCCTTAGTTGCAGCGACCGTCTCCTCCTAAAATATTAAAGTGGCCTCCATAGTTGAACTGCCGCCGTCTCGTCCTCCAAGAATAAAGTTGCCGCTTCCTTCAATATTAGGGATGCAGTCTCCTCCATAATTGAAGCCGCCTCCTCTTATAAGTATTACGGCGCTGTCTCCTTCACAGTTGAAGCCGCTGCCTCCTTTAATTAAAGTGAAACCTATAAGACTTACCTGTTTTCATGAGAATCGCATAGAACGGAAGTAGTTAAGAACACCATTTTTTTTAATTTGCAACGCAGTTAATGGTAAACTTGGTCTAAAATATAAACATACAAAATATATGCATACACTTATTTACATAAATAAATTCATGCATAGAATATACATATATACATGCATACGCATACATACATTCTTACAAATATACATTATTACATACAACATACACACATGTATCGATAACTATAAATGCATGCAAACATACTTACATACATACACATATACACACACCTGTATATATATATATATATATATATATATATATATAAACATACACTTACAAACACACATGCATACCTAGACATACATACACACATACAGACACATATATACATATATTCATACATACATTCATACATTCATACATACATTCATACATACATACATACATACATACATACATACATATGTACATACATACATACATACAGACATACTTAAATACTTACATACATCAATACTTAAATCATAAATACATATTTACATACATACATATATATGTACATATAAACATACATACATACATATATATGTACATACAAACATATACTTATAGCGGGTACTCAGCGCTATAATTTGAATATTAATATACTACTAAAAACTATTGTTGCTTTTGTCTTGAATGTTGGAATACATAATCTGTTGAGGGGGTTCGATATCGATAAATATTTCGATATTTACATTCAATTAGAAACCTTGGTTAAAGATCTCTTGAGGTGTCAACTATTAGATGCAAATCGTGCAATTCTTTTGCTCTTCGAGTTTCAGGAACTTCTTTCTGCTCCACATCTATATATATATGTATATATATATATATATATATATATATATATATATATATATGTTGCAATATGCTTAAGCTGAAATCAAGTTCTGAAAAGATAGCGTAGGCAGGGTGGTTGGGTTGGACAAGAGCAGGGTGGTGGCAGGTTGACATCAGGACAAGGCCCGGCCATCTGCGTTTGCTGTGGGTCGCATTAAGCTCAAAGCTTGTGTTCAGAAATAAACAAAATGAATGTTCAAATGTCGCGGGCAGACCACAAGCTGTCACAGGCGCTTCTCTTTGCCACATGCGACACATACATACATATATACACGTATGCATATATATGTATATGTACATATATGCATGTTTATGTGGCAGAACTTTCCACAGACAGAGAGACCCAGAGTAAGACATGTGTACTACACTCATATGTATTTGGTACATGCCTGCCCAGCAGCAGCAGCAGCAGCAGCAACAGCAACAGCAGCAGCAACAATTACAAGTACAAGTGCTCTAGTCGGGAATGCTCTACTGTTAGATACCCTGTACTTGTAACTGAGCAGGCATTAGATACATTCTGTATAAACATGTGCTTCTTCGATGCTTCAGTCTCACTCTATGCGATATTCTTACTTGAATAACTTCAGTTCTTGCATATTTTTAATTTTCCGAGAGTTTTCATGTCAGATGGAAGGACGAAAAAAGCCAGGTCAAATCAACTGTTGATCAGCGAATTAAGCATATATATAATTTATGGGCGCGGCGATTACTGCTGCTGTCCATTATACCCTCTTTTTGTATAACCATTGGACGCAGGGTATAACAACAACAATAACAAAGCTTTGTAGCAAACTTCCAAAAGTAGAAAAGCAAAATGTAATGGAACGACAGAGCGCGGGCAAACAGATGTGGGGTATGGTGTGTGTGTGCGTGTGCGTGTGTGTGTGTGTATGTGTGTGTGTCAGCAGCAGCAGCAGTGGGCAACAACGTTAGTAACTATGAGCGAACCGTTAGCCGCCCAGCAACGCCCACCGCCCACCGCCCTCCGGTTACCGGGCTCAAGCCTTTTGTTGTCTGCAGGAAAATTTGCCATGCTCTGTGTGTGTATGGGCGTGTGTGTGTGTGTGTGAGTTCCAAAGTTTAATTCAAATCACAAAAACACACAAACACACAAACACACATGCAAATGAAAATTCAGCGAATGTGTGTGTGTGTGAAAAGTTTGAAATTCGTGCGGTGGCAAACCGACTGACGTCCTCCATGTGAAAATAAAGGTCTAAAATCCTTTTTGGAACCCCATGCATATGAGCCCTCCCCCCTTATATATATATATATATATATATAGATAGATATATATATATATAGATATATGTACATCTATCTCCCTCTCTTTCTTTTTTTCTTGCTGGCTGCTATGTACTGTCGGCACACACACGCATCTTATATAGATTTTGCGAAAACTAAAATAAAATAAAGCATCAGAGGAAATTGAAGAAGATGAAGAAGAAGAACAGTTTCTAACTAACTTGTTAAATTTTTGTTATTTGAAAATCTCTTGTTGTTTCATTTTCTTTGTAATTTCTTCGAGTTGCCGTTAGCCAAGCTCTTGAGTTTTATTGAGGTGGGGCTACCTTTAATAGTTATTTTCTAGATTAATTATATGCACATACATATATGAAGGGTCTAGAGTTGGATTAAAGAGAACTATTAGGGTCTAAATTACGATTAGCTGTCTGTCAATCAATCAGTCTTTGTGTCAATCAGCACAACAAATTTTATGAATATTTATATATATCTAGAATTATATGGACTTCGGGTCCATTTCGCGTCTGCAACAACGAAATGCATTTAAAAATATGTTTGAAACCCATCGAAGCAATATTTACCTTTGCCATTTTCCACCCAAGTGAATGGATTTTGGGAGATGAGATACAACGCTGCTGCTTTTCCTTAGATGATGATAGTAAATTGCGTTGCATGCATGCAGAAATTTTCGCGCATTTTCCGACCCTTGGCGTGGATTCTTCTAAATCGTCAAAACATGTTTTTCATTCATTTTCTATGTAGAACTTTGAAAAGAGAAAGGAATGTACGTTTCCGTTCACTCAGCCTTCACCCTTGCCAAAATAATGAAATCTGTCTCAAAAGTTTTTTACAGCCGTTTCTTACCTATATTCCACAGTTGCGGGTGGAATAGAAAGTTGAGAGTCGCATAGGAAGGTCTAGTTTTTATTTCGAGAGAAAAGGTTAAGTACTTTACTCCAACATATTGTAGAACCGTAAATAATATTTACAAAATCAGTTCGTGTTGTGCTCAAGCTAACAGCTAATGAACAAGAAGAAGAAGAAGAAGAAATAGCTATAGCATTCAGTACATATTGTCAGCCACAAATGTTGTTGGTTGGGCTGGATGAGGTACTGGGTTTGGGTTCTGGGTTCTGTAGCCAGCTCTAGTCGCACTGGTCGTTAGGCGAACGACAAAGTCCTGGCTCTTCGGGCATCAGTAACTATGTCGTACGGATTTCGGTGCCGAAGTGTTGTCTTGGCAGCTTGAAGCAGCCGCGGGCGTAAGCACACGCCGCAGCCTTTTACTAAAAAACTTTCTGACTGACATGTGCAGCTAAAGAGACCGAAAAGAGACCCCATTCCCAAACCTAAACCCAACCCCAACCCCATCCCCCCCAGCACAACCATTACGCCACACACATCCAAACCCATGTCCATGTCCGTTCTCATTCCCATTCCCGTTCCCGTTCCCATTCCCATTCCCAAATCCCATTTTCATTCTCATGCTCAATCCCAAACCGAAACCCTGAGACCCATTCCAATAAAATGAGCCACACACGATGTGTATATAGCGAGACATATATGTGTATGTGTGGACACAATGTGTGTCTGTGTGTGTATGTGTGCGAGTGTGTGAGTGTGTACATGTGTATACATATTTATCGACTTTGTGAGCTCGTGAAAACATCAAGTGAACGGAAGCAAAGTGGAGATGTGGAGTGGCATAGAGTGGAGCTGAGCCAAGTGGTTTGAGTAGCAGGCAACGGACGACAACGACGACGAGGACATCAAGAAAAGGGTGAGGGAGGAGGGGGCTTTGGTAGTGGGAAGCGGGCTTCGAGATGTAGGGATGCCAAACCGTATGACTGGCTGGCTTGCTGGCTGGGCGAGTGTCGTCCTCGTCCTCGACGTCCTCGTCGTCGTCGTTGTCGTCGTCGTCGTCGTTGTTGTGCTTACCAATGTGTTATGGAAAATGTTCCATTAGTACTGATGAGACGACATGGACGAGAACGAGGATGAGGATGAGAACAAGAACGTTGTCGAGGACGAGGACCAGAGAACGCCAGAACGAGCACAAGACCGAAGACGTCAGCTCGGACGACGAGAAGTTTCGGTCTGCATCCGGCACTTGTAAGCCAACCACCCACAAGCCCCTTGTCATGGCCCATCATGCCCCAACCCTACTGCCTGCCCTTAACCATATCCAATCCTTTTCCAATACCCGTTCCCATACCCAATTCCCATTCCCAATGCACTGGCACATGGCAAAGACTCTGTCAACTAACTTTTCGGGGTCTGTACAACAAGTTCGCCGATTTCTGTGGGTAATAATTGGGCTTGGACGGCCAGACAATTTGCCAGTAATTTATCTGTCATATTTCTATTCAAATGATTCCTGAAGATCTCAATTTGATTTCCTAATTTTATGCAAGTTTTGCCAGTGCGATGCCCCTTGATTCGCCTAAATGTAGACTAATTGCTCACTTATTACGGCATCCCTTAAGATATAACAAAAATATTCCGCATAGCAATCCTATATCTGATAGATCTTTCAAAATGCAATCTTCCGAGCCTTTATCAAAGGCACCATTCATAGATTCTTGACAGACTTCTTTCAGCATTTGTTTATAGTCATATATCATCGTTATCTGAAATAGCTCAGAGAGTTATTCCTGCCTTGAGTACAAACTGGTAGATATCATAGATCATTTGAATGTAGGCGAAACGGAAGATTTATGAATAGATCGTGAGGATCTATTATGATTAAGATTCAAAGGGTTTAAAAAAAGCAAAACTTTCAAAAGCATCAAGAAAAGATTACCCCAAAAGATTAAATATTACCTCTGTCATTTGGAAGCCCAGAAAAATAGCATAGTTTTATGCTAAAATGTTATCAGCATGATCTGAAAACTAAAAAGAAAATGTCAATCCAAGCCCGTTGAATATTTCGTCAAGTTCTCAACAGATATGTCCCTCTACCATTTTTATCTTCCTTATGGAAGAATTTGCTAAAGATAGTTCTTTAAAGTCAAACATTTGTTGAGCTTAGATCTGAGTTGAATCCGTAACGGCTTGTTGCCCCGGAAGGCTTATCATATAAGAGTTTGGTCTTAGTTTTAGTTTTAGTTTTAGTCTCAGTTTATTTTACCATCCAGTTGTGCTGCTTTCAGTAATTCCCCTTTTTAATTCAGTCATGATTTGCCATTGTTCGCTATTAACATTGGCTTGTGGCCCGGGGCGAGTGGGTTGGCTGCCTGGCAAAGCGTATCCGTGATGAGCATTTCGAGGACTTAAGATGCCCTACTCCCCACTCCCCACTCCCCTTGCCCGCTTGACTATCCGCAGCAGTTACAGAAATAGTAACAACAACTGTCACAGAACAGCTTTAGCTGCATATCCCCAACAAGAACGAATTTATATGAAAACGCCCCACAACTAAGCCCAAGTCTCAGTTGACATGCGAGCCATGTGTGAGTGTGTGTGTGTGTGTGTGTGAGTGTGTGTGTGTGTGTATATGATTAAGTATCTATTTGTTGCTATACCCTACATGTGTGGCATTTCACTGTGGCGTAAGCTAAGTTCAACTTTTGAAATTGCAGAGATATTTTTTTTTTAATTTTTCGAATACATAACGCCTTCTTCCAGGGTTGTCATTCGCTCTCAGTTGCAATTGGCTGTAACTCTTAAAGCTGCAGATATGCCTGGCGGTGTAGGGTGCACAGCCGCTTACACGCATACATCAACAAGTCTGCTCAGAAATACAATTTACTTTTCCTTGGGATTACAGTTGCCCTCTCTTTCGCTCTCGCTGGTTCTGTCTTTGCTCTTGTTCTTGCTACGCTTGTTTGCCATTCGCATTGGTAAATAAAAGTTGTTCAGTGAAGGCTTTAAGTTATGCCGAAATCGGGACTGGGCGGTGCCGGGGGTCCTACTAGGTAGGACCGCTTTCTTGCCGCAAGCAGTTCAGCTAGCTGAGGCGGAAGGAGCACTATAAGCTCTGTCAGTGGCATAGTTTCCGTTTAAGCATCTGGCTGGGGATTATTATTTGCCATATTATAAGAAAACGGGTTTAGTTCAAATGTCAACAGCATTTATCATGCCCTATGCCAAATACACAAGTGGGCATGAGTATGGGCATGAAAATGGAAGTGGAAATGCGAAGTGGCATGGGCACGGCTGAAAACTGAACTCAATGCTGAGCGTGCATAATCACATACGAAACTTAATGTAACAAATGCAAGCTAAAGGATTGCACAGATTACAGATTTACTATAAATATTTAGGACAATAAAAATAAAGAATATAAAAGTATCTAGGAATAATAGTAAACGCCTGTTCCGTCTGATCTATTAATTCGGAAGGAACACGAAATTCTTTCGATTTTAACGATTCATTTTTATTTGCATATAGTATACTTGTTCAATGATTCCTGGCACCTAGACTTTATTTATAGTTTTTTTTCTACATTTGCCGGATAATTCAAATGAAAGCTTAACGATAAAATAAGGAAAACTAAAATACGCTTAGAAGTAGAGCTCATTTTTCTGCCTATAATCCTTGCTTTTGGATTAAATTCAAGATTCCTTAACTCGAATAATAATATTCAAATATGCATTTATAGTATAATACAATTTTTCATGCTTTGCAGTAGCTGCAAAGTAAGGATAATATTTTGACTTTCTTATGGACCAAATATTTTAAGTCTGGCAAAATGTTTTTGGTCAAAATTCATGTGAAAATGATACCCTCAAATATCCTATATAGAAATAGGTCTAAATTTCTCGCCCTCATAACTTGGTCAAAACTCAACTGATTTTCATAAAGTTTGGCTCTTTGTTCATGGTTTGATCTGTAGATCAATTTGGCATTTGGCAAACTGGCAACAATATTCTTGGTCCAAATTCATGTGAAAATCGTACCATCAAATATCCTATAAAGACATAGGTCGAAATTTCCCCCCTTATATCACGGTCAAATCTCATCAGATTTGCACGAGGCTTGGCTCTTTGTGTATGGCTTGTCCTCTTGATCCATTTGGCATCCAAATCTTGCAACATTATTCATGGTCAAAATTCATGTGAAAATGGCAACCTCAAATATCCTGACATATATAAACATAGGTCAAAATTTCCCACCCGCTTAACTCGGTCAAATCTTATCGGATTTTCACGATGTTTGCGTCTTTGTTCATGGCTTGGGCTCTAAATCTGTTTGGCATCTAAATCTTGCAACATTATTCTTGCTGTTGTTTTCTTGTTTTCAGGTTATGTCCGATTTGCTTCAAATTTATTTTCAAAGCTCCACATAAGAACTTAATGAATACGTACGGTTCAGCGATTTGGGAAATTTCGACCGTAACTGTGGTAAATTGGCTTACCTTCCGATCGGCTTCAAACTCATTTTTAAAGGTCTTTTAGAGAATTTATTTGTTATGTACCAAGGACAAGGCCCGGGGTATACCTGCTAGTATACAATATATATTGAGTTGATGCTATAAAAAGCGATTTATGAATTTTTCAACTGACTTAACTTGCACATTCATTAGGGTTTTGATGTATGTTGTACAAGTCCGAAGCAATATTTTGTCTAAATAACAAGACCTTAATTATCCACAGGAGAGTTCAGAGAGAAAGAGAGAGCCAGAGAGTAGGAGAGAACTCGCTCGGGACCAATCGCCTGGCACTTTGTCGCCCCAATTGCTTAGCGTGTTTTTTTTATTTTTTATATCTTGCCAGCAATTCGATAATAATTCATGTGTTGTAAGCAGTAAGTCAAATATTATCATGTTGTGATCGTGCGCCCAACCCACTCGGCTGACCAATGTCCTAATATATCAACATGTATTTCCCGTATCCTTGCAATTTCAATTTGTTGGGTCGTGACCGGGCCGGCGGGGCGCACGCTGAGGCTGGAGGGGTCTGAAGTCTGCCTCCTTTTCCACCATTAATTCGGTGATTTATGTTCTGTTTAATGTGAAAAATGCAATGTTTTTACCATAGAGATCACTCCCCGGCTGACGTAGCGACCTCCATGGGCTCTGGTCACTAATCAAGTTGACCGCTGGCCGGGCAACATTGCCTGAGACCCCGAACTCAACCCGTAACTGGGCACTGAAACTTGTTTAGCAGCGTGCCCGGAAACCGGTAACAAATCCATTAAACGTACAACGAACGAGAAATTTACTTTAATTTGCATAGCAATTGCTTGGACTGATTTGCTCAGCGAGCAGCGAACAGTTAAGCAACCCCTAAAGGCAGGCAGCTGCAAAGGGGTGGGGGGGGGGGGGAGGGGTGGTGGGTTGGGCGTTTGCTGACCCTATGCCAGGGGCCGCTGGTCAGCAAACCCACTGCCTGCGCCCCTTTTATAAGCGTGATAATGATGATGGCTGACCTTTCGAGCTGCTGCTGCTGCCGCTGCTGCTGCTGGGCCAATGTTGTTGTACTCTAACCCTGCGGACCCTGCGGACCCTGCCACGTACCCTCGGCACAGAAAATGGCCGACTTGCTGGCGACTTAACCTCTTGACCAATGGTCAGGGCAGCACGCGCGAGACGCTATGCAACATCTTGGGCGAAATCGCATTAGGCGGCCCATTGACACTGCAGGCAGGGGGTAGTTAGTAGGTCTTAAGGGTCGAGGGTGTGCCTCTGTGTGTGTGTGTGTGTGTGTGTGTGCGTGTGCGTGTGTGTTGGCTCTGTG
The DNA here is from genome assembly GCF_035044405.1 of Drosophila montana. Classification (NCBI taxonomy): domain Eukaryota; kingdom Metazoa; phylum Arthropoda; class Insecta; order Diptera; family Drosophilidae; genus Drosophila; species Drosophila montana. Next base: position 292,590 of record NW_026999210.1, read on the forward strand.
CCCGTTGGTGGTCAGCGCTTGTCAACATTATTTCTCAATTAATTTTTCATTTTTCATAAAATTAACCCAGCAATTTTGTGTGCAGTGACCTTCGCACTTGGCCATGTTCGCATGTTCACAGGATTTGGGTGTGTGTGTGTCCGTGTGTGTGTGTGTGTGTGTGTGTGTTTGTTGTGGCACGTGTTGGTCATTTGGTCATTTGCTCATTGAATTTGTTTGACTGGCGCTGCCAGACGCTAACTGAACTGGTTTGCGATTTGCATTTGCCATTTGCTATTTGCCTTTTGATTTGTTTCTGTGTGTGCCTCTCTCTCTCTCTCTCTGTGTGTGTGTGTGTGCGTGTGTCAATTGGCAAGAACAACACGCAGCGCACTTGTATTTATTTTACTATTTTTATTACATTTATTTTGCCGCCATTGAGGTGCGTCCTTTCGTCCTAAGCCGCAGTCAAGGCGAGTCCTTAAATGAAATTAAGTCCGTGCCGACATGCGCTGCTGCGCCCAGGCAGGAAGTGATAGAATGAGTGGCTGCCAGCCGGCTGCAGTATACGACAAATGCCCCATAACAACCAAAGCTTTCCCACCTACCCACCTACCCAACTACCCGCCTACCCAACTACCCGCCTACCCGCCCGAACCCCCAACCAGTCGACCCAACTGACTGCCAGCGACTACAGCAGCAACTGAAAAAAACAAACAGCGCACACAGAAAGAAAGGCAGAAAAATAAAAATGAAAAGAAGAAAATGCACAGACAGACTTCCTGTGGATTTTCCGGAATTTAATTTATTAAAACAACGAGCGACAAGTGCTTAAGCACAGCCCACGCAGCCAGCACGGCCCATCCACGAGGGCGAGACTTACATAGATGCAGTTAGAAGGATGCTGCCATTAAGTGATCATGATTAGGACAGTTCTCTGTGGACTCTGTAGGCCCCTACGAGAGTTTTCATCAGCGAGAAAACTCATATAGTTTCGTTTGACTAAAAGCAATACGTGTGGCTATAAATGGCAAATAAATCGATATATTTTAGGCACATGGCTGGAATCTATTGATTATATTAACGATAAGCTTATCGATATTTAATGCAATATATCGATTTTAATAACATTAACTTGGTTATGTTTAATATATAAAAGCTGATATGCTTATCGCTGCAATGTTAATTGCGCTAAATATAAGATATCCCTATCGTATTGAGAAAGGCTGGCGATAAGTCTCATGGGTTGAGCTTCGAAATTTACCTATATGTAAAGTATTATTAAGTTTATAAAATTATATCGGCTTGCGATAAAATTTCTTGACCTTAACAAATTATCAATAAATTAATCATTATGCATATAATAATAAGCCAATGCAAAATTGCAATTTCGATATACTTATCGATAAATTGTTATGCAGAAAATGTAATTCGTATAGAGCACTGCAAATATATGCATTGAAAAGCCACAAATGCCTTTCGATAATCATAGTATCGCAGTTATCGATTATTATGCTTATTATCGATTTATTTGTTTTTTTATACAAAATCAAAAGAAATTTGTCAATTTTCAGTGCCTCTTTCATTGAGCGTGCTTTCAGTTTTCACTGGAATTAAAAAATTGATTGATTGCTTTTTTCGATTATTTCGTTAATTATCGACAACAGATATACGGGTATTATGATTGAATTAACTAAATTGAAAAATTGGTTTATTGTTTGTATCGAATATATTGTTAATAGTCGATAACGATTTCTCTTTCTTTGGCAATTGTCAGTTTCTGTTTTACGAATCCTTACTGAGGTACAAGTTAATGAGCCACTGCAAAATGTAGCTTCGATATATTTATCGATCATTTTGTGTATAGAAATAGTAACGAGCATATGTATCGCTAACATTGCATGCAGTGAATCTTTCGATAATTATCGATACAAATTATTCGGTTTCCATATGCAATCAAACTGAAGTTTGCCCATTCTCAGTGTCTGTTCGAATGGGCTTTCGATATTTTAAGGTACACGTTAATGAGCCACTGCAAGATGCAGATTCGATATATTTATCGATCAGAAATTGAAAAACAGGTATCGATAATTTGGTTAATTATCGATATCAATTGCTCAGGGTTTCAACGCAATAAAATTAAAGTTTGGCCTTTCTTAGTTTCTGTTTTAACGGGGTTTCACTGTTCCCGACCCACACTTAAACCAGAGAAGTAGGTACGGTATTTAAAATCGTTGAATATTAAAACAATTCAACAGCAGGGAACAGTTCTGATGTGGCGGGGCGATGCATTGTGCCGCAGCGTAAAACAATCTCATTGAAGGATCGCAACGGGATCCAGATCTGAAATCACGAACCAGCCGAACTGAACTGACCGGGCTGCGGATTGAGGATTGCCCCGCAACTGCTGCGACCGCTGCGGACTGTCAACGTGTCAATCAAGCGGCGTTGATTTCGCTTGATTCGTGGCATTCCACACGCTCATTAATTCAGGACGTGTCCTCATTTCTTGTCGTCCTTGACGCAGCCGACAAAAAAAATATATTACCACAGCGCCGCAACTTTGTGCACCCTTTCCCATTCGTAGCACTCGGTATCCTGTGCTTTAGTTTTTGCTAACCCTTCCCAGCGGCCTCGCCTGCCCTTGGAGCCACCGTCGCAGTCGGAGTCGGAGTCGGAGTCGGTCGCTCGGCAGTTTCTTCGATCGCGACTTTTGCGCCCTATGACGTCTCACGATATTTTGTCCTTTTGTGCGACACATGACAGCCATTGTGATAGTGATATGTGTGCATAATCCGAATGGATAGTCCAGACCCCTACCATGGTACTCGTACTCATTTGTCGTGCGGGCCTGCTAATTCGCAAAGGCGAAAACTGTTTTCCAAAACATGAAAAATCAGCAACATTTTTTACAGTCTTTGACTTGTGAAATCTCTCCACGAATCTGAAGAGCTGAAAATCACATGAGTTCAAATAGCTGAATTGTAAATATAATGAAAATATTCGTATTATCATTGAATTTTCCGTAACCAGTTCATACTGATTGGGAATGCCTAAAGATTCTATTCCCAGAGACGGAAAAGAGAACTCAACATTTGGGATTCTTTTTGTTAAGTTAACGAATTTATAGAGTATCCACAAAAACACATTTAAATCAACAAGAGCTTGCAGCTAATCTCTAAAAATGTTCGAGAATCTAAAGCCTTTCTAGCTAAATGAATGCATTGATAATAATAAGGGATCTGGAATGTTTATGATGAGTAGTTTAACTTGCTTTCAAGTAGTGAAATGTGGACAGTATTCTAATTTTTTGCGGATATGTTTAGACTTGAAATTCAAATAATTGTAAAGAAACGTATAGTAACCAAGTTAGAGGTTCTAGTCGGGAGCTCCCGACTAGGGGATACCCTGAACCCTCTTCTTTCAACAGGCAATAGGTATAAAATGAAAGATACTTGATATAGTATATATACTATTCTAGAAGCTACATGTCAAGTTTGGTAACTTTGATAAGGATTTCGATATCGCTTTTTATCGATTAATTGGAAACGGGGCAAGTTATCGAATATCGGAAACAAACTCGATCTGCGCGGGGACTAGGAGGACCTACAGCTAATATTTCAAGTCTCTAGCTCTTATAGGTTCTGAGATCCTTGCGTTCATACATACGGACAGACGGACATGGCTAGATCGACTCGGCTGTTGATGCTGATCAAGAATATATACACTTTATGGGGTCGGAGATGCTTCCATCTGCCTATCACATACATTTGCACAAATACATAATACCCCTTTTACGGACAGACGGACTTGGTTAACTCGACTGAGCTATGGATACTCATCGAGTATTCATGTACTTTCTGGGATTGGAGACGTCTCCTTTGATTCTATTCCGCATATGGTTGCAAAGTGCAGAGTATACAATTAAAAATTGTATATAATATCATGCTTATCCAATTTGTTGGTATCAACAATGGAATGTTTTCAGACAAGACTTATAGACAACGTCCCAAGCTAACTCATAATCCAACAACCCCTTCAGCAGCCCATGCGTTCTCTGCTTGATCTTCTAATCTATAACAACTACAGTTCTGTTCTAAAAGAAGAATATGCTATATTATCTATAAAGAGCTAATTTGAAGGATCACATACCTTCAGTGAGCAGCTGAGTCTATTCAGCGGAAATCCGTCGAAGGCTGCGACTTCCTTTGCTGCCTCACGACAACTGCGTGAATTTAGGCTCAACATCTTTTATCTTTGACAGCCTCTCTCTCTCTCTCTCCCTTTTTCTCTTCGTCTCTCTCTCTCTGCTCTCATTTGCCTCTGCTGCCTTGGTACATCTGTTATTCCATTTTCGGACTCAGTTTTATAAATTTATTTATCAAATCTGTCTCTCTCTCTGGTTTTTTTTTGTTTGTATTTTCCAAGCGCGCAAAACTTATGCAAATTTGCATTTTTTTTAGCTCTTTGTTGTTGCTGTCGCTGTATGGGGATTAAAAAAAAGGAATAAATACAACAGAGCAACGACAAAAACCTTTGCTACATGGCTCCTGTTCCTGTTTCAATTTATAGTTTCGGGCCCAACCCTGATCCAAAATGCGAAAAAAAAATATATCGAAAGTACAATAAGAACAATAATGATGCAGTTGGCGGGCGGGAAGAAGAAGCGGAGCAAGAACTGCCATTAGATCGTGCGTATTACAAATTAACATTTCTCCGAGAGAGAGAGAGAGAGAGAGAGAGAGAGAGAGAGAGAGAGCTGGGCGTAGAGAAAGTGCCCTGTCATTAAACGCATTTTTTTGTTGCCCTCCCCCCTCCAACCCCTTTGCGCAACTTCCTGTCCTATTCAAATCAATAAATATGCAAATGCGAAATGTTGTCGTCGTTGTTGTTGTTGTTGTTGTCGTTGTTGTTGTTATCCTTTTGCAACATTGCACACAATGCGATTTCGGGATCAGGATTCGGGGTGCCGAGCTCGGCTCTCGCATTTTCCCATCTTTCATCAGTTTCGCAAATAATTGATTTTGAGCTCCGGACATTCGCAATTTGACATTTGGAAATTTGAATATTCAAATTACAGGCTGTAAGTTTTGCACATCCGGTCCCTTGGCCTACCTACTTTGCATATGCACTACTATTTACCCCTCTCTATCCTGAACAGCGCCTACCCCAACTCCTCCTGACCCCTTCCAGCACATTGTGCACAGTCCAATTTTCAATTTCATTGCATTTGCCGAGAGAGCTCACACTAACAGGCTCAGTTCCGAGCTCGGGATTTGATTTCCAACTGAGTGTCGCCTTCTGCTTTGATGCCGCACTTTTATCAACGCTCGTTTGTTTCGAAGGTGTGAAATCCTTCCAAGTGATGGCAACGATAAGACACGACAACATTCCAAACAGTGCTCTGCCTTTTCTTCAGCGGCGACAAAAAACAAAAATACCCTACTACTCGCATTTGGAGAGGATAATTGATAAATTAAGTTGATCACCGTTTTTGTCTCTAGTTTCGTGCTCAGAGTTTCGTGCTACGACTTGTCTATTCAATATCAATAGGTCCAAGATTTTCTAACATGAAACTCTGCTCCTCCATTCGAGTTGTTGAAATATGATGCCAGAGGTTATGAGAACTGTAAAGCTGTTTTTCTGTTCATTTGCTAATTGAACATTCGCTTGATTCGCATAAACAACCTTTCCCTAAAAACAACCTTTAAGGATATCGCACAAAGAGGAATACGCATATTTATCTGTTTTTAGTAGCGTAAACGTTAAAACTGTTTGGGAATTTGAAGCACAGCTTGTTTTCTTTGCTCTTAATATGATGTAGCTAACTTAAAGCTTACGGAAGAGCCTATAAAGAACCCTGAACCATCATGTCGTAGGCCTAGATTCACATTAGTTAATTTATTGGAAACTTGACTCAAATAACTTGTTTTTCAGAAAATGCATTTTATGTCTGGAAATTGCCTACTTTAACATTTGCAAGCTCAATCTACACAAATTCGATTGAAAACGGGGCTTGAAGCGAACCGCTTCGAATCTCTGTGAAACAAAGTTCATTAACCGAACCTTGAAGCGAATCAGCAACAACTTTTGTTTGAGTTTGCGGCCCTGGTTATTATAATTGAAATGATTTGCATATTGAAGAACTTATGTAAGCAGCTTCTCAGCACTAACCAAAATATGTGTAACAAAAAAAAAAACCAAAATGGTAAAGAAAAGCAAGGAAAACCTTTTGAGCGAGCCATCATGAAAAATCGAATATGAAAGTTCTGCCACATGTGCGATGTGTAGATGCTATGTCTCTCTGTGTGTGTGTGTGTGGCACATAAATATCGCGCATTGTGTATGTATTGGCTTACATAAGCTTTTCACTGGCCTCTCCGCAAATTTCGACCGCTCTCTGGCCCTCTCACTCTAACTCGCGCGCACTCGCACCCTTTCTCGCCGGCTGTCTCTTTCTCGCACGCTCTCTATTGCACTCATGTGGCCGTCGCTGATAGCACGAAATGTGCATATGTTTAAAAGTGCTCCAGCACACACACACGCACACTTGCATAGAGAGAGCGGTGTGTGTGTGAGTGTGTGTGTGTGTGGGCGCACCCGCAGGACATACATGTGTGTGGGGAGACAATATGAAGTGGGTGTTGGGTGGGCTAGAGACGGATGGTGGCAGAGGGGGAAGGGCGGAGGGGGTGGGGGGCGTGCGACGTCTGCACAGTAGTCAAAGGGCTACTCAGCAGCAACGGCAACGGCGACGGCGACAGCGACGCGAGCAGCGCTGCCAACTGCTGCCTTTTGTTTTGGAACGCTGACGTTCTCGTGAATGTCCTCTCGTGTCCTACACACACACACATACACACACACACACACACGTATATGTCCTCGCATGTCCCGGGCAATGCCCATTATAAGCATAAGATATTCATTTGCTCTCCATTCTTCATATGTGTAGCCACTGCCATGGACTCCTACACACACACACACACACATACACACACAGAGGTATGCAGCTGGAGTCAGAGCGAGCTAGCGAATGAGTTAGTGTGTGACAGGTGTGGGCCACGGGGGCGGAGGTGTGTGTGTGTGTGTGGGAGCTGCGCAAAGTCCTTCAATTAAAGATGCGGCTATATGGCGAGCGAGATGGAGCAAACGAAAGTTCAAAATGTGCGAAAGCGAAGCACATGTGTGTGTGTGGGTGTGTGTGTGTGGGTGATTGTGGGTGGCTGAGCATCAAGTTTCGGCTGCGACTAATATTCAATGCGTGTGTGTGTGTGTGTGTGTGTGCTTTTGGGCGCTTCGCATTCGAATAGTACGCAGGTCGAGTAATAAAACACGAAGCGCCATGCGAGACAACATGTGTGTGCCCCACACACACGCACACACACACACGCACAACAAAATGGACAACGACAACGCAACATGTTCGGCCAGCAGCAGCAGTAGCAGCAGCAGCAGCAATGTTGCTGCCATTGTTAGCAGCGGCAGCAGCTCGTGTGGCAGCACGAGCGAAAACGACAATTCACGACGCGTCCAAGACGAGGACGATGCCGACGCCAGCGCCAGCGCCGACGCCGACGTCAGCGACCGAGGACGTAGATGCGACGACCACACACATTCGATAGCCTTCGATGAGCAATACATTTTGCTTCCCTTAAACGGGCGTTTCGGTGGGCTTAGGCACAAAGCCCACCCGCTCAGGCGCTCAGCCACACACATGTCTCTCAGTCTGTGCGTGTGTGTGTGTGTGTGTGTGTGCGAGCAGGACATGCATATAGGCAGCAGCACACCCTCACATATGAGCAACTGTCTGTGTGTAAGCGTGTGTGTGCGCGTGTGTGTGTGTCTGCCATTGCTGTCACTCCATCTAACGCTCTGCGCCGCTGCTCGCGCCCTGCCCACCGCGTCCAACCACTCAATGACCTGACCAAGCCGCCCGCCCAATCCCAAAAAAAAAAAACAAAAAAAAAAACAGAAAAAAAAACAGAAAAAAAAACATAAAAAAAGAAAACAAAAATCAAAATAAAAATCCCAACTTAAACGCGGTTTTTTGCTTTCTGCAAAAAGGGTGCAGCTGACGTCTCGGTCGCTGTCGCAGTCGCAGTCACTGCCGCTGCCGCTGCCGCTGCTGAGGACCACTTGCTGTTTTGTTGGGGGGTTGCTTCTGCTTGGACGCCAGCTAACCACACGGTGTTGCAACCCCATCTCCCCGCCCTTCCCCACAACCTTTTTCATTTAAATTGATGGCGACCACACACAATCTGGTTGCCAGCCGCCAGCTGCATGGCAGGCTGCCTGATTAGGCTGCCTGGCCCCAGCATCCCCCAATCCCTCCTCTGGGCAGCCTACAATACCTGCAACCCCTAACTGACAGCCCCAACCGGCCTGCTGGCTGCTACTGCTGCGCATAAATTAGTTTTGTTTGACGGCAAATGAGTAGCTTGTCGGCCATTTTGCTCACATATGAGCAGGCTCACACACACACACAGACACACACACACACAGACACTCCCGCACACATGCAGCATTTGTTCGGCATGACCAAAGGATCTCCTTCAAGGAGTGTCTGTGCTTTGGTACAGTGAACGCTCGAAAAGTACAACTTAGAAATTAAATCGACTCTGTGAAAGTCTACCCATTGTTAAACAGTTGAAACGGATATGATACGCTTGTTCATATGTTTGTAACTGGCTGACGAAAATGTCTGTCACTTCATAAGCTATATATATTCTTGATTAGCAGCAACAGCTGTGAAATATGTGAACTACTTCTTATTTTTAGCTTTGCATAGGGTATTCGAATTCGTTGTGAACTGTTCAATGCATAGTTGGAGACGTCTTCGATCCCACAAAGCATATAACATATACATATATATATTTGATCGATGTAGCCAAGTCCGGAATCATCACAACACATATCTAGGCCGAGCGGATCGGCTTACTATATAATTTAGCTACCAAGGGAAAGATGGGTTAAGAAGTACGTTTTTTTTTCAGTGTATCCAGACCAAGAATGACATTCTACTCTGCTTCTTACATATCAGTAAAATCTTGTTAACATCGGGATATTATAGCATAAAGCTTTATTGGATGAATCGTTCGAAAACATTTCTGTTTTTCAAGATACATTCAACAAACTCAGCAATTAGAAGCTTCACAGTTCTTCTTACATGTTTTCCTGAGAATCGATATATCTACAAGCGTATTCAAATCTTCGGCGTGCCAAAGATAGTTGTTTCTAATTGTTCAGTTTTCACTTCGTGCCACAAGCATGAGCGCAATCTTAAGATCTTTAGAAAAGCTAATAATCTAATTTATTTTAATATTGTATGAAAATCAAGTTTTTGCCTTTATAATTATATTGTTTTTTTTTCAAGATTTGTTTAACAAATTCCCTTATTGCAACAATTGTGACCTTTATCATTATGAAATCTATATAAAAACTAGCTATATAAGCTATAGAAGGAAATTTCATAATAATAAAGAGCTCTATGGGAGCTATATAAACTATTTATATATGCATGGAATATATATATATAGAATATATATATATCAACTATTTATATATGTATGGAATATATAGCCCACATAGAACAGTTGGCCTAAACGAAATATAATGTATATACGGAAAATCTTTTATATACTCATGTCTGCAAGTGTATTTAATATTCGGCTATCTTGTTGTATTAGCAAATATTAGATACTAAACAAAAAAGTGGAATTTCGTGAATTCGTCAAAACCCGTGAAACCGAGCGATTACTGTATGTAGTACATGTGCGTATATAATTATAGACATGCCAGTTGGCTCCTAATAAGTTCACATACACACACACACACACACACACACATAATAATCGATTGCAATATGTTAATGGGACTGGTTGCCAGCGTTGAACAAATTAAGTGAAATTCGCTATATGTATGTGTGCCTTGTGTGTGTGTGTGAGAGAGTGTGGACATTGTCAGGATTCACGAGTCGCTGCCATTTGGGCCAATACTCGTACAAGCCGAACTGTGTGTGTGTGTGTGTGTGTGTGCCATGTGTGTGTATCTGTGTGTGTGTGTGGAGCCTGGACCCTAGCCCCAGTTCCAGTCTCTATCCCAAGCGCCCATTTGCTGTTCGTTCATCTTCGCTGCTGCGCTCTGCGTCCTCTTTCTAACAGCAGCAGCAACAACAACAATAACAACAACAACAACAACAATAACAAGAACAACAAAAACAACAACAACTGGCATTAAGCCGTGGGTGGTTAGGCTGGGTGGGCGAAGGGGTTGCCAAGTTAAAAGTCAATACATTTTGCTGACGTGTGGATGTGCATGCGTGTGCTATGTGTCTGTGTGTGTGTGTTATGTGTGCATGTGTGTGTATCTTATGTTAAGGTACAGTTTTCAATTACGACAGCAGTTCACAACTTTTGACAGCGTACGAGAAATGTTTCGTTCGAAAGACTTTTCACACAACGTTTTCTTTTTAGTTAATTTTTCTCTTGCCCCCAAATTCCCTAATTCCATGTTGGTTCGCCGGAAAAACTCATTTTACTCAGCAGCAGAATTAATTTGCAATAGACAGCTGTCTTACAAATAGTTTATACCCGTCAAATGTATTCATTACTTTTACAGATACATAACTAAACATCTATTTCATCAATTTTTATCGATTATGTACGATAAGGCGTACATCAGTCATGCGTACATCACGCATACATCGCACATACTCGTATTGAGTGCATGCAATTACTTCGCTATTTTGTATTTTTGTCTCTCGACATTTACCCCGCCCAGTTAGTCGCAGTCTTGGGACTCGATATGCCTGCCGACATTTGATATAAATTGTTGTCGTTGATAAACAAACCGAATGCATAAGGCTCCTAAGTGCATTCGCTTTTTGCGTTTCTCTTTTGTGCGTTATCCTTAAACGTTTCAACGAGCGTCCGTGGCTTAGGCTTGAGCTTTATTGAAAAAACGTTTCATATGTTCAGCTAAGGTCTTGATTTAATATAAGACTGACTGAAATTGAATGAATTAGTACTTTTAACATATTTGCTTTTGTCTGTTAACAGCTTACGAGTACTTACATAGCATGTTTGGTGTAACTAGCTAAGAATATTCCGAGGTATGCTTAAGAAACCATGTCTCGAAATCGATATTTCTCGATATTAAATGGGAGAAAATGAGAGAAGATATCGAAACAAAATGTTAAGCTAGTTTTGCGTATTACATACGAGCATATATGTATATATTTCAAGTCTCTCTCATAGAGACGGACAGACAGATTTGGAATGTGATCGAGCAGATTGGCAGACAGATTTGGAATGTGATCATGACTATATATACCTTATAGAGTCGGAGATGCTTTCCTCAGTCTGTTAAATAGATTTGCCAATAACTTTAGTAAACTTTTTACGCATTTTCAATGGGTTCAGGGCATTTAAATAGGCATATCATGATGGGCTCTTTAATATATTTCGGATCTAATTTGAGGTTCCTTTTCGTGTACAAAATAATTTAAAGTTAAGTTTATACCTTTGTTATATTCATTTAAGTTTATAATTTTTAAAAGTCTCTTTCTAACAAAACAAGTTTTTATTGGATTTAGTTTATTTAACTTCGAATCCTTTTACTTTAAAGTACATTTTTTTTTTGGATATGCATGTTGACTATAGTAATTCAGAAACTTCACGTAAAATGATATAACATTTAAGATTATGAATTTGCAGGATTGTTACACGGCGCAGAGTTTCCCAAGGGGCTTTCAGGGAGCTGTCAATCAATCAAAAATTTGCGTTTGCCCAACAGTCCCAACTGTCACCTGGACGGCAATGCAAATTATCCAAAAAGGAATTTTAATAGATTTGCCTATCGTGCGAATTTTCTTGAAGGAAATGCCTAAGTTGTTGTTCTTGTTGTTGTTGTTGTTGTTGCGAGTCAGTGTTCGCACCCCTTTATTTTTTTTTTTGGCATTAATTGCACGGCGGGTACTTTGCATGCGAATACAGGACGCAGGATCTAAGTCGACTGAGTCGAGGCTGAGATTAGGGCCTGGGAAAGGGGTTCGCAACCTGTCCCCTTCCTTGGCCCGAAATCAAACGCATCTCTCGAATGTCTTTTCGGTGCGCCCAGCCGTCTTTCTTGTAATCAAATTACAAGACTCAATGCAAAAGAAAACGCATGAAAATTGTAAACCACAGGGTAGTCTAGGTGGCAGGGGGCAGGGGGCAGGGGCCAAGGTAGGGTTAGGGTAGGATTGCGCTCAACCAGGCAACGGGCCGCATGTAAATTTTCAATGCGCGCCCGACTTCAATTATCTGGGCCGTTGATGGATATGCAATCTGAAGACCAATCCCTCAATGCATCAAGATGCACACGTCTGTGTTCGTGTCCGTGTGTGTGTGTGTGTGTGTGTGTGTGTGTGTGTGTGTGTGTGTGTGTGTGTAAAGGAAAACCCTTCGCTACATGTGCGCCGCAATTAGAGAAAGGCGCATTTCACAATGCCCTCCCCTGCTCCCGTTTCCGTCCGTCCAACGAGCTGTAGCTATAAAAAATTGCAATATGCAAACAGGCGACAGGCAAGTCGCAAGGGCGTTAGGTTTGGTGGGGTGGGGTGGGGGGACGGGGGAAGGGAGGTGCACAGACGTTAGACGATGGCATTTAATTAAAATTCGAAAAAAAAGGTATAAATTTCGGTTTGAGCGCGATTGACAGACATTGTAACGGTTAACTATAGCTCCGGATCTACCGACAAAATTATTACCCATGCAAATTGGGCAGCGCACGAGAAGGTTTTGCTGCATCGAACCCCGGTTCAAGGGAAGGGTGTGTGCCATATACACTGCCGTTCAACTGAATAGGTTCATGATCACCGAGGTAAGAATTGGGCTGTAATTCCTATACCAATGTTCCGATTTACATGAAATTTTTTTTCTATAACTCTCTGATCTTATATTAATTAGATGTCAAAGTATGATTTTTATAAACTTAATATTTATTGTTTGTTTATTTTTTCTTCTGAAAGAGTAACAATATTAATGCTTTATTTTCGTTCATCTGAATAGGTTCAACATATTAAAATTAAAATTAATTAAAAATTTAAGCTAATTTTCACATTTTTTGCTGTTTACTTATGGGCTAGTATATTTTTAAAGAAATTTCAATAGATTTTAATAGCGTGTGAATCCTCCCTTTGTTGAAATAACTTCAAATACCCGGTTGGGTAGGGAGCTATACAAATTTTCCAGGATTTGCAATGAAATTGTTGTCCAGGCCGCTTTAATCGCCGCAACTAAAGTTTCTTTGCAGTCGAATTGTCTGCCTCCTTCATATACCTTGCGCGATAACAACCCCCACACATTTTCCATTATATTAAGGTCAGGCGAATATGGAGGCCATTCAAGCAAGTCCACCTTTTGAGCCTTAATCCATTCTTTTACCACCCTAGCAGTATGAATGGGGGCGGTATCGTGTTGGTAAGTCCATTGAATAGAGTGAAAAATATTTGTATAGTGAGGAAACGCCTTCTGAATTATGGATTTATAGGTTATCGCGTTCATTCTGGAAGATACAAATTCAAGGTCGCATGTGCCATATATTGATACCGATCCCCAAACCATAACGCCTCCTTCACACGAGTGGCGACGGCTCAGGAAATGCTCCTCTTTTCGAAGATCATGATAGTAATAATTGTAGCCATCAGGGCCGTCTAAATTGAATTTCTTTTCGTCGGAAAATACAACGTTGCGCCACTCCTTCGTCCAGCTCATGTGCTTGCGCGCAAATTGCAGTCGTGAAGCTTTACGTGCATCATTTAAAGGTGGTTTTTTTTTAAGTTTCAATCTTTTTAAATGATTAGCCGACAAAATCACACGTCTAACTGTTGACACACTTGCTTTAATACCACAAATTTCTTTAATTTTGGGTGCTGAGAGATGCGAATTGGACCCAGCTCAAACAATATGCCTCCTGTCTGTCGCAGTGGTTGCGTATTTGACTACGCCCTTCATATTTTTATCATATTCGGCTTTGTTTCTTAAAAAATTACTAACAACATTTTGGCTTCTTCCAATTTTTTGAGCGATTTTGCGATGGCTAAGACCACTTTCAGGATAGGCTTCGATTTGGCCTCTTTCGTAGTCGGATAATTGCGCTCCGCGACCCAGTTTTCATTAAATATGAAGTAAATATATTAATTTATAAATTTACAAAAAAATTTTGTCGTTATATCGCCGAATTTCATCACAAACACAAAATCATTCAGCTGAACCTATTCACTTGAACCAAAAAATTGCATAGAATTTAACGAACGCGATATGAAAACAGAATGTGCAAAGTAACGGTACTTGGCAAACTTGACTTTACAAGCGCCTACCGATTGGCACAAATATAACGTTGCAATAAAATACAAAAAACATGTGTTCATTCAATATGTATTAAGAAAATCATGAAAATGCAAGCAAAATTATGTGAACCTATTCAGTTGATGGGCAGTGTATATGTGTGCGAGTGTGTGTGCGAGTGTGTGTGTGTGTAAGTGGTTGCCTAGAGTTATGTAACATGACACACGCACCATAAACACCGTGAAAATTATTACTTTTGCCCGTATGCCATTTACCATCTCCCATCTCCCACAGACCGTAGACCATCTCTCATGTCCCGCATTGCCGTCACATCTCATCTAATTTATGCCATATACAGTGAAAACTCTGCCAATGGACACTTCTTCTCAGGACATACACATTTCCATCTCTATAAGGCAGACGCTACTCGTCTCTTGAGCGGACGCTCGACCAAGAGACGTTTCACTGTACCAAGCATTTATTTTGATTACTTAACTTTAATCTATTTACATAAAAATGTTTTGCTTAACTGACTGATTGTCTGCTTGACAAAGTTAGTTGAACTTAAATATTAGTTAATGCTAAGAGAGCGCTTAAGAGAATTCCACCTGCAAACGTGAAAAATGGGTGGAACGGCTTCAAACTCTCTTTCAAACTTAAACTTTTTTTCGAAAAATCGATCAGAAATATATTAAAAAATATATATATACATATCAAACAAATCAGCTAGTTTCAGTAATCAAATATCCTGGCATCTAAATGGCATAAAAAAATATAATAAATAAATATATAAATACATATTTAATTAGTTAGCTTTGGGATATAATTTATTAAAATAAAAAAGTGTAACAGTTTTGTTTTAATAGATTTTTATGTCCAATTAAAGAGATTTATATAGAGTATTTCTCACAGGTTTTTAGCATGCGGAAGTTCAAATTTGAAGAGTTTTCTTTCCTTTAAATGAGCTCGTTTAAGACAAAATCGTTTCGAGTTTAAATCGTTTGCAAATAATGCAATTTAAATATAATCGAATTCTGTAAATGATTTTCCATGTCTTCTACAATTTAAAGGCTAGATTTATCAAATTTGAAATGTGAATTAAATCTATAATTGCCCGTTTAACAGAAATTATTTTGAAATAATTCTATTTTATAATTATATTTGTTTCGTGTTGTTGTTGCTTGATTTCAGTAAAAAAGTTAATATGAATTCCGGTTAGTTTCCTGTTCATTTTAGGCCTCGTCGTGTAAACTGGGCCGTAATCAAGTTGGAAATTTATTTGATTTGTTTTTTATTTTTTTTGGTTTTATGTCAACTTTGAATGTTATTTTCTTTATTGTGTTCTTTTCTCTCTCGTTTTCATGTTAAATTAAGTTTTCAGTGTTCTTTTCTTTTTTGTTTTAATGTCAGCTTAAGATATCATTAGGTTGGGTAAGACTTAGTCCGTCTGGTCGTAATTAGATGGACTGAATGAGGAAATTGTTCTTGATCACAGCGAAAAGCTGAGTCAATCTGAAGACTTTCTTTCATGCGGCTTCGATGCCAGAAGCTAATGGAGAGAAAATTGTTAAAATAGTTTCTAGAGCGTTGGGCTTATCGCGATGCGACGAGGCGATGAGGCGATGAGGCAGGGATCTTCACAGCGTGGCCAAAAGTGAAGAGCTTCACTCGAGAACTTCTTCACACACTGTCGCCTGCCAGGATCGATAGCGGCAACAGCTGGATGCTCGATGCTCGATGCTGGAAGCTGGATTCAGCTGCCCGCTGGGAAGCAGATACCGCTTCCATGTTTTCCCTCTCTCTCTCTCTCTCTCTGCTTGCTTCTCACAACCAATAGGCAAGAAGGGACGGGTAGCGGGTAGCGGGAAGCATCATCACGCTCGACGCTTCCTTAAAATGTAAATTATTCAAGTGGTCTTCACGCCATTGCAGCCAGCCCAAGCGAAATATCCCAATCTATATGTACATGCATCTATATACATGTACATATTTATAGTTATATATGTATATAAACTATTTGGAATGATTTGGTGTGGTGTATTTGAAAAGAGGAAAAAACACAACAAAATCTCCCCGTTGCGTCTCGAGTGTCCTTTGGACGCGGCACTCGGCACTTGGCATAAATTACGGGCCATGTTATTGAATGCAACAGCCGTTCGGTCTTTGGGCGGCTGGCGTGGTAGGCGTGGTAGGCGTGGCCAGCAACAAACATCACTTGAAGGTCACTTAAAGCGCTGAACTTGCAACAGCAGCAACAGTTGCCACGGCAGCAGCAGCAGCAGCAGCGGCAGCGGCAGCAACAGTTGCTGCGAGTATTTAAAAAATGCGACCTGAAAATGCGGCGCCATAAAAAATAAGTATAAAAACTGTGTATAAAAGAAAAGCGAAATGCAAATAGAAAAGTGCTGGCAGTCGCCGCACCCCAGCTCCTGCCCCCTCCCCCCTCATGGCGCTGGCAGGGGTGGGGTGGGTTTGGTTGCTTTGTGAGTCTCGCCTAGTGCTGGCTGGTGGCACGTCCTTGCCAGTCAAGTCTCAATTTGAATTTTAATTTTAAATGCCACAATTTTCCATCTATTTACAGCCAGAGCGGCGCGGTGCGGTGCGGTGCGGTGCGGTGCGGTGCGGCATGCCCCCTGCTTAAGCGCTGCTCGGCACCGTGGTTAGAAACTTGTTTAAAGTCAAGTGAATATTAGACTAATTAACCGTTAATTGAGTTGCTTGCAAACACGTTCTTTTACGGCTTAGAGAGCTTGGGCTAGAACCGTATGGGAATTTTAGTGGAATCCTATTTTGTTAAAGTTAGGTATTTCTTTGGCTAAATCCACAATTGCTTAAAAGTTCTTTGATCTTAACTTTGCATTAAAATTTCCGAATTAAAGTCTAATTTTTATTTGAGGCACATAAAGAAAATTGTGTGTTCACAGCTAAAAGTTCGGGCTTTATGCCTTTTATACCATCGAGAAGAAAAAAGTATTCCAGGTCAGAGAAGTTCAAAATACAACTGATATTCACTAGAATACCACAAATCGTTTTATTTTTATTATTCTTAAGAAACTTCAATTACTTCAAAAGAAACTTGTAATCCTTTAATCTATTGATATCATTTAAGAAGTTCTGAAAACAACTGTTATAAAATTTCAAAATATTAATACTTTTTTTTTTTACAGTATTTCAGATATATAAATGAAAATACAACTAATATAAAATAGTATACCATAAATTTTTTCATTTTAATTCCTAAGAAACTTTCATTATTTCAAAAGAATCTTTCAAAATCCTTTAAAAATGTATCTGTAGAAATCTATTAAGTCCAAATTTAACAATTTCACTATATTTAACCAAAAACAATATAAACACAGTGTTGTTATTGTCTTTGATTTAACCAATCAATTTCGAAAAACTCACTTCTGAGCTCTATCAAATTTTTAGTTATTATTACATCATTTTTTACAGGCTGATTTACTTGACTTATATCAATGCCTAAAGCCTCATCATGGAATGCAAGAACTCATCTTGGGTAGAACCATCGAGTGGGTCACTGAACTAGCGAGGTAAGCAGCTACTAAATTAACAGCTAGTTAGAGTTGTTAATTATTGCCGAACTAAGATGAAAAATGCAATCCCTATAATGCACATAATAAACATATATGGGCTAAGAAGGGAGATAAAAACTTAGGAGCTATTCGAGAAGAGGCTTGACTAATAGACCTCTTTAGCTATACAGACTTTACTTAACATCTAGATATGAATAATTTAGAAGGCTACCTAGGGTTGTAAATAGTTCGAGGTAGCCTAAATTTCGTAGAGAATATATTTCAGTAGCTGTTAATTGCAAGTTAAACACTGTAAATGCAGTTAAAGTTGGACTGAATTTAATAACTCCGTTTAATTATCTTGGCACACTGTGCGTCGTTTTAGAATGAACTACAAACACTTGCTTTATGCTGGAGTGTAGGATGTGGCGGTGGTAGGGGGAGGGGGAGGGGGGTTATTCAGTAACACCAAAAGTTGTCGAAGTGCCTCACACTTAACGCGTTTCTTTTCATGAATGAATTTTTGTAAAAAAAAAAAAGAAAATAAAATAAAAGAACAAGAACAAGAACAAAACGCGACGCGAGCAGAAGAGAAACAATAAAAGAATGCAGGACCAAGCGGCAAGGACGAAAGACCAGGCAAAGCAAAGGCACAAAAAATGAAAAAAACAAGAAATGAAGAGAGCAAGAAACGTAAAAGCTAGCAGTAATATATATATATATATATATATATAAATGTGCTTACATATATAAATATGTGTGTGTGTGTGTGTGTGTGTGTATTGAGTCTGGCCGCCGTCTGCAATGAGAGCGTAATGAGTCTCTAATTGACGACATTGAGCCGACAGCCCAACTGCCTGCAATGCCCCCCCCCCCCCCGTACCCCGTACCCCTGCCCCTGCCCCTAACAGTTCATGGCGCGCAGCGCAGCGCAACTCCCCCCTCCTCCCCCCCCGGGCACCTTCACAAAGCAGCTCATTTTTTTTGTGCGCTTTGCTTCGTTTAGCTTTCTAGCATGTTGTTGCCGTTGTTGCCGTTGTTGTTGTTCTTGTTAGAAATTACGCTATGGATAATGTAAGCGTACCCACTCTCTCTCCCCCCCCCCCCCCTCCTTCCCCCCTTCAGCTGAATGCTGTGACCTTTGTCACGGTGTGCGGGGCGGCGGGCACCGCGTCTGTCTTTGAGGGCTGCTTGTTTGTGTGTGTGTGTGTGTGTGTGTGTGTGATTGTAGACTGATTTATTTTCAGGCTCTTTCTGCCATTTTTATTATTATTATGATTATTTCTTTGGCTCGTCTCTCATTTGTTGTGTTTTTTTTTGCAGCTTTTCTCTCAGCTGCTGCTTCTTGCCTCCCATTTCAAGGTCGTCGCGTTGCGCGTTTCTTTAATGCGGAACTGGGAAATGTAATGAAAAAGTTTTTTTTATTTTTATTTTATTTTGCCTGTCGCGCGTCTGGCTGCGGGGGAAGTGGAAGTGGAAGAGGGGTGCGCGGTGTGTGGGGCAGGCGCGAGACGCCATTTATTTGCTTCGTTTTGTTTTGCCCGCTTTGTTTGCCATGCTTTACACACTTTTCACGAACCCCCCTCCCTTCTTCTTCTTCTCATTTCTTACAGCTGTAAAAGCAAATAATTTCAAATGAGATAAGGCAGAAAAAGAAAAAAAAACTCAAGAAAAGCAAAAACAACAACAAAAAAATGGTTTGTGCAACAAGTTGGCAAGTTTGCTGCCAAGGCAAAGTGAAAGTGGCGCCACTTCGCTGATGATGGCAGCGACGGCATAGGGCAAGGACATGGACAGGGACGTGGGCAGAGGGAGGGGGAGGGGCAGGGGCAGGGGCAGGTAGTTGGAGCCCACTCTTGGCTGGTAAAATGAACTCATGAAATTGCACAGTTGCTCGACGGCTGCATAATTTATTAGCTGGTTTCACTCTTGACTCTGTGCAAATTCTTTTTCATGCCACGCTCTCGCTCCGCCCCCATCCCCCCCCCCCTATCTGTGAAGCAGCGGCAGACACGGCTGGTGGCAAGTGGCAAGTGGCAAGAGGCTCGGCTGAGAAAAAAACGAAACGAAATGGTTTCAAATAAGCTCTATATAAAAAAAATGTGTCTAATTAGTGCAGTTAACCTAGTTAAGCAGCCAGCGTGAGAGGGGAAGAGTGAGAGAGGGGGTTATAGAGAGCTAAAGCGAGAGAGAAAGAGAGAGAGAGAGAGAGAGAGAGGCAGTTAGTTGTTGAGGCTTAATGGATTTTACATTTGATTTAAATCAAGTTCTTAACTTTTCTTATTTATTTGTTGTTAAATGTATTCAACCTTACGAAAATAATGCGCCAAGTATTAAATGGGAAATCAGGAAAGGTTAAAGTTAGTTAGGGTAAAGCCGACCAAAAACAACAACTATATAATAGACTATATAGCATTTTATTTCAAGCTGTATTTGCTCTCACTCACGCACTTATTCTCTCAAGAGCAAAACAGTTTTCGATTCTGCTTTGTGCGCGCATTCGTCAACGTTTTGCTGGCATATAAGGCAGAGATCATGAGCATTTTAGCTTGAGTTCAGTTCGAAGAAATGTAGAAAAAGTTGCAAAAGCCACTTAGATGCACTTCTTAAAGGAGTATTAGTTACTTGAATCAAAAATAGATGGCCTTTAATGTTGCTAATGATTTTCATTTTTACTCATATGATATAAAAATATAATATATGCTGTATATATTTACAATCGGGAGACTTGTATGCATATCCATATCTATTTATTTCTATAGATATAAATTTTAAAATAATTTTCACATCGTTTTCTGCGCCCGCAATCGACGCCATCGCCTACAGACGGAAAGCAGCCTGCACATTGGTCAATTTAACCCCACACACACACACGCACACGCACACGCACACGCACAACATAGAAACAACCCACATGGCATAGGGAAATAGGCTCGTGTCCGTGCGTCCTTTCGCCAAGGGTCATGCGGGCTGCCAGGCTGCCAGGCAGGCAGGCAGGCAGGCAGGCAGGCAGTCTGGCATGCGGGCCGGCAGGAAGGGAGGGCGTGCGGCCTGAAAGGGAGGGTGTGGTCAATGGCAATTGCATTTGGTGGACCGAAAATACAAAATCGCTCGCCGCTCGGGGTGGAATTCAACGGTATTCGTAACGCATTTCAGCGAATTGGCAAAACACGGCAATTACAAAATGGATGACATCAAACAGCATACTGGGCGGGGGCGGGGGCGGGGGACGGGGACGGGGACGGGTTGTGTAACGAAAAATAAATGTAAATAGGAGAGAACTGTACACGCAGCTAGAATGTGTCAGGGGACAGGGAATGAAATCCTTCTAATTGGAAAAATTTCCGTTGAAATATTTGGAGATAAGTGCAGAAAAAAAATATTGTACCTATGAAAACAATTATGATATAGGCTGTTATACCATACGATGTACTCACACATGGATCAGGATATTACGAACTCTTTAATTTCGGCGAGTTTTTCTGTTGTGTAAGAACAGGCATTATCTATATAAATATATTGCCGAGTCGAGCTAGTCATGTCCATTCTCTCGGGAACTTCCAAAAGCTGTTAACTTTGAATTAAGAACAAAGCTCCGTGCGAGTACAGATCAAGTTTATTTCCGATTTCCGCTAGCTCAGTTCGTTCCCACGAAATCGATAAGTATCGATTTTCAGTGTGCTTTTTTTGAGCATAGCTCGAGAATATAACAATTTGACATGAAGGATAGTGTAATACAGAGTATTTCACTTTTGGCAAGTACCCCAAAACAAAACAACAAGTAAGTTCATTAGAACACATCCTAAAAGTAAAATATTTATATTTCCGATAGTTAAGGCTCGAACTTTAAACACCGAAGTTATTTAAGCATCCATTTCTCATAGTGTGGCTCTGAAGGCAGAAGAAGAAGCTGGGTATATGCTAGTCGGGCACTGTTATATTGTTATATGCATATTGTGTATTTAAATTGTACTCAAATCAACATAGATTGTGTGTGATATGACAATGCTTCGACTATCCATCCATTTACTTGACTACGTGAACTGACTCAGCTTTGAAGCTATTTTAATGAAATTTGACATATGATTCGTCTCTTAGCTCTGGACAGCGCATATGATACAATCGATCGGATCAGATAACTATATCATATAGCTGCCATAGGGAGAAGCCGAGGAAAAGTCAATTATTATATGAAAGCACCGACAGGTCGGGTAGTACTTATATGTGTAGAGATAATGTATGTATATATACATCGAAATAACTATATATTCATATATATAGATATATATATATATACATAATATATGTGTCTATATATCGATGTATCTATATATCTATACATCTATACATCTATATGTTCATCTTTATATCGTTATATCTATATATCTATGTATCTATATATCTATATATATATTTATCTATATATCTAGATATCTATATATCTGTCGAGCTAGAGATCTATATATCTATATATCAATATATCGATGTATCTTTATACATATCTTTTTATCCATATATCTATATATCTATATATCTATATATCTATATATCTATATATCTATATATCTATAT